>NW_024429199.1:39827377-40284877 GCF_017639785.1 Mesocricetus auratus | reverse complement strand
ATCGGCCCACTGTACCTGGTAGGCTCCAGGGCAGGAGGATGAAGCAAGACCTAGCTACAGAGCTACAAAGGCTGGTCAGAGGCAGACATGTAACCATATGTACCGGCTGGTTTTGTGTGTCACCTTCACACAGGGTAGAGTCATCAGAGAAGAGCCTCAGTTGAGGAAATGCCTCCATGAGATCCAGCTGAAGGACATTTTCTCATTTAGTGATGAATGTGGGAGGGCCCAGCCCATTGTGGGTGGTGCCATCTCTGGACTGGTGGTCCTGGGTTCTATAAGAAAGCAGGCTTTACAAGCCAGGGGAAGCAAGTTAGTAATTAATTCCCTTCCATGGTCTCTGCATCAGCTCCTGTCTCCAAGGTCCTTCCCTGCTTGAGTGCCTGTCCTGATGTCTGTCAGTAGTGAACAGTGGTGTGGGGGGTGTAACCAAATTAACCCTTTCCTCCCTAACTCACTTTTCAGTCATGGTGGTTCATTGCAGCAATAGAAACACTAACTAAGACACCATAATAGCTCCTCTTAATCCCCCAAACCAAAGTCACCCTTGCATGCTCGGTGGCATTCCAGGGTCCAAAACAATTACACAAGAGTCTCAGTAACTTTTAAACACCCTATTACCTGTCTCTTTCATTATTAAATTAAACACTATTTCCAGGCAGGTAAAATTGGGCGTGGAACCTCTTCAGCTGTAAGATGCTTGCTAAGCAACCAGCATGTATCCAGGGACCAGGACTTGGGTCCTGATTTCTCTGCCATGGAACATTTGTCTTGTTGTTTTCTTTATGTATGTGCTTGTGTGGTGTGTGTGTTTATGTGTGCATGTTTGCATGCATGTCCACATGTGTGCAGATGCATGTATGTAGGTACGTACATACGTGTGGGTGGGTATGTGTGTAGAGGCCTGATGTTGATGTTGGGTGTTTTCCTTGGTCATTGTCCACTTTATTCATACAGACAGGGTCTCTTGCTGGGCCTGGAGTGTGCAATTCTATCTTAGTTTGGTTACCTGGCTTGTCCCAGGGATCTGGTTCTGCTTTCTGGGTGCTGACATTTCAGGCAGCTGCCACACCTAAATGACTTTTTCCTGGGCCCTGGGGATCTGAACTCTGAACCTCACGCTTGCGTGGCCAGCACTTTATCCGCTATACCATCTTAGCCCACCATCAGTCGTGACTGTTAGTAGAACGATGTGGGGTTCTTCGGATCTGAGTTGCATGTCGTAGATGGTGAACCTTTGGTATTCATTTATAAAGTTGTATTGTATTGTATTGTTTTGTTTTGTTTTTGAGACAGGGCTTCTCTGTATTGTTTTGGAGGCTGTCCTGGAATTCCCTCTGGAGACTCACAGAGATCCGCCTGCCTCTGCCTCCCCACTATCAGGATTAAAGGCGAGCGCCACCACACCCATTCAGCATGGTACTTCTCAGCTGCACCCGTGGCTTTGTGTGATGGGAACCACAGAACCACTCAGCAGACTCCTTCGAGGCGGGCTCCTGTCTTTGCCTCACCTCCGAGGTGAGAAGGGAGGTGAGCATCTGTGAACTCCCAGTACTCACTGTGGGAACCTGGTGTAGCACCTGCCCATGAAAGGGACCAGGTAAGGCCCCGGAGGCAACTGAGCTTCGGATGGTCGGTACCCACCTCAAATGAGATGCTTTGATGCCAGCTCACTGACTTTACCTCACTACTGATAAGGAGTCTGCCGAGCAAGGAGGCTGAATCTGTGCACAGCCATGCTTAGAAGGTAAAAGGAAGGGGGCGGTAAGGGATATAGCCCAGCGCGTGATAAGCGCTAGACCCCAGGTTCAGACCCCAGTAACTAACTAAATCAGACCCCAGTAACTAACTAACTAACTAACTAAACAGTAAAATGAAGAGAAAGCTGAATGTTGGTCTAACTGCTAGACTTTTAAGGCTGATTTGTTGCTCAGGTAGTAGGCCCCAAATAGAATGTTCTACTGTTTCCCCATCTCCTAATCTGCACTGGAAAACTCTCGGGGAAGTGGAGACCAGTCCAGGCTGAAACAGCAACTATCTGCGTCTGTTTTACTGGAGGCTAGAAGGAATGCCTCGCAATCATTTTATTTCTTTGATGAAATTCCCAAACGACTACTGGCTTGCTGGTGCAGACCGGAGTTCTGTACTGTACTCTGGTGCAGACTGGAGTGCAGTATTTAAGGCTAGCAGTGTCCACACCTTATCTCCAACTCCCTCTTGGGGTCAGTTCAGCGAAGGGGCTGGGACTTTCCCACCCATTCTCTCCAGTGTGAATGAAAACACACAAAACGTGCTGCAACTGTTAGGCTCTGTTTTCCGGTGTGTGTGTGTGTGTGTGTGTGTGTGTGTGTGTGTGTGTGTGTGTGTGTGTGTGTCTGTGTCTGTGTGTGTCTGTGTGTGCCTGAGGCCAGAGCAGGGTGTTGGATGTCTTCCTCTGTCTGTCTCTAATTGATCTAGAAGCTTTCTGTTTGGGTTAGGCTGGCTGATGAGTGGGCACTGGGGAGACCTGCCTGCTCCATGCTCCAATGCTGGAGATATTTGAGTGCACAGCCACAGCCAGCTTTTTGTTTGGGTGCTGGATTCAAACTTGGGTCCTCACTATCAGAGCTGTTTCTTATGCCCATGGAGCCAGTTCCCAGCTTGTCTAGTTTGTTTGTTGTTGTTGTTGTTTTTGAGATCACCATTTTTTGTTTTGTTTGAGAAAAGATCTCCCCCAGGCTGGCCTTGGTCTTGGGACAATCTTCGTCTCAAATGCTGGGATTATAGGTGTGAGCTCCAGGCCTGACGGCTCATACCATGCTTGACACTGTGGCCCGGTGTCCGGTGAGCCGACTTTGTGCTTACTCGGCTATTAGAGGGGAAGAAGCTGACTTCCCTTGTCAGAGGATAGAGTTCAGGGTCACAGGATAGCGTATCTGGTCCAGCAGGAAGCACGGCCTTGGCTGGGGTGAGAGGCACAGTAGCTGTACTGTAGAGTCAGTGTCCCCGACCACAGGGTCAGAGTTTACTCTGGGTTTGAAAGACTGCTGACCCTGAATATTTTGAAGTCAGTTTGGCGGAGCTGAAGTTTTTAATTTTTGCTTTGAGCTGTGTCTTTGGAAAGCTGTTGGTCATTTTCCCTCACGAATCTTTGCAGAGGAAGTGTGAACTTCTCCCTTCTTGAACACAATCTGGTGCTTTCCATTAGTGAACTTTGCCCTCGATCCCGGAGTCAGGGGACTGTTTGGAACTGAAAGTGGCCAAGACACAGAGAGGCCACCCCTCCAAGCCCCTGAGGCGATGACACCCATTGGCATAATAAGATGTGGTAAGGACAGACATCTGATGGCTTGCCCAAGCCCTGGCTCTTTGCTGGGCCCACGAATGTCAAGACTCATTATACTGATGAATAAAGTGAGACTCGGAAGCTTATGTAAGTTCTCAGAAGTTTGTGTAGCTTCCTTTTGGAAGCTGGGAGAGCCTGCTCTTGAACCTAGGTTTATCTCCGAAGCCATAATGCCCCGCCAGGGCTTTGCCAGTTAGTGGGGGTGGCACGTTTATTTCACGTGACACAATAGTGACTGGAGAGTGGAGCAGAAAAGCACGGTGAGTGAGGATGGCCACAAGCAGAATGAGACAGAGCGGTCGTGAAATCACAGGGCTCCAGGTTCCAGGGCAGCCATTCCGTCTTAGATTAGTTACCCGGCCTGTCTGGCCTTAGCCCTCCTTTGTTGCACAAGAGCGTCAGCCGTGGAAATAGAAATTCCAGCATCAACAAATTCAGACAGTAGTCAAGGAAGGCGGGAAGGAATTTCCATGAGAACCTGATCTTAGGAGCAGTGAGGGAATGGTGGAAGGATTGGAGGATACTTTTTTATTTATTAATTTTTTTCCCATTTATTTTTACATCCAGACCACGGTATCCCCTCCTCCTACCTCCCTTGTATCCTACCCCCATCCACTCCTCCTCGATTGGAGGATAACTTAAGCCCCTGTTCTCAAGCTTCCTAATGCTGTGGCCCTTTAATCCAATACCTCATGCTGCGGTGGCCCCCATCCATAAAATTACTTTTGTGGTTGCTTCATAACTGCCCTTTTGCTACTGTTGTGAACCAGAATGTAATTATCTGATATGTGGGCCCCATAGTGGTCAAGACGCACAGGATGAGAACCGCTGCTCTCAGCAGAGGCTGGGCTGTAAGTCCAGACAAACCTCGTGATGGAGCTCACCACACCACGTGTGAAGTAAGCTGTGAAGCGCTCACATGCGGGGTTGGAGGTGTGCGTGTGCGGGAAGGGTTTTGAGATGCCTGCTTACAATCCGGGGTCTCATTTCCTGTAACCTCCTCACCGACCTCCCTCCCAGTCAAAAGTTTCCTTATCGCCCACTCCAAGACGCTGCCCTGGAGATTTAGCGGTTCCTAATTTATGGTTCCGTGTTTGGGAACACACTCAGGGCCTCAAAAGAGGTGTTTTCTTATTGGCAAGATCAAACGTGGGACCAGGGATTGGGAAAAGCTCTGCACAGGTGGGAGCTGGGGTGTTTGGACTTGTCTTCCCCACTCTCCTCGTTGGGTATCCACTCCACTCAAATACGGAGTGTGAATGGCTAATTGCAAACAGGACGCTGCAGCCAGAGGCAGCCCACGGTCCAGTGAGTCACAGGGGGAGGTTCCTGGAGCCCCTAGAGAAGGGAGACGGGAAGCGCGTGGATAAACCACGCCTGAGGGATTACAGAAACTGCACAGAAGGGGCCATTTGCACGGCGCATTGAAAGACGTGGGAGGTACTAGACCAAGCAGTGGAGGGATGGGTGACAGAAGACATTGAACTCGGGGTTCACAAGCTGGTGGGGAGGACAGCACCTTACAGAAAGGAGCCAAAGGACAGACATAGCTGCACTTGATCTAATGCCCCATCAGGAATCTTCATGTTTGGAGCATGTTATTCCTCATTTTAAAAAAATGTGTGAGCTACTGTAGCCCATTGTGAGACACAGTTTGGGATTCTGGGAGTGTGCCTAGGTGTGTGGGGGCATGAGAGCTGCAGAACAGGAAAACTGGAATGCTGTGGCTGGCAGACGGAAGCAAGCACATAGGCTGAAACCCGGAAGGGTGTGGAGTGGTCTAGCGCGGGTTCCACAGAGACTTTGGAATAACATTGTATCATAAAAACCAGGTTCTGTCAGAGTCGCCAGAGATGATTCAGTAGCAGCGCAGGAAGTAAAAAGTCAACTTTTATCATGTTGTTCTATGTCGAAACACTGTTAATTGGTCTTTCAATTAAAACTAATTAAATGGACACACCCTGCTTTAGGAAAGGCACAGTTAAGCGATGGGTGTTTCCTAAAGCAGGTTCAGTACTACTGTTCCTGGACTGGTAGCGGAGGTGAGGGATGTGCTCTTAGGAAAATAATCTTAATGCATATTTAAAATGTGATTCACTGTTCCAGAGGAGTTTGCAGTTTTAGGCCTTTTATCTGAGGGCTCAGAGGGTTATCTGTGGACGCCACTGGGTTAGTCAACACTCATGCGCTCATTGAGCCTGAGTGCCAAGTCCTTATTAGACTGGGTGCTCTGGCAGCCGGAGGACATGCATCTCCATGGGCAGGATGGAGACACTGGAAGGAAGATCAAACATCTGTGCACAAGTTTGATATGTTATTTGGGAATCTACAAGTTTCATCTGTATTAATCACATACATTAATGTTGCAGGGGCTAGAAGAAATAAAATATATTTCCTCAAAATGAAAATAATGACTTTGTAAGATTTTTTGTTCTCTTCCTCTTCTCCTTCTCCTCCTTTTCTTTCTCATCCTTCTTCTCTTCCTCCTTCTTCTCCTCCTCTTCCTCTTCATCCTCCTCTTCCTCCTCTTCCTCTTCCTCTTCTTCTTCTTCTCCTCCTCCTCCTTCTGCTCCTTCTCTTCCTTCCTCCTCCTCTTCCTCCTCCTCTTCCTCCTCCTCCTCCTCCTCCTCCTCTTCTTCTTCTTCTTCTTCTTCTTCTTCTTCTTCTTCTTCTTCTTCTTCTTCTTCTTCTTCTTCTTCTTCTTCTTCTTCTTCTTCTTCTTCTCCTTCTTCTCCTTCTCCTCCTCGTCCTTCTTCTTCCTTCTTCCTTTTTCTTCTCAGGCTCCTGGTCCTCTCCACTCAACTTCATCCAACTTAGCCTGTTCCTGTGTCTGTCCAACACTTGTTTTCCCAACCAGCTCTGCTCTGGGCCTTGCCTAGATCTGTAGTTCTCAAAGTGTGTTCCCAAGACCCCTGAGCTCACAACCTTCTTTTAGGGTGCCTGCGAGGTAGAGGTGCTATCTTTCCTTTTTTATTGTATGCGTATGTGCATGTGTGTATTATGTGTTTGTGCACATTCAGGTACATGTATAGAGAGCAGACAATAACTTTCAGCAGTTGGTCTTGCATCACGGGTTTCAGAGGCTGACCTGGGGTCATCTTTACAGTGAGTACTTTGACCCCCTGAGCCATCTTGCTGGCCACTCTTACTCTGCCAGGAGAAGAAAGTGGGTTTTTCATAAGCTTCAGGACATGTTGCCCGCCTTTAGGCAGATGGAACGTACGCTGAGGCATTCTAGCATTTCATAATTTTCTCTGTTTTTCACTTATGGTGCCGTAGGAACAGATAAATACAACCCACAGAATGAAACTCTCTCAAGACCTACATAACTTCTAAGAGTATGAAGGGGTCCTGAGAACAGATGTGTGAGAACCGCTGGCCCTGGGGACACCCGAGCCTTGCTGGTGTCCCCTCTCCTCTCACTCTTTAAGCCTCATCTCTTACCTAGATAACCATGTTTCTCCTCCTAATGGACCAGACAGCAGCCTTCCTGAAAAGAAGTTTATTAGTTCTGTGAGTCTGCCAAAGACTTCATGGCCGGGCGTTTCTTCTCTTTTTTATTTTTAAATTACAGAATGACGCATCAGACCAGCATTCAAAGGTTCTCAACCATCTGGCCTCAGTCCACAATCTACTTCACATGCTACAACCTGAGCAGGACAATCTAGGGCAGCCGCTCAGAGGCACCAGGCTGGTGTCACCTCTAACACCTTCCAAAGAGAGGGGACAATTTATTTTTACATTTCAATCCCAGTTCCCCCTCCCTCTTTTCCTCCCACTCTCTCCACTCCCCCTCCTCCCATCTGCTCTACAGAGAGGGTAAGGCCTCTCCTAGGAAGTCTACTAAGTCTGTCCCATCATCTCGTTGAGGCAGGACCAAGGCACCTCTCCACCCCCACACCCCTTTGTCTAGGCTGGGCAAGGTGTCTCTCCATATAGAATGGGCTCCACTAAGTCAGTTTGCATTAGTGTTAGAGCTTGGACCCACTGCCAGTGGCCTCATATATTGTCCCAGTCACACCATTATCACCTATAGTAAAGGAATCTAGTTTGGTCTTATTCAGATTTCCCGTTTGTCAGACCAGAGTCAGTGATCTGTCACTAGCTCAGGTCCGCTGATTCTGTGGGTTTCTCCATCATGGTCTTGACTCTTGTGTCCATATTATTGCTCCTCCCTCACTTCAATTATACTCTAGGAGTTTGGCCCTTTGGTTAGTGGTGGATTTCTGCATCTGCTTCCAAACCAACAGACTGTTCTTTTACTCCTCTCTATATACTCATTGGAGAGGAAGTTTCCATGGGAACAAGGAGTTGTCCACTTAGAAAATGGAGTTACACTTTAACTCCTTGTGTGGAATACCCATGTAAATGACTTGAAATCTGCCTGGGAAAGCTGTCTTTTCTCCCCCATTTATTTATTTGATTCTTGTGACTTTTTTTTAAAAATCATTACCATGAACCCATGTTTCATAAACATACATTTACTCTGGGCTCACTATAATAAATCAGTAGTAGTATATTACTAGATGCTATCATTTTTCAGAAACAACTTGATTACAAATGAAGAAATCTTGTCCGTCCCACCTGCCTCTGATGCTTCCCTGAAAAGAGGTTTCAGTAAGTAATTTCAAATCAAGCTTCCGTTTCCTTTTCTGGAAAAATCAAATTGTGGAAGGAGAATAGTTCCAACACTTCTTCCAGATACGGGATTGTTTACTCAGAGAAACTGGCTTTAATTTGTTGACAAAAGGGAGTTAGTGATAGCTGTAGTGGCCTGGCCAAGTGTTGTCATTTAAGAAAAGTGGCATGCACGAGAAAGATGCCATGCGACAGGGCTCAAGCAGAGGGTTTTATCAAGGAAAGGGATCATAGAAAGCAGAAAGGGAAAGAAAGGAGGGAGACGGGCCTCCAGAGACATGAGCAGCAGGAGAGAGGAGAGGGGGGGAGGCGGGGAAAGAGGGGGGGATGGGAGGTGGGCAGGGCTCTTTTAAAGGAGAACACAGTGAATGTGCACAGGTGGTGCTCTTAGTGACTGCAGCTGAGGGTGAATCCTGTCAGAACCCCAAGGACAGGCCAGTACAGATGCCTGAATACTAACTCCAAGTGCAGGGAAATCTGTGCTTACAACCTTCTCTGTGGGCCTAGGATGTAGCTCAGTTGGCAATGTTTGCCTAGCATACATGAATCCCTGTGTTCAGTCCCCAGCACCACAAAAACCAGGCTTGGTTCATGACTGTAATCCTAGCACTTAGGAGTTGAAGGCAGGTCGATCAAAGTCATCCTTGGCTGTATGGCAAATTTAAGGCCAGGCTAGGCTGTATGAGACACTGTTTCTCTGTCACATACACAAATAATAAACACATAAGACTAAAAGGATTAAACCCTCCTTTGCCATTTGCCTCTCGAAGCATTTTTTTTTTACTGATATGTTGTTTTGTTATGACTCAGAGCTGAAATATATATGCCCAATGAAACTATCGAGTGGATGAAGCTAACCTTATTAGTCGTTTATGACCTAGAAGAAAATGTCAGGCCATCTGAAAAGGACTGTTTTATAGATTTAATTGAAACCACTACCTATGGAGAAAGTAACAGGGAGTGAAAACAAACAAACAAACAAACACACAAAAAGGTTTGGAAGCTAGTCCAGTGCTAGACTGAGGTGATCTGGCTCAGGGAGGACTCAATGAGACCCCGCTCTCACTGCAATAGGAAAAGATGATGATGTGAATGAAATCTAACAGTAAACTTACCGGTTAGATTTAAGAGAGAAAAGTGCAATCGTTCATTTCTAGCTTCCTACCATACTTCTTGGTGGCCTGAAGGAACAAGGCCTTGGGAGGAGCTCGGACTCCCAGTTGGCTCTTGGCCTTGTCTTAGGGCGAAGGCAATGCATTGTCACCATCCAGCCCTTTGCATACTTTGATCAGGCCTTCCCGGGCAGCTGGAGTCTCCACTGATGAAGGCCTTTTAATGTGTTTCTCGCAAATGGTATTTAATGGCTGTTGTTTTTCAGTGCTTTCTGGGAAGATTTACTCCTGAAAACTCAATAGTCGTCAAGGCAAATTACAGTTTAATATAACTCAAAGAACAGTGCCCACCACGCCAGCCCTCGCCTCCGCACCCGCCTTCCGCTGCAGCTCTGCCCCTGTGGGCCTGCTCATTGCCTTTGCCAGAGCTAGTGGCCTCTGCTGAAGTGTTTTAGCTGCCCATCCTAAAAGGAGAGACACAGGGGAACTCTGAGGCTCTCTTCCAAGCCTGCATCCTGAGGCAGCAGAGCCAAGGCAGTCAGAGCAAGGGAGGAAGAGAAGCAGCCAGTGTCAAACACTCTTAGAGTGCCCGCGAGGACGTGCCAACAACTGTGCTTGAGGAGAGAGAGAGAGACAGAAGCAAGTGAAATATTTCCTGGAACTTTCAACTTTGACAGGGCGCAAAGACACACAAAACAAATGATAATTCCAAGGAGCAGCTAGATAAGGGCTGCACAAGTGGGGAGGAAGAGCCAGCCCCTTCAGCATCTCCCCTGAGGGGAGGACGGAAAGCTGTAGAGAGAGAGAGGAGAGGAGCCTTGTTCCCAGCGTATTTTCCCATGCGGCAATGGAAGGAGAAGGGAGGAGGCGGGCAGAGAGGCGAATCTGTCCCCCTTCTCCGACACAGACACTGGCAGGGAGGCCTCTCCAGCTTCCTGCCTGCTAGCCTCGGGCAGTCTCAGGAGGAAGGCTGAGAAGGAGGCCTTGCCACCCTCAGACCAGAAAAGTCCCCGACACATCAGGCTTTGTCATCAGCACCAGCTTCTGTCAGATGTGGGCATGCAAAGAAAGACCTTTTGTTTGATGGTTCCCCTTGAGTCCGTAGGAGGCCTGGGAGTGTAAATGATCCTTTTAGAAGAGGCTCTGAGGTGGGGCCCATAGCCCCCTGGCTTGGGAGGAAGGTGGATGAGGAAATGGGGAGGACTCTAAGTGGCTGGGGCATCTGGCTGGGACCAGGTGGTTTTACTTGGCTGGATTCATCTAATTTGAATGCTTTGTCTCTCAGGTACTGAAAAAAAATCTAGAATTTGTTTTAAAAAACTGAGTGTTTACTCTGAAGGAATGGGGAGCTCTCAGCAGGGACAGCAGGCACAAGGGTGCTAAGCTTCCTAGAGATGTCTTCACAGGAACAAGGAGTGTTCCTGTCTCGGTTACTTTTCTTTTTATTACTGTGACAAATGCCTGACAAGGAGCGCTTGTCATCCCCTGAAGGGATGACAGGTTTATGTTGGCTCAGTTTGATGGTGTAGTTCATCAGGCTGGGGTAGGCATGAGGCAGTCAGGAAGCAGAGAGAGAATGCTGTGTGTCCAGCTCATCCTTCCCTTTCCACTCCTCCAGGTCCCCAGCCCAGGGCATGGTGCTTCTGAGAGTCAGGGTGGGTCTTCTCTCTTTGGCTACATTTTCTGGAGACGCTATCATGGACATACCCAGGTCTGTTTCCATGACTAGGCTAAATCCAGCCAGGCTGACAGTGAAGATCTGCCATCAGGGGCTCCCACATGTGGGGTTGCCCAGAGAATGTGAGGAAGATGGAGAGCCAACCTGGGAGCTCTGTGCCTTGGTGCCAGTGCGTCTGCCACCACTTTGACAAGTCTACAGTCAGTGTGGGTGACAGCAAACCGCTGACTGACAGATAAAAGTTACAGAGTTGCCTCAAAAGTCTCCTAAGGTGGGCTATAGAGATGGCTCAGTGGCCAAGAACACTGACTGGGGCCTGGTGAGGGGGGGTGGGAGGGAAGGAGGGGAGGGAGACGGAGCTGGGATTGACATGTGAAGCAAGCTTGTTTCTAATTTAAATTAAAAAAAGAAAGAAAAAAAAAAAAACACTGGCTGCTCTTCCAGAGGACCTAGGTTCAGTTCCCAGCACCCACATGGCAGCTCACAACTGTCTGTAATTCCAGTTCCAGGGAACCTGACACCCATAGCAAAATACCAATACACCTAAAATTAAAAATAAATAAAACAAGTCTTCTAGGTAACGAGCATTCTTCCTGCCAGCCTGGTCCCAGAGCCGAGTTAGTCCCAAATGAACATGCAGTATGCTATATTAATTATGAAACTGTTGGCTGTTTGCTATAGTTTCTTGTTGTCTAGCTCTGATTTAATTATTAACCCATAACTGCTAATCTAAATATTTCCACATGGTCTTCTCTTACCAGAGAAAGGGTCTGGGCCTCTTACTCCTCTTGCATCCTACATGGTGACTGGCTGTGCCTCTGTTTCCCAGAATCCTTCTTGACTCCTAGTCCCACCTGTCTTGCTTCCCTATTGGCCAACAGTGCTTTATTGGTCAATCAATAAGACAAACGTATACACGGAAGGACTTTCCCCCATCACTCCTAAGGTGACAGCATGTCAATATTGTTACTTGATAGCTATCTTTTCCCACCGCCTGCAACTAGTGTCAAGAGCTGTCATTGTCCTGAAGTTTTAAACCAGCTTAGTAGGCCTCTTACGTCTCTGCGGACAGTGGGAGAAGGCTGAAATATAAAAGTCTGCGTTACAGTGGAACCAATACCACAAGCGTGAGGTGGGGTGTGGGGGACACAGAGGGATGTCGTGTAGATTTGTGCCCATCTGAGGATGGCTGAGCTTGGGGAACCTAGCATTTTGTGTTAATAGTAAGCAAGACTACTTGGTTACCCAGAGAGATTTTGCCCTCAGAGACCCTCACTGGAAGTACACCCGGGAGAGATAGATGGTCTAGGCAGAGAGAGCAGATGGCTTTGCATTTGGGGAATTCTCAGGAGTCTCTGACATGCCTCATAGCTGGCTGTCCCAGTAAACAATCCCTGGGCTTCTGGAGTTTTACTCCAAGAATGCGTGCTCATTAGCTGGACAGATAGATGTGGTAGGGATGCGGGGTGGGGAGTGTGGCTTTCATCGCCTACGTCCCAGTCAATGTGGAACTAAGGTTCCTTTAGACCGGCTTCTGTTACTTCAGGAATTCTGCAAGTGCTCCCCAGGATCTTGCCTTCAGCCAACTGTAATAAGTTCAAGGGGCCTCTGTGGGTGTTTTTTCCCATTTGGGCAAGATACACTTGGAGGTTGCTATTGTTCATTAAGATTTGTATGTGGAAATTTAGACTAATCTGCTGACTAGTCTAAATACTTTGACCTTGAAAACACAGTGAAGACTTCTTTCATCAAAAGACAGTAGATTCACTCTTGCCAGGAATCCCAGTGCAATAGAAACCTGCACCTTTGTTGTGCGTTTGGTCCATAATGATGGACAAATCACCACGACCAGTGGCCTATAGAGCCTACGGATAAGGATAACAACACTCGCTTAATCAATAGCATCTATTCAGTCGCATCAGAAAATGGGCTATTCCGGGGCTCATAAGAGATGGTTTGGCTCAGTAGGTAGCTGCGTTTGAATCCAAGATTGATGACATGACTTCAGTCCTGAGACTCCACTCCACATGGTAAATTAAGAAAAGAGACTCTCACAAGTTTTCCTCTGCCCTCCACACCCTTGCTGGGGTATGTGTACCCCATGCTCACAAGAAATTGGAAAACAGGAGAGCCAAGTACCATTTCAGGGGTGACTCAGGCTAGCTGACTTCAGCTGCACCTCGTCTGTGCTGCTGGACACAGACCTACCTTTGTCATGGGGATGAGGCTGGAATTGCAATGTCAGGTAAACAGTCATTCTAATTGACTCTTATTTCACTCGGGAGGTATCCCGCAGTGTTTACAATGGACTTAAAATTGTAGCCCATTATAATGAAATTTGTAAGCATTATTTATCTTCTTATCCAGGAAATCCAAGGAGGTATTTACTGTTTGGCTGGAAAAATAGGGAGGCATCTTCAACCACAAAAAGAGAGCAATTACAGGGATTCTGTGCCCACAAAATAAAAACATTCCACAAATGCATTGTTTGTCCACCACAGCGAGAAATTAGGTTTGCAAACTGACGTATTTGTCGGTTAATGCTGCTTTCATGGGCCTGGATTCCTCATAGCTGGGTTGACCAGTTGGAGGCAAGGATGAAAAATAAACACATCCCAGCTGACAGTGAAGGAGGGTGACAGGATGCCTTTGGCTAGCAGAGAGGCGAGTTTGCAAAAACACAGATTGGTCATGGAGGAACTGCAGGGTTGTCTGACCCAGAATAACGTCTCTTAAAGCAGTGTTTCTCAACCTGTGGGTTGCGACCCCTTGGGGGCTGACAGACCCTTTCATAGGGGTTGCCTAAGACCATCAGAAAGCAGAGATATTTACATTAGGATTCATAACGGCAGCAAAATTACAACGATGAAGTAACAACGGAAATAATTTTATGGTTGGGGTTCACCACAGCATGAGGAATTGGGTTAAAGGGTCGCAGCATTAGGAAGGGTGAGAACCACTGCTCTAAAGGAATACAGAAGCCACACTGGGAAAGTACAGTCTCTTGTCTTACTGCTATGCTTTTCCTAGACACAAGGCTCTGTTTGCTGTTGCTACCTCCTCCTGACAAGCCACCAAATGCACAGACTAGGCTGGCTCTGTCGTCAAGAGGGTCTCTCCACATACTCCCTCTACTTGGTGAGTGTCTTAGTCCTTCCGTATCGTTATGTTCTTGGCGAAGCTGTGCCCTATAGTGGAAGTCCTTCGATGAGAACAGAAGTAGGCCTAAAGTCCCGGTTCTGTTGTTGGTTGGCTGTGTGACTTGCGATGACCTCCAAAAGCACTAGCCAGTTTACCTGAAACAGCAGACTCCATGTTCAACAAGAGACAGGGTCTTACTGTGTCACCCAGGTTGGTGTCCAACTCTTGGGGTCAAATGATCCTCCTGCCTCAGCCTTCTGGGTACTAGGACAGTATGGTTCCTGTGGGGATTGGGTGGGGACATGCTCACCTGGGAGAGGCCAGAGGTTGGCATCAGGAGTCTTCTCAACCACTTTCTCATTCATTCGTTCGTTCATTCATTCATTCATTCATTCATTCATTCATTCATGCTTTGTTTATTTTGAGATGGGTTCTTTTATTAAACCTGAAGTTCACTGCTCCAGAAGGTTGACTGGTCAGTGAGCTCCGAGGGTCTGCCTGTCTTCATCCTCTCAGCCCTGGAGTTACAGGTGCTCACTCCTGGGTGGTTCTGGGGACCCAAACCTAAGTCTCCATGCTTGTCCAGCAATCTCTACAGCCCCCCTCCCAACTCCATTATTACTAAACAAGGACAGCAACTCTGCTTTCACCCATTTCACAGAACTGTCATAGGTACAGAGGCGTCCACTGAAAAGCTCTTTGCCCAAGCAGGTGCTAGGAATGGTGACCCCAGGCCATCAGCGTTCTCCTGTTTCTCTATTTTAGGAAGGAGCCCCTCCATGGAGATTTTTGCCTGTCTCTTTTTGTCAGTGGATGGTAGACTTCTCAAAGAATAAGGAGTGTGTCTTGATTAATTTGGAATCTTTCCCATCACCTATTAAATGACTTAGCAGGAATTGGGACCCAACAAGTCTTTACCAAAGAGAAAATGAGTGTGTATGCTAATAAATAAATATTGTAGAGTGAGCTATGGCAATGCACCCAGTTTGTTTATGTTGTAAATTTGACTGCCCTGTATATTAAACAAAGATGGCTTAGAATGGTTGCATCTACTGTGGGTTGGTGACTAGGTAATCTTTTGCTTAATAGTATATAGATCTGGCGCATTTGGTCACAGGTGCCTCAGACTTACCTTTATTTAGTGACTGTCCATTACTTTCACGTGTGTGTGGAACACGACAATGAATCAGATACACAATTGCCTTTTAGTGATTTAAACCGACTAAACTGTAGGGAAAACTCCTACTGCCCAGTATTTAGGAAGAAGCTGCTAGGTTGTCAAAAATCCACCCACCCACCTATCCATCCATCTATCCACCCACCCACCCACCCACCTACCCACCCATCCATCCATCCATCCATCCATCCATCCATCCATCCATTCATCCACCCACCCACCCACCCACCTATCCATCCATCGACCCACCCATCCATCCATTCATCCACCCACCCATCCATCCATAATTTGTTGGGTCTCCAGTGAGTCAGACACTGCTTTGGTGTGTAAAACACCATCTAATCTAGAGGTCAGAGTTGCCTCTACAAACTTCCAGGTACTTGGCTGTAATCTGTAAAATCTACCAAGAGAGACGGCACTCCCGCACTCAGAAAGCTTATAGTCTAGTGAGTGGCTGCAAAACAAGGGGAACAGAAGATTGTTTTTTTTTTTTTTTTTAACTAGCTAATGCAGACACTAATGGTGTGTGCCAGGAGTAAATGAAAGATGGAACTGGATGGGCAGAGGGAATATGGCACCTGTAGGAGAGAACATTCTGGCCCTTTTGGACCTAAGTCTTAAGAACCATTGCCCAATTTGTGTAGTTACTTTTAAGTTTCTTTTTCTCTACTAAATCATGCAGCATACATCACATAAAAGTTTCCACAGAACTTTGTAGCTGTTTACAAGTTTAATTCTGAAGCACTTGTCTTGACTTGTTCCATATTCCCTCTGGCCTTTTGTTTTCTAGATTAATCTTCAAGAACTTGATGTTCAGACTCTGAGTTCTTATAGACCATACTGAGAGGTTTCTCTGTTCTTGCCCTTAGCCTGTTTTAGGTTAATTCCTTCCTATGGTCAGCCAGGCCCCAGATTGGAGATGTTTAAATGCATAAACATTTAATGAGGCACCCCGAAATTTGAGGGTAGAATTGGAGCAAACCTAATATTTTCCAATCTTGTTTCTCAAAAATCTCTCTTAAAAAAACATTTGCCTTACATATGCATGCACACTTACACACATACACATAATCACATATATTTCCCACATATTTAATATGTGGTATTCATAATCACATATATTTAGTTGAACATAATCCTTTAATAACTGAAGTTCTCATATTGATTTTTATCACTTTAAACATGTGTTCTTAGACATTAAAGTAAATTCACATAAAATATCTGATACATTTAGAAGCTAACTGGTGGTTTATTTAAATGCTCGTATTTCAATTCAACCAGTGGTAATAAATTTATTAATCACTATTGCTGCTGAATTTAAAGGGTAGGTGCTGGGAGAAGTGCCAAAGAAATTAAACAGAGAAAGCCGACTTCATAAGAAGAGCAGCAACATAACACAATTCATGGTGCACAATAGAGTTGTGTCCCTGCGAAGAAGGCCCTGTCAGAATTCAGAGGTATGAGAAAGGTCACTGCCAGTTGGGGAGGAGTTTGAGCTGGGCCTTGAAGAACAGCTGTGGTTTTCGGTAGGAAGAGAGGAGGGGGTGGAGCCACCAGGCAGGGAGGGGGTTTTGAACAAAGACGGGTGGGAGGTACCTGGGGCTGGAAACGTACAAGAGCTTCAGTTTCATGGGGTTGGCAAAGGCATCCCTCGAATTCTGGTAGTTACAGTGTTGTAACAAAATTTGAATTCCCGGATAAGAGTGGCTGGTAGCTTTCTGGAGACCTCAGTGGAAGACAGAGATAACAGTGCTGGGAGGCAGTCTGTTCAACCGTGTGAAGGGAAGGGCTGGGGGTTTATAAACTGAGGAGAGTCATGTCCTTCACCAGAGAGTGAACTTTGAGTGTTTATCTTCTTTATCAGGAAAAACAAGTCAATCCCTGTGGTTGGTTGACTTGGGCTGTTGGGGGCAAGGCTTTTCTGGAGAATTAGTTTTTGTGGATAATTTCACTCACTGCCCGGTCAGATTAGGACCTTCAAGTGCAGATAACGACATTTTCCCTGTGTCGTTGCTTCTGTGAACTCTGTCATGACAGCTTATTTGTAAAAGGTGAACGTGTGTAAACAAGGTGTCTGATGGAATTTTGAAGCTGGCTGTGAAATGTGTGCAGCACAGCCCGGGACTCACAGGATTTCACTCTGCCATCTCCCCAGCCAGATGACTTCCAGGCATCTCTGCAAGGCAATGGGACACACAGGTCACACAGCTCGGAAGGCAGCTGATGGCCTGGGAATGCTGACTTGGAATGAAATATATTAATATGCAAAGGCCCGAGACCAGAACCCAGGAGAGGCCTTTTTTCTCTGTTCCACTCCCCTCTCATCCTGGTACTGTTCTTCATGCATAGGTGTCTCAGCCGCACACACCGTCTCCTGAATCAACAGTCCAATAGCTATATATCTTTCCCCTAGACAGGGGAAAGGTTCCCATTAGTCTTATGGATCATTTGGCAATTTGGGGACCTGTGTACCCAGAGCAGTTGGTGGTTATGAATTTAGAGTTGGGATGTCTCTTGGGTTAATCAGTGGTCATACTGGGTGAGAAGGGGCAAGGGGGCCCACAGGAGACTTTCTGAGACAGTGGATCCAGTGCCCGGAGCTATGGGCGGGCAGCACAGGAAGTGATAACCAAGGGAGAGTTATAACTGAATGCAGCATTGCTATTTGGGGTCGTTATAGGGAGACTGGAGGATCTTATGATCATGGCAGGTCTTAAGATTACATGGGTCAGTCTCAGGCTTTGCTGGAATCATGTTGCTGTGCCCAGAGGTCTTGCTGTGGAACACGTGGTTGTGGTGAGGTTTGTTATAACGACTACGCTTGTAAGGAAGAAGCACTCTGCATCTGTTCCCCTCCAGCTACTTGTTTCTCTTTAGGGAACCCCATAAATATGTATATGGGAATCTGCCCCATCCGCATCATAGGAAGTCAATTTCCCCAGCCTCCTTGGCAGGTGTGGCTGGGGACTTAGGCGTCTGCTTGTTTTCTGAGACAGGATTTGTCTGTGTGGCTCTAGCTGTCTTAAAACTCACTCCGTAGACCAGGCTGGCTTCAAACTCAGAGACCAGCCTACCTCTGCCTCCTGAGTGCTGGAATTAAAGTTGTGTGTCACCATGCTCGGTAAGCAGAGGACTTGGGTTCAGGTTTAACTGAATAACGACTCCCACAGGCAGAGCTACTGAGCCAGAGAGCTGTGACAAAACTGCAGACGTTAGATGGATTACAGGAAGGTTGGGATATAGGGTTCTGAAACCGAGGCCACGTTCTGGTAGGGCGTAGTGACCAAATCTCCTGGCCATGCCACTCTCAGGCCACAAGCAGCCTTCCACCCTCATAGACCTTCAAAAGGCAATCGTCATAGTTTCACAGTCCTAGGAAGAGCTGGAAGTGCTCTCAACACACAGACACTTGGGGAGAAGTATCTCTTTCTGGTGGTTGCTGGAAATGACATGTGACAGGCTGTTCTGGATGCACAGGGGTGTCTAGAACCAGCAGTGTTTTCTCACAAGAACAGTTTTGTGGCATGACTCTCCATCCTTTCTGGCGACAAGTTGAAAACATTAATGTGTTTGTTTTCTGCTTAGCGCAGAGTTACATAATGGCTATATAGCAGCTTTTACAGTAGCCGCAACAGAGAAGGACTGTAGGAGAGACCATTGGTTATTAGGGGGATACTTGCCTTCTTCTCACTCTGGGATAAATCCGAACCAGCCGAGACCCTTGGGGGACAAAGGAGGCCAAAGACATTCCCGAAAGCGTCCCACTCCATATAAACTTAAGGCTTGAAGGGACTTTGAAGTGGGTTTCAAGTTCAATTCTCTCATTATTGCAACCAGAAGTCAGAGTGAAGGGACATGAATACAGGCTCACGCAGTTAATTAGAAAATAACCTAGATATTCAGTATCCCCCTCTTGAAAAGGAGAAAAAAGGGGAGGAGTGGAGGATTTTTTTTTCCTCCTCACAGCCAATGCAGTCCAAACTGAGACTAAACTCTGAGCACTTTTTTCCGAGTTAAAGCTTCCAGTTAATCCATTAAGGTACAGGGAGTCCCGTCATGGCAGCCTCTCACAGGCACAGAGGGCCTTCACTGAGCTGAAGTGGGCTTGCTCTCTGTTACCCGAGTGGGCATTTCCTTAAGCAACGTCGTCTCTTTCTTTTTAACGGCAGCGTGGCCACTTAGCATGTTGAGCTGTTTCTGGCACCCTTTCCTGCCCCCTTTCCACAGGGAAGGCTGCTTTGCGGCTTGAAGCCGAGGCAAACACTTCTTTTCCTTATGCTTATTAAACAAGCCAAGTATGTTCTCTGCTCTCTTGGAATTTGCTTGCATTTTATTATTCTTCTATTTTTTTTCCTATGTGAAATGTGTGCCAGACAACCGGCTGTGCATGTTCCACGCAGATTAGCAGATGCCTTCGAGCTTCAGGAGATGGATTTAGGCAGCTAAAAACAGTACTTGAAAAAACTCTGTTGATTTTTTTCCTTTTTTTGCGGGTGCGCATAAGCAAGGCATGTGTCTGTGTTTGTGTGTGCATATGAAAATCAGAGTTCTGTGTTGTTGTTGTTGTTTTTTGGGGACAGGGTCATTTATTGGGACTTGGGGCTCATCAATTAAGCTAGACTGTGTGGTCAGAGAGCCCCAGGGGTCTTTCTATCTTTGCCTCTTTACGGCTGGGATCATAGGAGCCTGCCATCCTGCCTGGAACTTTTTATGTGGGTTCTGGGAGATTGAATTCAAATGCCCAGGCTTGCAGAGCAAACACTGTGCCAGATGAGCCATCTCTCTGGCCCTCTGGATATTGTAAAGGAGACTAGAAGATGGCTTGGGATGGGAGGGGGTGGAGGGGAGTAAACAGTGACCAAGAGATAGAGGAAACTTGTAGGTGATGGATGTGTTCACTATGTTCGTTTATCCTCACTGTTGAGCTGGGAGTGATCCCGCCTCTGGCTAAATTGTACGCTTGGGGTATTTGCAGCCTACCCCATGTACATCGTACCTCAGTAATGTTTTTCTTTTAAAACAATAAAGCCAATGCAACCGGGTGTGGTGTCTTATGCCTATAAAGCCATCATTTGGAAGTCTGAGACAGGAGGTTTGCTGTAAGTTTGAGGTCAGCCTGGGTTGCAGAGTGAAACTGTTTCAAAAACATAAAAGTAGGTGAAGGAGCTGGGTCAGCTGCTAAAGTGGTGGTGTTGTGTTAAAGAGTCCAACATCGTCTCCAGCCCAAGAGGAGTGCATCTGAGTTCATCCACTGAGAGTCCCTTAAATGGGACCAGAGAGACACCCAGAAGACGGAGGTGAGGTCGAAACCATCACGTGAGTCCACAGGGTGCATCCAGGCATCCCCGACACACCCGGCTCACCGAGAGGCTAAGGAGAAACCCACACCTCTCATTATTGAACAGCCTTCTGAGCAGCGTCTGAGCTCCACACAAAGGGAACACACCCAGCTTCTCAAAGTGAAAGGAAAAATTGTCTACAACAAATAAGCATTTTCTTTAATCCAACCTTCTGCTATGCTCCAGAGGGCAAGCTTCAAGCTGATCCCACCCCCATGATCTATTTTGATTTTTGAGATAATTGTCATGACTTTGTATACGTTTCTGCTTCCTTTTGTACATGCTTACGGGATTGCTCCTGGGTCTAAGTACTTTGAATTTGAAAACAAAGAACAGATGACAGTATCATAGGGATGAGAATTAGGGAGAGGTTTTCAATATGAAAGTGCCTTTAGTATCCTGTTTGGGTGTTAAAGTGGCAGGGTGTTTCTTGGGTAAACTCTCAGAAACCTACCGTAATTAGGTTTATTGTTTTATTATGAGCGGTGTCTCCTAACACAGAAGCCTGTTCCTAACATGGTAGTGGATAAGACTCTCTACGATTTTATTTATTCTTCTTTGTCACCCTAACCTCATCTCCCAAGCGTCACTTAAGTCAGTGGACGTCCTAGCAGACGTCCATAGAACTCCACCCCAGGCCCCCACGAGGCCATGTGAACCATGCCCAGCGGTCCTTGTCTCCAAGTCCTTTTTTAGTGTTAGCTTCCTTCTTTGTGAGGGATGCTGCACTCTGGTTCTTCAGTTAACCCTCGGTGGCCCCGGCATCCGGGGAGCCCTCCCTACCTCCTTTCCCTGATCTTCCCATGTTCAGTTGGACTCCATCTCTTTACCTCTCAAGTTCATTTCGTTTCTGTTGTGAAAAAGCCACAGAGCCGCGTGAAAGGCATACTTGACTTACAATTCCAGAGGGTCAAGACTGGAACTCCAAGTAGCACATCCATAGTCAGGAGCAGAGAGAGGATAAATGCGTAGCTGTTGCTGGCTTGCTCTCTGCCATTTTTCTCTTGTTTTATACTGTTCATAGTCCCCCAGGGAATACTGCTGCCCACAGCGGGTTGGGTCTCTCTGTATAAATTAACAAATAGACAATCCTCCCCCACAGACATGCCCAAATGCTAGCACAATCTAGATAATTCCGTACTAAGAACCTCTTTCCAGGTGACTTCAGGATGTATTGAGCTGACAGTTAAAAGTAACCAGCATGAGTCTATTAGTTAGTAGTGTACCACTTCATAATTATGTGGATATAAGCATCTACTTGTGAGTGGCTACACCAATGGTTCACCACTGACCTCAAAATTGAACTTTCTATTTATTTTTGTTCTTAGTGATAGGGATCGAATATAGGTCATTGCACCTGATAGGCTACATACTGAGTTGTTACCAGACCTTACATTTCTTGATGTAATTTATGCCTACCTCAGACCACAAAATATTGTCTATCCAACACAAAAAAAAATCATAGGACAGTGGTTCTCAACCTGTGGGTCTTGACCCCTTTGGGGGTTGAATGACCCTTTCACAGGAGTTGCATATCAGATATTTACATAGCAAAATTACAGTTATGAAGTAGCAATGAAAATCATGTCGTGGTTGGGGGTCACCACAACATGAGGGGCAGCATTAGGAAGGTTGAGAACTGCTGTAGAAGACTGTGTTATCTGAAGAAAGTCATCCACTAAACTGTCCTTCTGTAAATGAAAGTTGTTTGCTGGGGTGCCTGACACCCATCGCGGGCTGACATATAGTGGCCACTTCCTTCTTTTTAAATAAAAAAAAATCACAGTTCAAATCTGACAGTGAGAGAGGACTTCTAGAGTGTTCTAAAGGTGTTTTAGTTCACCCTCTGGCGGCTGTCAGTGCATTTACAATAGCCCAGACTCAGTGGCCCACATGAGCCCCTCTAATTCTTCACTCTGACCTGGCCTGGTCTCCCTGAGCTGATGAAGTTGACACAGGGTAGGCGTTTCCAGGGCTCAGTGAAACTGCACATGAGCCTGAGAAAACAACCAGTTCAAACATTTCCAGGAAAGGCAGGTGTGCAAACGGTCCTCACTGTGCCGGGCGTGACCCTGTTTATACGGCTGAGCTCTTGAGGTCCCCTCTGCCCTCCTTCCTCTGTAAATATTTGGGCGCAGAAGACATAAGCAGATGTGTGATACCTGAGTGTGACGGTGCTGTCGTGATGTGCCTAGCACCCGCTTTGTTGGCCCCACGGAAATGGCCCATCTTTAGCTCCCAGTTTATCTATTTAACAGTTCGTGCTCAATGAAGATGCATACAGTGTAATGAATGGGAAATGTCACTTCCCAGTTGCTATTGATGGGCACCTGTGATCATTTTTTAATAAACCCCTTTCTGATTGAGAAAACATGAAATGCTTTTGGACAGCAGGTCTTTTACCAAAGAATATCATCTCCCACCGGTGAGGGTGGAGAAATACTGAAGGAGAAAACCACCAGAAATGCTTAAACATATTCATCTTTTGGTTTTCTGAAATACTGCAATCATTGCATGTTCTAATGGAAAAAGAATATATATTGTATATTTAATGAAAAAAATAATGTATATTATATAGTTAATGAAAAAACAATATATATTTTATATAATATATACACAATATTGTTATAGTGACATGATTATTACATAACACATAATATTATGTTATCAGTCTATAATGTATAATATATATTAAACATGTAGAATATATTATTTTCCTATATATTATGTATATGAAATAAAATAGAAAAGGATCAGGACTTAAAGGGTTAGAGAACCAGTTTCCAAACATCTCTAGAAACTTATCAAAAAGCAGGATGGGGAGTGGGGTGGGAGGGAGGGGAGAAGGGGAGGGGGAGGGGGAGGGGGCGATCTACCCTTGTATTTCTCAGTGCAGGGAGGAGTGTGAGGACACCTAACCTCTGCGTGAGGTGCACGGGGGCCGGGGGGGGCGGGGGTACAATTATTCTTAGTCCTGTACAGATAACCAGTGGAGTTTATGATGGCTAGACTATTCAGGCTAAGTTCCAAATCCATTACTCAAAATGCATATGAGTATTTGGACAAAGCAAGGCAACTCTGGATAAACAAATACACGGCATTGCTGGGGTGGTGGGGGCAGCCACTTCTATGGGGTCCTTTCTTGGCCAACCATGACTGAGGCGTACTTGCCTTCTGATTATGTGGAGGCTTGAGCTGGCTAATTGCAGTGCATGATACCACGGATTTATCCTCCCTCCCTCCTTCCCTCCCTCCCTCCTTCCCTCCCTCCCTCCTTCCCTCCCTCCCTTCTTCCCTCTTTCCCTCCCTTCTTATTTTCTTCTGTCCTCCTCTTCCTCTTCTCCCCACACCCAATCTCCTAAAAGGAAACTTTTCAGCAGTGACATGCATGGAACTGTCATCTCCTGTCATGACAATGAGAGACCCTGTCTCAAAGGAGGTGAATGGCTGCCGGGTGTGGTGGCGCATGCCTTTAATCCCAGCATCTGAGAGGCAGAGAGAGGCAGAGAGAGGCAGAGGGATCTCAGTGAGTTTGAGACCACCCTGGTCTACAGAGTGAGTTCCAGGACAGCCTGGGCTACACATAGAAACTCTGTCTTGAAAAACAAAAACAAAACAAACAAACAAAAAAAAGGAGGTGGATGGCTTCCTGGAAGATGACACCTGACATTGTCTTCTGGCCTACACACACACACACACACACACATTTGCGTGTACACACAAATACACTTACATACATAAACACTCATTAAAATAAAAAAAAGGGGGGAGGAGAAATGCACCCTTAGTGATTTCTTCTTGTGTGACCACCGTAGAGCATCCTTACACAAATGCGGACGGTACGCCTATCGAAGACCTGCCTGTATGACGTAGGCTGTGTAGGTTTACAGCTCTGGAAGTGACTGGAGGTGAGTGAAGGGTGATGAATGGCCATGAAGGCCCAGGACATCACCATAGAACAGCTATAGACTCTGCATACACCATACACTAAGCTTGCGTGTAATTTAAATCTTTCTTCTTGATGGTTGTGGTGGCATAATGCAGGTTTCTGTGCCTTTAAGGCTAGCCTGGTCTGCATAGTAAGTTCCAGGACAGCCAGGGCTATATAGTGAGTCCTTGACTCAGATTTTTTTCTTTCTTCGAAATTTTATGTGCTTGATTATCTTACCAATAACACTTAACCTAAATCCCAAACATGTTACAGAACTGCATGAAAGTATTTGATTTTTATATACTTATTATGTAATTCTGTTTCTATTTGATTATTATTGTTTTACTTATTAAGCTTCTTAGTTTAAAAACAGATGCAGCCAGATGTGGTGGCACACATTTGTATTTCCTAGCACTCAGAAAAAGAGGCACGAAAATTACAGCAAATTCAGAGTTAGCCTGGGATTCATAGCAAGCTTCAGGCCAGCCAGGAGTCTCTTTCTCAAAAACAAAACAAGGAAGTAAAGATAATAACGTAAAACTGTACTCATGTCAGCCTTGGGCTATACAGAGTCGGGCTTGTCCATATCTCTGTGTCCCACCTCCACACTTCATACTGCTGAGAGGCCTTCAGGGTGACGACATGCATGGAGCTGTCACCGTCTGTCATGGCAGTGGCATCTTGCAGAATCCTTCCTGAAGGACTGCCCGAAGCTGTTTTACAGTTGGCCTGTATGTATATATGTATGTACACCCTAGAATAACGACAAAACCTACAGGAAGTAAACACACCAAAGGCACAGCGTTTATCGTCATCATCATGGACTACACACTGTCCTTAACGGGGTGACCTGTACACTCCTAGCAGGGCAGTAGGTTTGCTTTCACAGACAATGCAAACATGTGATGGCCTGTGCTAGACATGACAGCAGCCGTAATAACACCTGGTAACAGGAATTGGTCAGCACTATCACCAGCTGATGAGGATAATTATTTTTTAGAGACACAGTTTCTCTATGTATCAGTCTTGGCTGCCTTGGAACTCACTCCGTAGACAAGGCTGGCCTCAAACTCATTGAGATCTGCCTGCCTCTGCCTCCTCAGGACTGGGATTAATAGTGTGTGCCATTACAGGCCTTCAGGAATAATCTTTTAATGCTGTTTACTGACTTGTTCTCTGGCCCCTGCTCAGCCTCCTGCTACAGCCCAGGCCTTCTTGACTAGGGATGTTGCTGCCTACAGTGAGTCTACATCAACCTTCTACATCAACCACAGATTAGTACAATCTCCCACAGACATGTCATGGACCAATCCGAGCTGAGCAAGTCCCTCAGGTGAGGGTCCCTCTTTCTTGGTGACTCTAGGCTGTGTCGAGTTGACAAGAAAAGCTAACCAGCACAGAGGGTACAGTTGAGAGTTCCCGTGTTATCAGGGTAATGGTCACAGTTTCAAACTCAGACTGAGGTAAGCTCAGCCTTTTCAGTGTACTCTGAGTACTGGTTGATGCTGCTTTTCTTCAGTGGTCAGTGGCTTTTGGTAAATTTCAAAACAAAACCAACCTCTCGATTTTCCCTCAATTCACATGATAAGGGAGCCCACAAGTATCCAAATGAAGTCAAAATAGACGTGTGTTTTTAAGGAAGCAAAACAGAAACAGATGACCCTTAGTGCCTTCTGTGAAGATGTTGGTCCTTACTGAAAACCACTGTCTACGTAATTGGTGCCCTTCACAGGTCACACATTTCTTCTGTTGTGTGCTCAACTGTAGAGCAGCTTCCAAGTGTACGTGCCATTGGAAAAGAAGGAAGTCGGCACTGTCTCAGCTGCAGCTACTGTCACCAGGAAAAGAGAGAGATGTTTGTTATTTCCGGACCAGTGGCGTCATTGTACTTCATAGCAATTGAATCTATTTTAAATTTAACCTCTAGACACACAAAAAGCCAATGTAAAATGCTGACAAAAGGTAGTATATCATGGGAAGACATACGTGACTCTCTGGAGCGTGTTGAACCTAGACAAACTGGGGAGTAGCAGGTTCAGTTAGAGACCCTGACTTGAAAACTAAGGCGGAGAGAGGAAGCGATGGAGGAAGATACCTGTCATACCTGTCATACTCCTCTGGCTTCGCCTTGTACGTGCATGGTTTGTGTAGCCACACATACATATATTCATCACACACATGTATACACACATGCACACATATATCATCTATCTATCTATCATCTATCTATCTATCTCTCTGAGAGAGAGACAGAGGGGAGAGAGAGAGAGAGAGAGAGAGAGAGAGAGAGAGAGAGAGAGAGAGAGAGAGAGAGAGAGAGAGAGAGAACACAATGAAAACCCTTTCTACAATCTTCATGGTTTAACCATTCAGTGCATTTCCAGTCTGCAGTAGGCATGAAGGAGGCATGAGTGATCCAGACAAGAATTCCTGCCCTTGTGGGCTTACCTGGTTTTCAGAATTCACGTCAGAGAAACCAAGGTCAGCAAAGGAAATAATCCCACATACCTTGAATGTAAAGACAGAGGCCTGCCACATCACACACCCCCTTTAAGAATAAGCCAGGTTATGACTCTTGGCGTCTGGAAACTGGAAGGGAGCGAAAGACTCCATTGAAATCTTTTGGTTAACATTCCTATTCAAAGACCTTTGCTTTGAGGAAAAGCAAAAACAAAGTGAAGACTAGACCATAGGCAGTTCGGCTGGTTGCTTCAACCCATCAGCAGGTTCGAAGAGATTTTCAAATGACACTGTTCAACGGGCTACTTTATGTTCTCTTGGACAAGGAAAGAGCCTGCCGTTTTGAGGGAGAGGTTTATCACTTTCTGTCTGTCCAGGGCATGCTTGCCTGTAGTTGCCTCAGCTTTGGAGGACTTTCTGGTCTTTCATGAGATTTGACAACTTGAGTTCTGTGTTAGTGCTCACCCCGCTGGTCTGAACTGATTGGCTGGCCGACCTAATTTCTCATAAGGTTGGGAAGCCCAGTTCCACTTGGTTCTGTCCCCCACACCCCACCCAGAGGCTGAGTGTCCTTGTGGCATTAGGAGTTTGACTCTGTGGAACACATAGACCCCAAAATAAACCTTCATATTAGGAGCCCAGAGTTTAGCACCATGACCTCAAGTCTCTTTCATATAGGGCATAAATGGTTTTTGTTTTGTCTTTCCCTGAGGCTTGGGGGCCTCAACTTCAAAAAAAGGATTTTAATAACCTTTTTCATGGCTTTTCTGTAAGAATGGCAACAAATTAAGCATGCTGTGATATAAGCCATACAGCACCATGCAAACTATCCACCACTACCATGGTAAGCAGTAAGAAGGGCCAGTGGCCCCTTGAAAGACTCCAAAACCTGGGAAACAAGTCTATAACTCACTGGCTTCAACATCTCAATACTGTGTGTTTTGTTGCCTTTTCTGACCAGACCATAGTAAGCTTTTGCTTTCATGACTATTTCCAATTTCTGTTGCCCTTTGGAAGTATCATCTTGCTTCCTGTCTGGTCTATGCAGAATTTAGTTTGGTGCACAAGAAAGAGGGAAGTGGGTGGAAGGTGTCTAGCTTCTCTTCATGAGTGTGAGAGTGATAGCCTGGGGGTGACTTCCTTCTCTGAGTTGGGGACTCTGGGTTGAGGGGAAGTCCCCGTGTAGCTGTCTCAAACCAACAAGATGAAGGAGGCCTACATATACTTGTGAATTACTTACCTTGCAGTGCCCGGGCCTTGAAAGGCATGCCTCCTCCTATGATCTATGGGCCAGTAAAAGATGATTAGGGCTCTGCTTGCTGTGTGGGTGTTGATGATGCGATGACTTCCTCCTTGACGGATGGCAGGCATGTGTGCCTGGGCTAATCATTTGTTTGCTGGTTCATGAGCCCCCCCCACTTTGGCATCCACCTTTGGAGAACCTCATTCCTACATTTGAAGCTCCAGACGTTGCCTTATGTCATCAGTCTGACTTCTCGCCCTGTGGGGATGGTGTGAGGAAGTACTTCCCCTGGAAACCACTCAAAGCCTGCTGATTCTTCCTTTCTGCTGCATACCTCTTCCTGGCCCCCAGCAGTTTCTCACAGACACTAAGCATGCATCTTGGGATAACTGGACTAAACTGGTTTGTCAGATCTATTTACAAGCTTCTTTCCGTTTGCTTATTTACTTAGCTCCAACATTGCACGGGCTGTTTTGGTATTTTTGTTAAGACACAGAGTGTACAAGTCACACTGTTTCTTCCACGTGACTAGTCTGATCCTAGTCCATATGAGTCCGTCTTTATGTTTAGATCTTGTTTAATCTTCATTGCTTTGAAGTTGCCAGCATGATCCCCTCAGACAGATGAGCTGAAGTAGTTTCTTTAAAACCAAATATCATCATCATAGCTGGCATTGCCAGGCAGTGGTGGTGCTCGCCTTTAATCCCAACACTCAGGAGGCAGAGCTCTGAGTTTGAAGTCAGCCTGGTCTATAGGATGAGTTCCAGACCAGCCAGAGCTACATAGAGAAACCCTGCCTTGAAAGCAGCAACAGCAAGAGGCTGGAACGGAGCAACCAGGGTGGACTCAGGTACACGTGAAGGATGTTTCCCACTCTCACTCTGGCTCTTGATCTTCAGGGACTCCTGGGCACAGGTCTGGAAGGCAATACTGTCCAAAAGCTGCAGGATGGCTCTCTTCAGCTTTTCTGTGCAGGGTTAGAACAGATGGTACAGGTGGCTCTAACTTTTCCAAACCAACATGCTTCTAGAAAGTGCGCCAGGGAGCAGATTGCCACAAAGTTCTCTGCGCAGCCAATGCTGAATAGGGTTATTGACATTGAGAAGTAAAGCATAAAGCATTGGGTAATGTTAGAGAGCAGCAGGGAACTAGGCTTAGACCCTTCTCAGTTCTCCACACAGTGCACAGTCATGATTTGAACACACAAAGCCAAGTATGTCTTTCCATAACTTGAACATTTATTATCACTTGTATGATTCCTTTAAAATTAAATAAACTCTCTCTCTCTCTCTCTCTCTCTCTCTCTCTCTCTCTCTCTGTGTGTGTGTGTGTGTGTGTGTGTGTGTGTGTGTAGTGCTGGCTAGTTTTATGTTAACTCGACAAAGGCTGGCGTCACTTTGGAAGGGAGAACCTCACTTTTAAAAAAATGCTCCCACCAGATTGGCCTTCAGGCAAGCCCATGATGCGTTTTCTTGATGGATAAAAGAAATGTGAAGGCCCAGCTCAATGTATCCTCTTTAGATCCCTGCTTCCCTTCTCTTCTTCCTCTCCTTCATTTCTCGCCCTCCTTCCCTTGACAGGGTCTCTTGTAGCCCAGCTTGGCCTCCAACGTCCAGCATAGCCTAGGATGATCTTGAATTTCCAGTCCTTCTGTTTCTACCTCCTGAGTGCTGCAATCAAAGGCAAGGGCTATAGCACTCAGTTTTATGTGGTACTGAGACTCAAACCCAGAGCTTATTGTGTTCTAGGCAAGCATTCTACCTACGGAGCTACAACACACCTTAGGTTCTTATCTCTTAGACATCTGTCTCCAAGTCCACTCACTGAGGGGCCCCAATGACACTATGCATTTTCAGGTCCAGTGTCAGTGACCCAGAGGGTTTTATCAGTGGCATCCTTCCCAAGACTTTCAGGAAGACAGCAGCAATATTTTGGCCAGCTTATATAGATAATCAGCTGCACATACTCAACATGATTAGCACCTTACCTAACAGAATCGCCATTTGAATAAGATACTAAAAATACCTAGAAAAAATATCTACCAAGCCAAATTGAGTTTAAGAGTTAAAAACCTGGATAAGAACTGATAAAATCCAAGACTAAAGGTTTTCTAAAAAGAAAACCATGACTACAGAATGGAAAGAAATGACCCACTCTTTTTTTGTTTGTTTGTTTGTTTGTTTGTTTTTGAGACAGGGTTTCTCTGTGGCTTTGGAGGCTGTCCTGGAACACACTCTGTAGACCAGGCTGGTCTCGAACTCACAGAGATCTGCCTGCCTCTGCATCCCGAGTGCTGGGAATAAAGGCATGCACCACCACTGCCCGGTGAAATGACCCACTGTTAAGGTAGTAATTTTTCTTCAGGAGTCATGCTTGACCATCCATCTCCAGTTCCTGGAGACCCCTCCATCCCAGGTACCTCCCGATTCCTTGCACACCACTCTGACAAAAAGGAGCAAAGTCCCAGCCCATACAGTCACTCTCGTGTGCCCCATGTCTACTGTGAGAGATGTGAGTGTAGGAAAAACCAAGATCCAATGCGTGGCTTGTACCTGTTGCCCCGGGAGGAAACCTTCCCATCTAGTTTCAAGCTTCCTGCAGGCAATGCTGTGCTTAGAGCGAAGCCATGTGCACCCTGGGCCCTCGAGAGTCTGTAGGATCCACTGCCAGCATCCACTGATAGAAACATCATTTTAACAGTGAACAGGGTCGTTTTCCTTCCAATATGTTATTAGGTTTAGAGACCATATTTGATCAGTTAGTTTACTTAAGACCTAGTGACATGCACAGATATTGAAAAATCTAATGATTGTTAGTCTCTGTTCAGGAGCAGTTGACTTCTGTCTTTGGGAATGTGCTCTTGGTAGTTCTTCTTTTATCTGAAATCTTTGGCTTCTCTGAGATGTGACTGGAAGTTGAGACGTAAAGTTTGGAATTTTTTTCAGCCATAAAGAATGAAATTATCTTGTTTACTAGAAAACGATGCAAGTAGAGATAATTATGTTAAGCAAACCAAGTTAGTCCCAGAAAGACAAAAATCACATGTATTCTCTCATTTATGGCTCCCCGATTTTTACACGAGTACATAAATTCGTATGTGTGCATATGACATGAAGCTAGAAGCCAACCTGAGAAAGAGGGTGGAGCCATTAAGGAGAGGGAAGAGGGCACAGGGAGTATGTCCAAAGTGCATGATAGACTTGCAAGCAAAAGTCCAGTGCAACCCAGTGTGAAAACAAAGACAGTGGAGGATTTCACTTGCAAATCAGTCATGGGAAGGCCAGGGCTTCATGAGTGAAACTGAAGCATCCATTATCCCTACTCTGACACGGGCATCCCATGAAAATGCAAGATGTTCCTGGAAAGTTAATACTCAGAGAAACCAGAACGTCCCGGAGGGCCCAAGCCCACTGTTGATAAAAGCACTCAGTGTTATAGTGTCTCCTAAGTGTTGCAGATTCAAGGCCTGAGCCATTCAGTTATGGACACTTTCCAAGGGACACTGGGAATATTTCCATTTTGTACACACCTTTGTATGTTCTCTGCCAGTGAGCACGTGAATGTTCATCTGGGATGTGATTACAGATGCCAGTTGAACGTGTGTGTGTGTGTGTGTGTGTGTGTGTGTGTGTGTGTGTGTGAGAGAGAGAGAGAGAGAGAGAGAGAGAGAGAGAGGGAGGGAGGGAGACAGAGAGACAGAGAGACAGAGCCAGACAGAGAGACAGAGCCAGAGAGAGAGACAGAGCCAGAGAGAGACAGACAGACAGACAGACAGAGAGAGAGAGAGAGAGAGAGAGAGAGAGAGAGAGAGAGAGAGAGACTCCCCGTGGCAGTTATCTCTGCACCCAGGCAAGCTGTATCAGGCAGTAAGTGGCCTCATGGTGACAAAAACCCAAAGGCAGATGTTTCCTACTGAACAGAGAGTACTACAGAGAGTTCCACGAGGAATGTAAATAAGCAGATTTTGAAACAGTGTTCAGTTTGTGAGAGGTTTGTCTAGAAGAATGGTGCTTCATTATTAAAACCAGAACTCAAGGGGCCAACCAGCAGAGCAGAGGTTCAAGTTGAGAAGTTCCTCCTGTTTCTCTCAGATTGCAAAAGAGAGGGGTCAATGAACAGCAAAAGCGGCTCTTCCCACGGCCAGCCAGTTACAGCCTGAGTGAATGAGCAGGGCCACAGGGGGAAGCCCGTGGGTGCCCTTAGTAGCTTGTCTTCAGGACTTCGTGCTCTGCTATGGAAATTGACTCAGATATGTGGCTCTCTTGACAAGGCTCGCTTTGGTTCTTCTCCTCTTGAGTCGGTTCAGTGAACAAAGGTGCTTGTGGCCAAGCCTGAGGATGTGAGTTCAAGCCCAAGCACCCCACAGTGAAAGGAGAAAACTGACCCAACACAAGCTTTCACCTAATCTCCACCCTAGATACTGTGGTGTTCCTGCTAAATAAATAAATAAATGTTTTAAAACTTTACAAATAGATCAATATAAGAGCCTCTGAAACCATTATTTTCTCCCAACACCCTGTTTGGTTTGTTTTTCCTCCTTAAAGAATCCATGTCTACAAAAATTATGTATAAAATCAAGAATGATATGTTGGCAAATTTTTTGTTTCTTTGTTTTTTGAGACAGGGTTTCTCTGTGGCTTTGGAGGCTGTCCTGGAACTAGCTGTTGTAGACCAGGCTGGTCTTGAACTCACAGAGATCCGCCTGCTTCTGCCTCCCGAGTGCTGGGATCAAAGGCGTGCACCACCACTACCCGGCCTTTTAAATATCTTTTTTCTTTTTTGGTTTTTGAGGCAGGATTTATCTGTATTGCTTTGGAGCCTGTCCTGGAACTCACTTTGTAGATCAGGCTGGCTTCGAACTCACAGAGATCTACCTGCCTCTGCCTCCCAAGTGCTGGGACTAAAGGCGTGCTCCACCAATGTCCACTTTGTTGGTGATTCTTAACACATATGGAGCACCTGTCTTATACATTATTTGTTATCTAATATTTGCACGCACCTCTAAGACGTACCTTGCTATTTGTGAACCAATGCATAAGACATTTAGATGATAAGTGAGAGAATGGATTTGAAAGTGTCAGTATTTTCTTCAACTACAACACAGTGTCTTTATGAGAGAGTCAAGGAAATCCCTCCCCCCATCACGCTGTGAAGGATAGCCTTTGTTTCTACTTGTGACATCTGTCTTAGTTACTTTTCTATTGCTGTGATAAGGCACCATAACCAATGTCACTTAAAAAAAAAGCATGTAATTTGGAGCTCATGGTTTCCGAGGGCAGCAGGTAGGCAAGCATGCTGCAGGACCAGTGGCTGAGAGCTCCCATATTTTGAGACAAGAACCACAATACAAAGAGAGACAGAGACAGAGAGGCGCACAGAGAGACTGACACTGGAAATGGCATGGGCGTTTGAAACGTCGAAGTCTGGATTTCAGTCACACACCTCCTCAACAAGGTCACATCTCCTAATCTCCCCCAGATGCTTCTACTAACTGGATTGAGTATTCAAACATATGAGCCCATGGGGGGCCATTTTTATTTAAACCATCACAACCTCTTACCCTGGTGAAATCTTCTTTACCTCAAGCAGCAGTCATGAGGGAAAGAAGCAGGGAGGAGGAGCTGGGTGACTGAATTGAGATAGAAAGAGTTAAAATTCAGAGACTTCTGTTATCTACACATTGCATATTGATTTCAACGCATGCTTTGGTCTCCATCCACATAACTTTGGCTGCAGGTTCTCCCAGTACAGCATGGATTCTTTAGCTTCCCCCCTCCCCCATGCTGACCTCCTTAATCATCTGTGTCCTGGGGACAACCTGGTCACTAGCCATCTGTAGCATAAACAGCTTCCAGTCAGCTCCTGCCCAGACACAGAGTCATTTCATCATAGCTTTCTCCTGATTGGCATTCTCAAAGCACCAGTTGCAATAATTAAATAATCCCACCACTACTGAAGGCATCAGGGTTTAGAAACCAGAAGACAAGTGAGAATTGAGTGTCATTCCTGGTGGGCTACCATAGTAACTGACAATGCACATGGCTTCTGTGTCCTTCAGTTGGCAAGAGGCTAGCCTGGTCTACATTGCCAGTTCCAGACTACATAGAGAGACCCTGCCTCAAACAAAAACAAACAAACAAACAAAAATCGGTTCTCAAGTGTGTACTAGACTTTCCATTGCTATGGAAAGTGACTGGGAAGCAACAGGGTAAAGGGGGAAAGGCTTGTCTTGGCTCTCAGTTTCAGAGGTTTGAGCTCCTCATGACGGAAGGGCATGTGGAGCAGAGCAGCTCACATGGGGGAACGTTCGGGAAGCAGAGCAAGTGGTGGACAGCATGTCTGTGGTGGTTGTGTTCTGTCAGGTAGGTGCCCAGCTTCCTGGATGCTGCCCCCCCCATACTGAAGGTGGCTCTTCCCCTTCCCAGTTGTTGTTGCACACGCCAACCATTGCTGGAAACACCTTCATGGAACACACTCAGAGTAGTCCTTACCTAATTCCCCGGGCATCTCTTAAGCCAATCAAGTTGACAATCAAGGTGAATGGCCACAAGCAACTCATTGGAAACTGGAGAGCCCTGTCTCCTAGACCCAAGTATCTCTGTACTTGATGTTTTGTTTGCTCTGCCAATCACCAACTGAAACAACCTTTGCTCATGTGACTGGGGGCCGAAAGCTCAGCTCATGGGAATCCCTCAGTTCCCCGGCAGCTCCTTGCCTTGTGAGTGTCCAGTATGGATAGCGTGAGGCATCTCAAAACTAGATGGATAAAATGATTCTCAGCTGGGTTTTCTGTACGTTGACCCCATTGTGTTGTGGCTGAATTTTCTCTAAAGGGCCGCAAGCATGTTTGGTGAACTGTAATGGAATTGCATAGGAGGGACATTCTCTCTCTCTCTCTCTCTCTCTCTGTCTCTCTCTCTCTCTCTCTCTCATGTGTGTGTGTATGAGAGAGAGAGACAGAGAGAGAGAGAGAGAGAGGCAGGCAGGCAGACAGAAAGACAGAAAGACAGAGACAGGGAGAGCCAATATGGATAGATATCTCATCTGGAAACCCAGAATCAAGAAAGTTTTCCTAGGGACAGCAGGGATAGCTTTATCTTGTTGCATTAACATGAGGGCCTGAATTCCAGCCACAGAACCTGTGTAAAAAGCCAGACACTGATGCCCTTGTTACCCCAGCCCTGGGGAAAGAGAGAAGGTAGATCTTCAGGGCTGGCTGGTCAGCCACACCAGACTAACCTGTCAGCCTCATTTCTGAATGAGAAACTCTGTGTCAAAAAACCAGGTGGATAGCTCATGAGGAATGACACCTGAAGTTGACTTCTGGTCTCCATACACATGCATGCAAACACATAAACACACACACACACACACACATGCGTTTCATACATGGAAACCTACACAGAGATATGCATACACACAGTGAGTTTTCCTAGTACATGTTGTCCAAGTATCCCTCTTATTGCACAGTTGATGGAATCAGAAGTGAGAATTGTCTTTATCAGGAAGCCCTCTCTTGTTACTGTTCCTCTCCTATTTATTCCTTTAGCTGAAAAACCATAGGCATAGATGCTCCTGCTTTGCTATTTACCCTCATTCTGTGAAGCTGAAGAAGAGGCCAGTCCAATTAGACCCATTTGAAAACTGACAAGATGGAAGGCCTGAGATCTTGGGACCAGATTAAATTCACATACACCGCTAACGTGCTACCGGCTGGAGAACCGGTCACTTGAGTTCATCTCAGTGAGATTTCTGCTGAATGGGAAGCCATCTATCTGGTCTGCTAATTGCAGGCTTTGAGGGTTCTTTTGCTTGTTTTTGTGTCTTGGGGGATGAGGTTTTGGCCCATGGAGTAAGAGCATCGCATCAGCTGATCACAAAAACACACAGAAACAAATATTACCTTCCAGGATGTTAAGAGACAAATGTTAGCCCCCACCCAGGACAGTACCGGCTGTCATTTCCAACTTCATCTGGCTCTTAAGCTGCAACGTATTTTTAAAAAATGATGTCATCACCTTGTGACAGTAAAGCTGACCAGGTCTGCAGCAATACAGCTGGAAGATTCCGGATGTTGTTCCTGTGGCTCATTTCCCCTCATTGTAGCCACAAAGTCACTGAAACAAAAGCATCTCTGAATTTTGGGTACCTGGTTGAGATTTTCCTGGATGTCCCCCACTTCCTAGCAGCAATCTAATTGATTCAGAATTGTGAGTGAAATAGGTGGTTTGGTTTAGGCATGTCCATAGATGGCAAGATACTTTCCCTCTACCCTGACAGCTGGCATGGACAGAAAGATCTGAAAATATCATTCCATAAAGCTTGTTTGCAAGAAGCCCCACGACAGAAACGCTACTCGCACAGCTGTTTAAGACATGAGCATCTAAAGTGAACTTACTTAGGCTCCTTGGTTTGATATTTCTCTGTGTGTGTGGTGTATTCATATGTGTGCATATGTGGGCGTGGCGGCAAAGGTCACAGGTCGACAAAGGTGTCTTTCTTGTGTGGAGTCTTTCGTCACTCGCCTAGGGGCTTGTCCTTTCTGTTAGACTGGCTGGCTAGTGAGCTCCAGGAATCTTCCTTGTGTCCAGCCCTCCCCTGTGTCTACCTTGCTTACAGGATCACATCACAGGTGGCTTTCCTGTGGTTGCTGGGGACACAGGTTCTGGTCTCAAGTCCTCATGTTGTACAACAAGCACTTTTACACACCAGGCTGTCTACCCAACCCTTCGGTGTGTGTGTGTGTGTGTGTGTGTGTGTGTGTGTGTGTGTGTGTTTTAAACTGACAGATTGTATGAAACAGCTTATCTGACTTGATTGGTTGTTTATGAGCTTATACTTTCAAATCTAGATGTTTGTCTTGAATTATATCTTGAAAGTACAGAAATGATTATGCTTTTCTGAGAGTCAGGATGATTTTAGTAGATTTATTTTATTTTATTTTTTATTTTTTGGTTTTACGAGACAGGGTTTCTCTGCATTGTTTTGGAGGTTGTTGGTCCAGCCCGGCCTCGAACTCACAGAGATCCACCTGCCTCTGCCTCCCGAGTGCTGGGATTAAAGGCGTGTGCCACCACCGCCTGTCTAGATTTATTTTTTTTAACCCTTGCTTTTTTCCCCAGGTTCAATAATCTTCTCATCCATTCTTGAGTCCTAGAACTGTTTAAGACTGTAACTTCAGACATAGCTTTCTTTTGGGGGGCGTAGTTCGAGACAGGGTTTCACTGTGGCTTTGGAGGCTGTCCTGGAACTATCTCTTGTAGACCAGACTGGTCTCCAACTCACAGAGATCCACCTGCCTCTGCCTCCCAAGTGCTGGGATTAAAGGTGTGGGCCACCACCGCCCATACATAGTTTTTTTCTTAAATATAACTTTATTGAAGTATAATTTATATATCATTCAATTTGCCTGCATAACTATACAGTTCAGTGGCTTTTAGAAAATCATCAGTTTGTTTTTTTTAATCTGTAACTTGAATATATCTAAAAAACAAACCCTCTGATTTGCTGTGTGATCTAGACACGGTAAGAAGTAAGAATATAGAGAGAGCAGAAGAGAAAGATGGATGGAAAAATCCTGTTTCTTCTCCAGGAAACAAATAATGATCTTTGCGGGGAAGATTCCAGTTTCATCTTGAAGGACTTCTCGGGTATCTGCCTGTCCTCTCAGCATTTAGAAAAATAATGTGGCTGTGTTAGCCAGCCAAGGATTGGACTGGGCTTCCCAGGGAGCTCTTGCTAGAGCTGAAGAATTAGGGGGCATTACATATTCTCATAGCCAAAGCATCGACTTGTTTCCTATGCCTCTTGAGATAGGTCCATGCCTCAGCTAGGGAGCTCTTCCTATCTCATCTGACTTTCTGTCCCCTCACTAGCAGAGAAAGAAAGCAGAGTTCGCATTTTCCGTAGTTGTTTGCTTTTCTTTGGGATTACACATTAATCCATCCTGCATAACCACCTTGAAGCAATTTAGTTCTCTTAATTGTACTCGGGCATCTAAGGAATTTTATGGGGTTGGCAGTACAGTTGGCACCGAGTTATACCAACAGCACACACTATTAACACACTTAGGCTTAATGCATCAGAAATGTCATAGTTCAAAAATGAAATCATATCACCAAGCATATCTTAGTCCTAGTACGAGGCTGTGATCTTTATAATGAGTGAAAAGAGTCATTCCCCTTGGGCTAGGGCATGGTGAAGTTGAATATAGAGATGACATCATCCTAACTTTGCTGGGTATTTGACCCGTGTGGAATGTATTGTTAAATCCTTAATGATGGACTTACCTTGTGTCTTTTGTCATGATGGGGAAAGGATAAATGGGTTAATTGAATAAAATTATGAAAATGATAAAAATCACTTTGAAACCTTTAAAACTATAGCGTATAGAATTAGAATCAAAGCAGGATAACCCACCTCAGAACAGGTAGAGACATGATCTGAGGCTGTCCACTTCTCCCCATCAGTTCCAACAATACGGCGTGCACCGCTGGCTGTGAGGGTTCCACGATAGAGGAGGAGGCAGAAGCTTTACACAGGCCAGCATAGTAATGCAAGGATTCCAGAAGAGTCTTACAGGTGCACAGGGAATGACACAATTAAAATGTGGAGCCTCCGTGGGCTACACACACACACACACACACACACACACACACAGTCTCACTGGTTCCCAGATCATTTATACCCTAAGTCAGAGGATAGGGTGTGGAAAGAAACTGGAAGGTGAAAATAGAACCTTGGATCTCATCTTGGCTCTCTGGTCACTAGCTCTGTGACTTTGGGAATGAAATGAACCTCTAGAGAAGCGCTAAAACACACATGAACTTGCAGTCTTTGAAAATAAATGTGAAGTACTCTCTTCCTGGAGAAAGGAGGGTCTTCCAGAACAACTACTGGCCCTGGGAAACAGAGGTCAGGATGCGAATCTCCTCTCTCTGGCTGAGTCTCAGGGTTTCCCAGGCAATTTCCACACATCTCAGGGATTCCGTTCCCTCCCTCGTAGATCTTGGCAGCTACCGTCTAGTTTTCTTCGAGTTAATGAGATGCTATTTGGAGTCTAACTAGATGGTTGCTTGACACTTTAGTCTGCTTGGGCTGCGATCACAAATGCCGTAGACATGGTGGTTAAACAGACACTTATTTCCCACTGTTCTAGAGGCTGGGGCTTAGATGACAGTTTTGGATCAGGGTGCTAGGACATGCGACTTCCTGGTTCGTAGGTGGCTGTTGGTCTGTCCTTACATGACCTTTCTTTACCTCCTGCATATGGACAGTTTTCTGTCTTGTATTTTTCTGCTTCTTTCCTTTTTTCTCTTTTCTTTTTTTCAGACTGGTCTCTCTGTGTAGTCCTGGCTGTCCTGGAACTCCTCGTGTAGACCAAGCTGATCTCAAACTCACAGAAATCCACCTGCCTCTGACTCCTGAATACCGGGATTAAAAGTATTCATTACCATGCCTGGCTTTTTATTTATTTTTTAGTTAAGAAAATGTAAAAACAGAGCTGGGCGGTAGTGGCGTACTCCTTTAATCCCAGCACTTGGGAGGCAGAGACAGGCGGATCTCTATGAGTTCGAGGCCAGCCTAGTATACAGAGTGAGTTCCAGGACAGCCAGAGCTGTTACACAGAGAAACCCTGTCTCGAAAAACAAAACAACAACCAAAAAGAAAACGTAAAAACAAAATTTCCTTTTCAGTACTAGGGATTCGGTACTAGGGCCTCAGGCATGCTAAGCAAGGGCTCCTCCGCTGAGCTACGCCCTCAACCCCACCTTTTTCTTCATGTAAGGGCAGGAGTCCCACCATGGGGCTTCATCCCGCTGACTTAAACTAAAACTAATTACTTCTCCCAGGTCCTGCCTCAATGTTGTCTGTGAAAACATTTGTTAACATGATCTCTAGGTTCTTTTCTTAACTTAGGAAGACCTTGTAAACACTGTTTATCGGCGGCTCCTCTACTCTTCCCTACTTCAGACTTGGTGAGAACGTCACCCTCCTCTCCACTGCTGTGGAGACACCTACGTGAATCTGCACCACCGCTCATCCAACTGTCCTTCTGTTTGGTGGGTACCTGCTCTGTTGTCATTCTCTTGCTGTGACAAACCCCATGACCAAAAGCAACTTAAGAGACGATATAGCCTATTTCAGTTTACAGGTTGTAGTCCATCCTCGAGGGAAGTCAGGACAGGAACTCAAGCAGAAACCAAGGAAGAATGGTACTTGCTGGTTTGCTTACAGACCTATGCTTGACCCACTTTTTATTTTTTTTTACAGCTCAGGACCATCTGCCTAGGGAGTGGTGTTGCTCAGAGTAGACTTAGCTCTTCTACCTCAATTAACAATGAAGTCAATTCCCTACAGACATGCCCACAGGCCAATCTGATCTGGGTAGTCCCTCAGTTGAGACTCCCTTCTTGTCCCAAGTTGACAGAGGTAACTAGGGCAGGGTGCTCCGAAGCCACTCATTTCTCCCCAGAGTTTCAGCCAGAAGTAGGAACTCATGTTTGCCTGAGTTTTTGCGATCTGCATCTCAACGAGCTTCCTGCCTTGCAGATTTGTGTTTCTGCTGCCCCTGCTTCATGCCTTAGAATGTTAGCATTTCCCATTGGGGTTGTGTATGCAGAATCTAGGAAGCACTGTGTCTAATCCATTCTTTATACTCCAGTCAATGAGATCTTCCAAAGTAACTGGAATCATGTTTTTAAAAACAGTGGCTCTTCACCATGCTCTGAGGCTCAAGCAAAATTGCTTGACACAGGATGAGAAGCTCACCTTGTTAGTTTTAGTTTATATCAAGTGCCACCACCTTAGCCTAGAGGAGTGAGCGTGTGGAATGCTTCCATGTCGGACAGGAAGCTCTCCCTTCACATGTTTAGTGGCAGTAAAGACTGTGAGGAGGGAAAGAGAGTAAGAAGATGTTTCTTAGAAAGAGAAGTAGAGCCAACAGTCAGTCAGTTCCTGGGAGCACAGGGTTTTCCTCAGCAAGTGAGTGATACTGAGGTACAGAGGGAGGAAGCTAACGCCTCTTCCTCCCCAGGGCACAATCCTGAAGATGTGTGGTATCGAGGAAATCTGAAATTTATCTTCAGTTCCTGTGTGGGACAGAGTGGTGTCAACCACAGGGCCTACTGAGGCACAGCAAGGACACTGTGACAGAGAATACATCCAGGAGAGGCCAGAGTGAGGTGAGGAGTCTGCTGTGGAGAACAAACCCAGGGGACCAGCTCATATGTTCCACCAACAGCTGGCATGACAAGGGACCCCAGAGCCACACTGTGGGATCTGAGAGCATGTGTCTCCCCTTGACCACAGACACATCAATCACAACCCTTCCTCTCACACACCTGGACCTCTCTAAAAAGCAGCAGGAGAGGGGAAGCTTCCTCAGAGGCCCCGTTATTTTTCCCAGGGAGACTTGGCATTCCTCAAATGGTCTCTCTAAATGATTAGACCGTCTTAAGCTTTGAAGAGACTTGAACATTAACTTAATGTGTTTTTCCTATTAATAAGCAGTTGGAGACTTAGGAGAGAGACCAAAATAAAGAAATAACAAGTTTCTGCACATCTCGGTGGGAGTGTGTGAGACATTTTGCAAGCCTGCCTGCTAGGTTTGTAAAACTCAGAGACGAGCAACAATGCCATGAGCCATGAGCCATGAGCTAGTGCATAACATTCTTGGTTTCTCTTCCTATCCCACCCCCTTCTGTTTCTGTGGATGCTTTGGAAAGTCAGCGGGGAATGGAAGGCAAAGTGCAGACATTCAAAAATCTGGCAACTGATTAAACGATACTCTGTTGGTGCATACTAGACTTGAGTGGCTCTGCACTGGGTCAAGTGAGTTTGCTGTAAGGACACATTATCAGCCCAAAGGTGTACCTTGGGGGTGGGTATACCTACGTGGAGCTTAAACAGGAGGTTGGAACAGGGTTTGCAGCTCAGGGTCCTCAGCCAACCGGTGGCAAGTGAAGACACTGACCTGGGCAAGCTCCCCTCTGGTGAAAAGTGGTAGGAAGATCATACATGATTGGCAGTGACCAAAGGCCAGGGTAGAGGAATGTAGGAAGAAGATGGTTGGTAAAGAGGCTGGCTGGGGGAGGGCCAGGCGGTGGTGCAGATGGCAGAAGAAGAGAGAGGGTTTCAAAGAAGAGGGGATTGGGGACAGAGTCCTAGGATTTGCACTCAGGACTTAAAAGAATGGAGGGTGTGGTAGCTCATGCCTCTAACTATAGCACTGGAGAGGTGGAGACAGGACGGTCAGGTGTTCAAGACCACCCTCGCTACATAGGGAGTTTGAGGACAGCCTGAGTGACACCATTTCCTGTGTCCTAAAGAAAACAAACATACAAACAAACAATGATATGACAGACTTTGAAGGTCCCCCATGGAAGGCCTCACCCTCCCTGGGGAGCAGAAAGGGGATGGGATAGGGGACTGGTGAGGGGCAGTGAAGGAGGGGAGGGAGAGGGAACTGGGATTGACATTTAAAATAAGCTTGTTTCAGCCGGGCGTTGGTGGCACACGCCTTTAATCCCAGCACTCGGGAGGCAGAGGCAGGCGGATCTCTGTAAGTTCGAGACCAGCCTGGACTACCAAGCGAGTTCCAGGACAGCCTCCAAAGCCACAGAGAAACCCTGTCTCGAAAAACCAAAATAAAAAAAAATAAGCTTGTTTCTAATTTAAATTTTTAAAAACTGGGGGAAAAAAACAAGTGAAAAAAAAAACCCAAAAGGTATATAACAGTCTAGGTTAGCTGGATTAGCTATTTTAATTTATCCAAAAATATTAAATACCATATATCCTGTACGATGTAAAGCTCTGTGGAAACCAAGATGAAAAACTTGAAATAGCCAAGTAGTTGGGTAGGAAGCCCTGAGAAAGGCCCGTGGTAGGTTTGTCCGCAGCAGCCTTAGGCCGCACTGGTTGAGGAGGGGTGGAAAGAGTCTTGTTTAAAGCAAGACAGTGGAAATAAGAGTTCATACTGGGAAGAGAAAACACTTCTGAGAGATCAGCGTGCCTGTCAGTGTAAGCCGAGAGGCATGAGCCAGGAATTAACTCCTCTCTCACTAAGCGCCTACAGACTGGTTCTTCTGTGTCTGACTGTTAATGGAGGGGGCAGTTCTGCTAGCCCAGCTCTTAGGGGCCTGCCGTTCTAATGAGGGCGTTGGGCGTATAGCACACTGAGAACACTCATACAGGAAAATGCAGCTAAACACTGGGCGATGGCAGGAAGGGACCTGCTCTTGCAAGAGACCAGGTCTTCTCGGTGGTGGACAGGAGTTGAGCCCCAGGGATGCGATAGGGGCAGCTGCCTACCAGTGCGGATGGACAGGCTGGAGGAAGTTTCGTTTGGGGATTGCAAGGGAGGAGAGGCTCTGAGGTAGGTTATGAGAGATGAGGAGCACGAGGTGGATAGAGGAAGGGATGAAACCGGTGAGCTCTTCCCAGTGAAGAACCCTGTCTTAACAGATACCATTTCCTGGCCTCACCTGTAAGCAGGCACCCATGCATCTGCTCTGTTGGGGCCTGTAGAAGTGACGCAGGTCCATATTTACTCAGGGTCAGAGTTCAAACCTATCCTTGCTCTTTCAAGGTTGAAGGCCTAAGACCTCAAGGTCTAAGGCGTGGCTACCAAAGGATGTTTGGCCTAAGGTGTGGTCACTGCATGTCTTAATCCTCAAGGTCAGATAGCAAGAGGTTTGATCTTAGGCGTGGTTACTGGATGTTTTGAGAATTAAGGAAGTATTTATGTCTGTTTGCTCCTTGTACCAACGGAAAGGAAGTCCTTTGGCCTCTCCTCCGCCTTTTGGTTGGGGTATATGAAGATTTGAGTAATAAACGTGTCACAGATCCCAGGATTCATTGGATGCCCTCCTGACTCTATCTTCTGTCTCTAGCCTGTTTCTTTCCCCAGTCCGCACTCCCCCTTTCAGGTACGAACTGGACTAGTAGGCTGGACTGAACACTGCTCACACACATACACATTTAAAAAAACTGACTTTCTTTCTAGGTGGTTTCCTTTTCTCACATACTGTAGCATCACTAAAATATTATGCATTTACTTTCTCAATGTCAGCTCCCTTTAGATGCTTTCATCAACAAATTAAACTTATTTAAACCCCTTAGTGTCTTTATGTAAGAAGTACACAAGCATCCTCGTGTACTCCTTTGACAAAGGTAGCTAATTGGATCCTCAGTGATACCCACTTCACAGCTTTGCTTTTCTATAAATTGCTGTAGCTTATTTTAGCGAATCAACTTGTGAAGCTTCCTCAAGTTCTGTTATTTTTTTCTCCTCCCCTTCCCTTTTATCACACGCTTTCAGATTTAATTTGGAGTCTTGAGACACCCTTATTTCTGTACATGTTAAGGTCCCCTTAGACAAGCTTCCTGCCAGAGAAATTAAAGATTGAGAATGAACCCAGGACCTGGGATTTGGGCTTAATTTAAGAAGTGATGTCTATTGTTGATGAGTAGAGAAGAGATTGTCCTGTAATGATTAAGAGGTCCCTAAGATCCGGGCGTTGGTGGTGCACACCTTTAATCCCAGCACTCGGGAGGCAGAGGCAGGCGGATCTCTGTGAGTCCGAGACCAGCCTGGACTACCAAGCGAGTTCCAGGACAGCCTTCAAAGCCACAGAGAAACCCTGTCTCGAAAAACCAAAAAAAAAAAAAAAAAAAAAAAAAAAAAGAGGTTCCCTAAGAAGAAAAGAGAGAGTGCTGTGGGATATTTGATGAGTCTATGTTCCTGCTGTAACATACAGGAGCGCAGCTGTGTCTGGATGTCAATGTCCTGCTCAGGACCGTGGCTTGAAAACTCGACCAGAGAACAATGGGATGGATGTCCTGAGAGTACAGTTCTCTCTGACAGCTTTCCTGTGGCTTAGCATCCCTTCCCGGTCTCCTCTGCCTTCTGGACTATTCTTGTTCTGCTTAAGTGAAGTTGCACATTAGCTATGGATATGAGAAAACACCTGCACACATAGATAGATGTCTGTTTAAACACGTGATGTCATGAGAACAAACCAAGCCTGTCCAATGGCTGGTGTGGGTTAGCCTACATTGTAACCCTGCTGGAAGCAACTTGAAATTTCTTCTTGTCGTGTTGTGGAGCGTGACCAGATCTGCAGTGTTAACTGTGGGGATAGTAATTCAGATGGAATTTTCTGACACATTACAGTTTTCTTTCTGAAAAAGTTGAAATGTTGTTTGTCAGGTTTTTTCTTATGAATTTTTTATGATTAAGTTTTGCATTTAGGAAAATTGACAGATCTGAAAAATATATAAAGCAAGTTAACCCTAACTCAGAAGGATAAATATTGCATGTTGTGTCTGAAATGCATACCCGAGCTTTAAGTGTGTGTATGTGAGTATGTGAGTGTGTGTGTATAAGTGTGTGTGTGTGAGTGAGTGTGTGTGTATGTGTGTGTGTGTTTGGGTCTAGGTCATGTAATCAGAAACGGGAGAACAAGAGGGAAAATGGGGTTGAAGAAGGTGAGTAATAGAACATAGTGACAACAAAGGAGGAAAGGGGAACAGAGGATCAGCAGAAACAAAATTACGTTTGAAAAAGTCACAGTGAAACTGAATGCTTTGTAGACTAATTAAAAAAACATTTTTTTAAAGATTGCTTTTTGATCCAAACCAAATCACAGTTTGACACACAAATGACAGTCTGGTGATGGTTGTAAAGGGCACAGACATGGGAAGGGAGAAAAGGGGTGAATAAAAATCTCGGGAATGTCGATTTCTGGCCAGCAGGAAATGGATTTATTCTGTCTGGCAGGGTGACAGTGAGAAAGTTTATGTAGAAGTCAGAGAATCATGAAATATCTGTGTTTTGGAGACTCTCAAGTTTTCACATGACCAAAGATGCATCTCCCATGGATGACACACACAAAGAGAAGAGAGGTGACGCTTTGAAGCCGGCCAGTGCTTCCATCTAGGACTCAATGTGAACCCTCCAGGGCTAACTAGCTCAACACATTCCTCGCTACCCAGCAGCCACGCAGGGTGAGGCTAAGGGAGTGAAAGAGTCTGGGAAAGGGTTTGCAAATGTCCTCGTCTATTTCTCTTTGCAGATTGCAGCCTTATTTAAAGCCCGGGGCACTGAGACAGCCACAGAAAAACCAGTCAGGACACGAAGAAAAACAGCCAAGGTTTTCCTCATCCTTCCTCTGTGCTTGAAGCTGAGAGACATGGAGTCTAATTCCAATTCTGACTCTTAACAGTTTCGGGTAAAACATTAACCAGCCTGTAACTCAGATGCTGCATTGTAAAACGAGAGGGTTGGCCTAAATCAGCGGCTCTCAAATGTTAGCATGCATCAGAATCACTTGTGGGGGTGGAGGGTAGGGTAGGCAGGGGTGGGGGATAGTTGTGGCCTTAATGTTCGTTCTGGCTTAGTTGATCCAGGTGGGCCTGATAATTTGCATGTCTAAGCATGAGCATTGTCTGAGGATCACCTTTGAGAGCTAGTGACCCGGAGATGTCTTTTCCTGTGCAAAACACATCTTAATCTTCTTACCTTAATCTCTGCGGAGGGAAGTTTCCCTCTCACGGCACTAGGGGAGGCTGGGCCACTGAGATGTTGTGTTGATGAAACCAAGCTTCGTGAGGTCTTCAGGCTGGAGGCACATCTCAAGTATTTAGTACACTTATTATGTTGACGGCTCTAAAGTTGTAAGAGGAATGTGAGAAATTTAACTTGTCTGGCAAAACAAAATGGGGGACTGTGTTGTACTGTAGTGTTGGAGGCTTCCCAGGCATGTCTTCTGATGGAAGGCAGTGCCCAGATAGACCTTTGAGTTTAAATTAGGGTTGGTGAGAAATGGAAGACCAAAGCTCTAAATAAGAAAACGTGAAAAGAGAATTTCATAGAGCCATCACCTAAAGAATTCTTGGTCAGAGTTTTTAGTGGCATTACAGCTTTTAAAAACAAATTTTATCATAAAAAAATTGCAAATAGATAAAAAAAAACCTATCACCCCCCCAAACCCTGATGCATCCCAGAAAGCCTGCCAAATGATGACCCCTCCCCCAGAGATACTCAAGACAAGTCCCACATCGTATTTAGACTGCCCACCCCCCAGGAAATAAATGTATGTTTTTCTAGTCTCTCTTTCCTGTCTTCTCTATGGGTGGCTGGAAGGTCATCCAGGTGCATTGTATCCATTAAACATGGGCTTTTTATGATTCAGTCTAATTTGGATTGCTACATCGGTGGAGAGGCTTATCAGGGTGCAGAAACTTTTCAAACATCACATATCAAAATTAACCAGACCCCGAATCTATACCACCAAATGAACTTAGATTAGAATTGCATTTTTAGCATTGGATGTACTTTCTCAGTTAAGATGACATGAAGCTGTGTTTTTAATTCAACTTCTTGATCTTTGGTATAAGCATACTTAGTCTTTCTATTGTGTTCAAAGCAAGCCATTAATTAAATGAGGAATTCCAAACAAATTATTTCCTCCTTGTTCTGATTAGAGATCAGTTTTGCCTATATCACTCTTTCTTTGGAAACATGTGCTGGGCAAGACGGGCTGCCTTGGGGTTTCTGGTAGTGCAGTTGCATTATGTATTATGTCACCTAATTGCTGAATGTCTATGCCACTATGTCTTTAATCACTGTCTGCTTTCAGCCAGCTTTTAAAAATCAGTATCCCTAAGAGACAGAACACACCTTTTATTTACTTCTGAAAGAAGTGTGTTTTAGTTGTAAAACTGCATCCCCAATATGTAATGTATTATCTTCTATTTCTTTACTTTAAAGAAAATGACCCTAAATTTGATTAAGCCACTTAAAAAGAGATAACTTGATTTTCTGTCATAAATGTCTAATATATTGGAAATCTGCTTCTGTTTCAGTGACCTATGACCCCTGTAAAATGCACATTTTTCACAGAAAGAAGAAAGACATCAGGGCTGGCTTTCCCTTGGCTGTAAAACAAGAATGAAGCATTTTACCTTGTTTTTCACCCAATACAGCGGACAGGAGGATTGGCCTTTCCAGAAAAGAAAAAAAACCCTGCTAGATCACTTAAAGGCCATCTGGGAAACTTGTTACGGGCAGATAGCTGGTGACTGTCCTGGGCCCCCAGAGGCCAGCAGGGCACCATTGTCTGCATGGTACCATAAAGGGACCTCCACAGCTGGTGTCCAGGGCTCTGAAACTAACAGCTAATTTCTTCCTTTTTTTTTCCATACGTCGGGTTGATTTGCGACATCATCTGGTGGTTTTGTTTTTGTAAGAAATTCCTTCGCAAATAGAAACTATAAAAGAACTCAACATGGCCACAGCAGAAGGGTAGGCGGTAGCGAGTGATGGTGTGGATGCTGAGAGACTGGACCCAAAGTGAAGTAGCACTCTCCTGGCTCATAACACCCTTTTGGGAGACGCCCATCAGAATACCCGAGGTTGGGAAAGCTCAGAGAAACCAGGTCTTGCTACTCAAAACAGTTCAGACTTTCTGCAACCAGATCAAGACTACGAGGCCTCAGCCATGCCCACGGTGATACCCAGCCGATATCTCCCCAGCTGGTCTAAGCTCCTGTCCTCCCAGGAAGGAGGAAGCCATCTTTAAGACCAGCTTTTCACATTTCTCCAACATTCCCTGCAGGATCTGCACTGATCTTTACTACAAAACCCTCAGCTCTTTTTTAAACTTTACCTATCTTCTCTGCTCCCTATTATTAGTGCTTACTTCCCTAATTATTCACAAAGAACATTTTACAATTCATGTGTGTTGTAACCCACACCTCTTTCTTTGTTCTTATGTGAGAGCAAATCTACCATTCTAGAGGTGGGCATAGAAGAAAAGAGCTTTAGTATTTAAAAATGAAAAACAAAGAAATGCACAGAACAGCTCTTATTTTAATTAACTTCTTAATATAGGACTTGCTACTTCAAACCAGTTGTCATTAAATCTGTTCAGCAGATGTCAACAACACATTGTAACATAAGCAGTCTATGTTGGCTAGTTTTATAACTTGACACAAACTAGAGTCATCTGAAGTAAGGGAACCTAAATTAGGAAAATGAGTCCATAAGATCCACTGTCACAAATTTTCTTAATTAGTGATTGATAGGGGAGGGCCCAGTCCATTGTGAGTGATGCCATCCCTGGGTTGGTGGTCCTGGGTTCTATAAGAAAGCAGATTGAGCAAACAAAGAGAAATAACCCAGCAACAGCATCTATCCATGGCCGCTGCATCAGTTTTCTGCCTCCAGGTTCTGTTTGAGTTTGAGTTTCTGTCCTGGCTTCCTTCAGTCATGTACTACAATTTGGAAGTGTAAGGCAAATAAACCCTTTCATCCCCAACTTGCTTTTGATTATGGTGTTTCACCACAGCAATAACAACTCTGACAAGGACAGAAATTGGTACCAGGAGCCGGGTACTGCTGTAACAGACCTGATCATGTTGGTTTGGGAAGGATTGTGGAAAGACTTTGGAACTTAAGTTTAGAAAAACCATTGACTGTTCAAAAGTTGGGGAGCTGTTCTATGGGAGATCGGGAGATAAGAGCATTGGGAGACATGAAGATGATGAAGGCCTGGGTTGTGAAGTTGCAAAGGGAAGTTTGAAAGTTCTGAAAGACTCTACCAGGGGTGTGGAATGGTTGTTAAGATCCTGTGGTTGTGGTTAGCTGGGGCTGAAGAATCACCTGTGATAAACAAGAGAGCAAAACCCCTAAAGTTAAATCTTTGCTTTACTAGGACACTTTGACGTTGGTTAGCTGGAGCTGAGAAATTAGTGGTGGCCAAGAAGAGATCGGAGTCACTGAGGTGAAGTCTTCTGGGAGGCTATTTCATAAGCATCAGCACAGAGAACCCACGTTCAAGAGGTGGCCAAGGCTGTACCTTGCGCTGCCACCTGAACTTGGCTGTGTGAGAGTGACCCAGGTGGTGCTGGTTCTGAAGGCATGATGGGATCGTGGAGGGCTGCTGAGGCTCGGCCCTGTGAGGGGCCAGGAGAGGCCACTGGTGAAGGCGCAGCCTCAGTAGCAGATGAAGCCTCAAAATTGAAGGGGTCATGGAGAGAAATTGAGTCTTGGCACCATGAAGAGAGCGCAGGAGAAGCTATTGGTGAAAATGATGCCGGTATCATGGAAGGACAACCCCAAATAGCGACAGTGGTGGAATGGAGCCAGCTGGAGCCAAGAGTGGGTGAGCTCATATCATTCCACAAGCAGAACGGCTGCTGCAGGGGGGCACAGTGTTTAGGCATGGGTGTTTAGCATTGTTACCTAAATGACCGTAACTACCATTATGTTTTTATAAGAAAGGCTGTAGATTATTTCTTATTCCTGTCTCCAGTGTATTTTGAATCAGACCAGAATGTTCCCTCTGAAACTTGCCATTCCTTTCGGTCATTGTCTTCCCCTCTAATCCTGTCACCTCCTGCTGATTTCATCTCCCTACAGGGTATTTGAGAGCCTCTTACCCTCCCATACATTGGCCAAGCGTGGACTCAGCTCCTGCACACCTACTACACTGTCTTCCCACAGTGCACCTCTGCCATACATGTTGCTGGACCTTGGGGAATCAGCTCCAGAGCTGTGGGCTGGAGAAGGTCTCAGATGATGGTAGTGGAGCCCAACACGGTCAGGTTAGAGGCTACCAACCCCATGCTGGAAAGGGAAGGAGGTCAGAGTTCGGGGGTGGCCGTATGAGAATGTGAGGGTCTAAGAAGGTAAAGAGTTGCCTCTCAGATTCCTTGAGCTGTGGCTGGCTGTGCTGGTGATCGAGAGTGAGGAAGGAGACAGCTGATCACCAGGACAGCCCTCAGCCTGGCACTAACCACTGACCCGAAGCTGAGCCCCTCACCTGGCTCAACAGTGAGGAAACAGTGTCAGCGGCATCCTGCCACCCCTACCGGTGTAAGCTCGGCCTCACCTCATGTGCATATTGATGTAGACTCTAGAACTGCACACTGAAGTTTGCCTGGAGCTATCAAGACTCCAGAGAACGCCCTGCCCTTGTATGGTAGGTGTATTGTCAACCCCATTAGTGAATGAGCGAATTGAGGGTCAGTGAGAGGCTGTGGCTGGGACAGTTGAGCCCTAGTGCTACCCTGTGGTTAAACCAGACCCCTGACTCACATCAAGAAAGATGAGAAGACCCAGAAGGCTGGGGCGTGGGAAAGCAGGGAGCTCAGGGTAGACACGGGAGGAGGGCTGTAGAGCCAGGGGAAGAAAAGGGAAGAGGGGACCAGGCCCACAAGCTGAGTCTTTCCTCACTTGGGCCCACTTACTCCGTTTTCCTCTGAGCAGTCAGTCGGTTACAAGTGACAGCGCTCATCTGGGCTCTTTAAGGGGCTGTTTTCCATCTCAACAACTGCTAACTACAAGTTGGAAAGCTTGAGAAAAATTCGATCCAGTTTTCCAGCATCCCTTCTGGTCATGTCTTCCAGCTCTGTTTCATAAAGAATGTGGAGGGCTGCAAAAATCCTTCAACTGTGCCACATCTGGCACCAAGCCCCACTTTCTCTAAGAAATCCTTGTTAGCTTTCTTTCCATTTGAATAGCTGGGTTCTAAGTTCTGCTGATTTTAACTTAGTGTTGCCTGTAAAATATTCTACTGTAAGTGATTAAATATCTGTTAATTCTGTTATTTGCTAATCTTAAGCCCAAAAAGCACTTTTAGGAAAATGGGATAAAGGCCTGTTGTTTTTAGCTGGGTAGTGGTGATGCACACCCTTAATCCCAGCACTCAGGAGGCAAAGGAAAGCGGATCTCAGTGAGTTCGAGGCCAGGCTGGTCTACAGAGTGAGTTCTAGGCCAGCCAGGGTTACACAGTGAAGCCATGTCTCTATAAAACAAAACAAAACAAAACAAAGCTGTTGTTTTGTTTTTAAAACAACAGACATTAGAGGGCAGTGTTATTTGGAGGAACCCCCCCCCCCCCAGGCCTTTTGCTCTTACTCTGTGGTTTCCAGGTTGAGGTCATTTTTCTGAAGGAAGAGAAGAGACAAGATGATACAGGTCCACAAGTCGCCAAATCGCCAAATCAGTGGGTTTTCAGTGTTTTGTTCATTGGTGTCACCATGGTCTAAAAACTGGTGCAGGACCTAAAGAACTTTTGTGTGGGTTTATGTGAATTATACCTGTCAATATTACTCCAAACAGAAGTTAAAACTGAGAAAATTATGAAATACTTATGATTCATTAAAATGGCTGTGATGATGTTAACAGAAATAACAGGTTAGTGTGGGAGGCATGTATGTATTCGCGTAGGTGCATGCATGTGTGTGTGCACGTGCAGGTACAATTACGCAGACAGGAGGTCAGTACTGGAGGTCTTCCTCCGTTGCTCTCCACCTTATTTTCTGTGTCAGCATCTCTCACTGAGTCTGGAGATCATCAATTCAGCTTGGTTGCTTTATCAATAAACTCTAGGTTATAGACACAAGCCACTGCATTAGCTCTTACGTGGTGCAGCAGGCATTTTACTGACTAAGTGAGCCATCTCCCTAACCTGGAATAATGTATTGAAGAATACATAGACATATCACATAAAAATTATAAGAGGTATTTTATGATATTTATGCAAATGTGTTATATCTGGTTCAGTGGAAGATGTAGTCTTGCATACATGCCCTGTCTGCAGCAAGACAGCAACTCAGGTAGCATCTGGAAAATTCTGACAAAAACATAAATATCATTGAAAATAATATTGACCATATGAAGCTCCTGGAAAGGTCTTAGGGACCAATGAGTCCCCAAACCATACTTAATGTCACATAAAATCATTAAGCCAAAGGCTTAGCACAATCTAAAGAGGTCATCATTTAACTAGCATGGTCACACTTAGTGGTCCTAAAATGTTGGCTATTTACAGGTACTATCAACAGGTTCCTTTTGGTGATTATGCTGTTAGGCATTTCCTTATTTTAAACCTAATCACCTGTGTTTCCTTTGGAGAGTCTGGCATTTGGACAGAAGCAATATAATGATTAAGACAAGCAGCCTTGGGGCTGGGGAGATGGATCCCTTGGCCAAGTCCTTGCTGTGTGAGCATGAGGACAGGAGTTTGAATCCCCAGCACCCACGTACCTGTGGTCAGATTCTGGAGAGCAGAGATAGATGCAGTGCGGGGATTGGCTCAGTAGGTGATCTAGACAACTGTATCATTGGCTGTCTCTGCAAAACCCTATTCCAAAATAAAGTCCATTTACAGGTACTGGGATTGAGGAGTTCCATATACGGTTCTTGGAGACTATGAGCTCAACAGATCCCTTTAGTCTTTGACTGTTTGAAATAGCATTTGTTGGTTTGTACATGCCTCTGCATGTGGTGTATGTGTGTATATGTGTATGTATGCATGTATGTATGTATGTATGTATATGTACTTGAAGGCCAGAGATTGACATCTGGTGTTTTTCCCAATCTCTCTCCATGTTAATTTTTTTTTTTTTTTTTTTTGGTTTTTCGAGACAGGGTTTCTCTGTGGCTTTGGAGGCTGTCCTGGAACTCGCTTGGTAGTCCAGGCTGGTCTCGAACTCACAGAGATCCGCCTGCCTCTGCCTCCCGAGTGCTGGGATTAAAGGCGTGTGCCACCAATGCCTGGCTGACTTGTGGTTTTGATCTTAGCCATTCTGACAGGTGTAAGATGGAATCTCAGAGTCATTTTGATTTGCATTTTCCCTAATGGTTAAATATTTTGAACATTTAAGTGTTTCTCAGCCATTTGAGATTCCTCCATTGAGAATTCTCTGCTTAGATCTGTACCCTATTTTTTATTGGATTATTTGATTTGCTGATGTCAAGTTTCCTGAGTTCTTTATATATTTTGGATATTAGCCCTCGTCAGATGTGGGCTTGTAAGCAGACTTCCTTGACTATGCAGTCTATTTTTGGAGTGTTAGCAGACCTAAGCTCAGAACTTTTCTCCCTGTTTGATCATCTTCCCTAGTGCCATTCCATGCTTGGAGGACTTGGATAGAAGTATGTAGACACCTGGTTCAACTATTCCCTGCTACACAGTCACCCCCTGAGACTGGGAGCTCTCCTGGCCCGTGGGAGGAGTAGAAACCTGGAAAGAGCCCCATCCAGGCACCGGATTCAAGCCTGGGGCTGTGAAACAGTGAATTCTTTGGCTAAATCTATCAAGCAGGTTAAACAGTAGACCCACTGTGTGACAGTTCTGAAGGCTGAGCGTCTGAATCAGGATGTCTGCAAGCTCAGCTCCTTCTTGGGGGTCCTAAGGATGCTCTTCTAGGCTTGGAGATGGCCGTTTTCTCTCTGGCTCTTCCTACTAGTCTCCTTCTCCCAGTGTCCTGCTTCTGTGTCCAAATTTACTCTTTTTAAATTACAACAGTGTTTATTTTGGATTAGAGCTCACCCTGATCTCATTTTCACTTGCTTGTATTTATGTTATTTCCAAATAAGGTCACCTGCTAAGGCACTGACCCTGAGGGGGTCAGGACTTTGGCATATCTCTGATTGAGGTGTTCTGGGGTTCCAGCGGCTTGGCACAGAGTCTGGAAAGCTTGCTTGGGTTCCAAGTGAGCCTTTCTTGTTAGGCCCATAGGTGCTTTTTTTCCCCCTCGGAGGGAGGAGGGTTAGAGCCAGAGAAAGGCCACGGGGCCCCCACACTCTTGTGTCAGCCAGGTAGCTGTGTGCTCTATAGCGCAGCATATGTAATTAGCAACTGGGGCAAACACCACCCTTTCTTCTCGCTCAGCCTTACCATCTCATAGGGAGCCAGCTCCGTGACCTACTGCCAGTAGCAACCCCTGTCTGGCTGGCAGCTTTCTTTGGCTGATGTAGCCTGCTTCATGCCAGGGAATGAATTCTCCCCTGGAGAGGTCAATCCCCGACTGAGCAGAGCTGGTGTGTGAGCCACTCTGTTGCCTCGCCCTTGGAGGGCTAATTCTGAGGAAAGGAAAATATGTGGGCTGGAGTCAGATTTTCCTTCCATATTTTAAAGTTTTTGGTTTTTTTTTTTTTTCCTAAGCCAGGGTTTCTCTGTGTAGCACTGGCTGTCCTGGAACTTGGTCTGTAGACTATAGATCAGGCTGGCCCCCAACTCACAGAGATCCGCCTGCCTGTACCTTCTGAGTGCTGGGATTAAAGGTGTGTGCCACCACCACCCAGCATTTTAAAGTTTCAATAAAAGGTACTTGTTTAATATGAAAAATTAATATTACATATGTATATAGAGATAATTCCTGCATGAACATCTATTATGTACATCTATCTTTATCTATTTGTCTGTCATGTATCTATCCATCCATCATCTGTGTTTTATCATTTAACTACCAATCTACCAGTCATCTATATACCTATTTTCTATATGTCTGTCTGTCTTTCTACTTTAGCAAGTTGTTTTCTTCCTCAAATGACTTTCTTCTCCCCAGTGTTTTACTTTTTTTGAGGGTGACCTGAACCTGGCTCATGAGTGTTTTCCTGGATCTTAGTTTTTGAAATTACTGACCAAAGGACAAAGGAGACTATATCTTGACAATCCCATCACACCACATACACACTTGTGGCCTCCTCCCCGCTGCCACCTCTTCCAAGCGTAAGGCTGTTAGCTCATTCTTTATCGACAGAGGCAGCAAGAGTTTGTAAGGGGCTTAATTGTCACTTTCAAGATTAGACCGCCTCATGGTTGGTTCTTAGTTTTCATGTCTCTGTCTCACTCATGTACTCTTATTTCCTTCGTTCACTCTCTCTCTTGTTTTGTTTTTTTGTTTGTTTTTTTGTTTGTTTTTTTCGAGACAGGGTTTCTCTGTGGCTTTGGAGGCTGTCCTGGAACTAGCTCTTGTAGACCAGGCTGGCCTCGAACTCACAGAGATCCACCTGCCTCTGCCTCCCAAGTGCTGGGATTAAAGGTGTGCGCCACCAATGCCCGGCTCTCTTGTTTGTTTACTACTTCCTAGGAGTGTCTTCTTAGGGATATGTCAGCCAGCCCACACAAACCCTGGCGTTATCTTTTCTCCTTCTGAAGGATTTACTAGAACTCACATAGCTTGCTTCTCTCTGACCCAATCCAGCCCCAAATCTGTGTTCACACATGGTCTCTTCAGCCACCATAAGACCAGGGCAATGACCCAGTTTACCGAAGTCACATTTTATTTTAGGGAAGCATATCTATCTGTATAATATCTACATCATATAAATGGGTTTTCATTGACACTCTTGTACAATAGGGGACAGTGAGAGACATTCAACTCTTTGTTGGATGGATAATGAGATAAGCATGGGCTGTTAAAAGCTGCCTTAGACTTGAATGACAAGATACACTGTAAGCACTTGCAGTGAAGAGTTTAGTGTCCCGTGAGTGCAAAGATAGAAGACACAGTAATTGCCACAGACGAACACAGAGGAAATTATATTCCTGAAGAAAGAAGCAATTTAGCAGGGAAGGTATTCAGCTGGGCATGGTGGAAAATAATTAAATGGGTCCTTAGATGCAAATAAGAAAGCTTCAGAGACAAAGGAACCTCACTGTCCCATCTCTGTGGTCTCACCCGTGTTGAAGTGTAGCTGCATGGCTTATTTTGGCCACTCTAAGATTTACCTCACTATGCTCATGTGACAGTGTCTCTGATACAGTCAGGTATCTGTATAGTTAATTATATGGAGGAACCTTTTAGTTCATCTTTCCATTCTAGACTGTTGTTGTGGAGTTTTGCCTGTGTGCTCCTGTGTGTGTGTGTGTGTGTGTGTGTGTGTGTGTGTGTGTGTGTGTATGTGTGTGTGTTTGAGATAGGATCTTGCTAGATAGCCTGGGTAGTTTAGAACTTAAGATTTGCCCGTCTCTGCCTACCAAGTACTGGGATTTTAGATGTGTGCCAGTACACCCAACTATGAACATATTTATCATTTTAGAATTACTTTACTTACCCTGATATGCTTAAAAATAAATGAAAAGATTTACTTTGGAGATCTCAGAGTGAGCTCTATCTTCTAGTTAGCTTTAGTTGTTAGCTTGACACAGTTTAGAAACAGCTGGGAAGAGAGCCTAGATGGAAGGAATTGCCTCGATCAGACAGGCTTGAGGGCATGTCTGTGTGCGTGCGTGCGTGCGTGCGTGCATGCATGTGAGCGTGTGTGTGTGTGTGTGTGTGTGTGTGTGCGTGTGTGTGTGTGTGTGTGTGTGTATGTCTGTGTCTGTGTCCATCTTCTGTCTCTGTGTGTGTCTGTCTCTGTGTGTGTGTGAGATGTCTTGATTGCTAATTGATGTAGCAGGGTCCAGCCCACCATGGGTGGCACCATTCCTAGGCAGGTGGTCTTGGGCTATATAACAAAGCTAGTGAAGCTTGAGCCTGAGCTTTCATGCTCTTTTCACTCTGGTTGCTAGTATACAACCCACCTAGAGTTCATTAATGGAACTCCTTGAGATTTTCTTTCTCATCTCTGAAATCTGGTAAATATAAGCTTACCCATCACAAATTCGCATTTGTATTGGACAGGATTCATTTTCTGGAATTGTATGGTCCAGGGTTAAAATAAAATCCTCAGATACTTTGGTTTAGCTATTGCACCATCCAAACAGGTAGAAAGAGTATTACTGTTGAATAGGATAAACATATACAATTTTTATTTGCTCATTAAAAAATCTCCTGTGGTTTCCAAACCAGTGGATTTGGGTGGTGTATCCTCTGAGCCCCTCAGAAGTATAGCTCCTATGTGGAACTTCACTGTGCAACTTTTCCTAGAAGGACGTGAACGAAACAGTCACCCTCACTAGGACACCAGTGACAGAACAAAGAAACCATCCCATCCTAGTGTATTTTTGTGGGCCGGTGAGGTTATTGAGGTCACTTATAGGAGCATGGTGACTCAAAGGCAGCTAGCTGTGTCATTGAAAGGTCCACCCCAGCGTGAACGACAGCTTATAAAAGCCATATCCCTCCCTAACTTGAAAGCAGTTCAACCACAGTCTCCTCTCCACCAGCAATCATTTACTGCCTGCTTAATGTTGGGGAGGGGGCTTGCGAACATTTTCTCTTTCTGAGCTTCCTTTCCAAGTTTAATGAGCCTCTTGGGCCCCACGGGCTTTCTCTGCTTCCGGAGTCCTCTCCATTCTTCTTTGCCTTTCATGGGGGAATGTTTCAATTAAGGGGAAATAGCTACACACACACACACACACACACACACACACACACACACACACACCCCAAAAAAAATCTGCTTAGGATTGTTGGCACATAAATGCTGTTAAATTATGGTCAGCTCCATTTTAGCTCCGAAAGCAAGTATGAGAGAATGCATACTTCCTCAGAGGATAAAGTAAGATGAAGGGATGAGGGCAAAGGCATATTGTCAAGCTGCTTGGCAGAGACACTTGTGTGCTAGAATGGAAGAGTAGAGAGACCTTGACCCTGTGGACCCATATGTGTTGACAGTTACAGGCTTATCTCTTAATAAAGTGGTAACTTTGGAGTTAATCAAGTTCAGTTTGTCTCCATGATTCCCCGTTGGGCAGTCTTCCATGGAAGGCATTAGAGACCCTGGAAAAGCAGGGCAGCTTGGTTAGGGATTGACCAGGACTTCACCTTTGGACTTTTAAAGATAATGGGCACTGGCCAATGATGTCAGGACCTCTTTTTTCTGAAGGGAATGCTTTTTAAGTTTCATAGTGTATTAATTAGATAACACCATTCTTTGAATTTTATTCCCATTTTGCAAAAAAAAAAAAAATAACTGTAGAACACGAACACAGTGGTACAGAAATGTCCCAACTAGGTTTCCATTGCTGTGAAGAGATACCATGGCCATGGCAACTCTTATACGTGAAGACATTCAACTGGGGTGGCTGGCTTACAGTTTCAGAGGTTCAGTCCACCACCATCATGGCGGGAAGCATGGATACATGCATGTAGACATGGTGCCGGAGAAGCAGCTGGAAGTCCTACATCTTGCAGGCAACAGAGGCTGCCTGAGACACTGGGCAGTAGCCTGAGCATAGGAAGCATTAAAGCCTGCCCCACAATGACACACTTCCTCCAACAAGGTCATACCCACTCCAACAAAGCCACATCTGCCAATAGTGCCACTCCCCATGAGATTATGGGGGCCAATGACATCCAAAGAAATGAGAAAAGTGTGTTAATGACAATCAGATAAACTTCAGTCTGTGACAGCTATGTGGGAGTGCAACCTAGATTCGCTCTGAGTAGTATAAGAATACTTATGACAAACAAACACATACACACAGGAAGAATGACACCAGATGTTGTCCTCTGATCTCCATTAGCATGCACACGTGTGCACATGAACCCACCACACACACACACACACACACACACACACACACACACACACATGCACGCACGCACATGTCTTTACTTAGCACTGTAGCATTTCAGTTTTAAAGCCAATGCATCCCAAACTGACTTAGCCAGTGAGTTTATATGACCCTGTTAAGCCATGTAGATGTACAACAATAGAAAGAAATTACTGCAGGCTTTTGTTTGAAAAATTTGTCTCCCTCAGCTGCCCTCAGCAACTGCTTTCTCACTGCTAGAACTAAGAAATTTAAGGCGAAAGTATTTTCTTTTGGGACAGGGTCTCTGCATGTCTCTGGCCACCCTACAACTCACTATGGCAGACGAGGTTGGCCTTGAAGTCACAAAGATCTGCCTGCCTCTTACTAAGTCCTGGAAAAGGGGAAGAAAATGGACCAGGAATACTTGAACCTCTCTCTACACCTCAGCCACTAGAAGCAGAATTTACATGGAACCTGAAAAAGAGTGGATCCTGGGGTCCATTTTCTAGAATGACTATTACAGCCGTGACTGTTAGCATTGTTTGTGAGCTGGTTATGGAGTTCATTTTTGCTGACTTGCAGGAGTAAATGCAAGACCTCCTGTTCAAGGAAACCTTTTTTTTTTTTTTTTTCCGAGACAGGGTTTCTCTGTAGCTTTGGAGGCTGTCCTGGAACTCACTTTGTAGACCAGGCTGGCCTCGAACTCACAGAGATCCACCTGCCTCTGCTTCCCGAGTGCTGGGATTAAAGGCAAGCACCACCAACGCCTGGCTCTCAAGGAGACAATCTCAGATGCCTGTAGATTCACGTGACTCCTGCAGGAACACACAGATTAGTGCTTACCTTCATCCTTTCCCTGTGAAGTATACTGACACATGCCGTGTTTCTAATATGTACTTTTTATTTCTACCTCTCCCTCACCCGAAATGCTTACCATGTTTCCTGATGTGCCGGGTTAACTGGGAAAGTTAAGGAACATTGTCCTGCTGTTGTTCATGTGTCTAAGGATCAAAATGGAGAAGCATGCAGGCCAGTGGTGGTGCAGGATCCCAGCACTCGGAGGCAGAGGCAGGTGGATCTCTTGAGTTCGAGGCCAGCCTGGTCTACAGAGCCAGTTCCAGGACAGCCAGGGTTTTTACTCCGAGAAACTCTGTCTCAAAAAAACCAAAACCAAAACAAAACACAAGGGAGAAGCATGAATCTATATGCGTTGTTACAAGTGACTGGATTGCAGCATTTAAATAAGTTGAGACTGGCAGACATTACCCTCCTTTAAATGGCTTTTTGCTAGTAATGGAAGAATGAATTAACTCTTAGAATGAACTCACTGTTCATAAAAAAAGTTTCATTATAGGTCTGAGTATTTGAATACATATATTTCTATTTGGTTTGATTTTTGTTTGCTTGTTTTTCAAGATGTGGTCTCTCTATGTAGACCAAGCTGGCCTGAAACTCACAGACATCAGCCTACCTCTGCTTCCCAAGTGCTGGGATCAAAGGCGTGTGCTACCAGGCTAGGCTTCTATATGACTTGAAATAGTCTTAGAAAATATTTCCGTTAAGCCAATTCAAATAAGAAAAGTATGAAGCAGTGCAGAAGCAATTAATTTACCTGTCCTGTCCATCCTAGAGTATTACGACCTCCAAACCAGCTTTTTATTTCTAATGGCTCAAGATTTGCTTGGAATAATTTGATTTTCCCGAAAGACTTAGGATGGTCCCCATGCTTTCTCCCCCTGTGCCTTTGACGTCGCTATCGACATAGAACTTGTGTTGGAAACAAGGATCATCCAGTCTGAAACTGATGGGGTCATATTTCCTTGTCCCGAGACTCCGAGTCCCACGAAGTCATACGGAGCTGTAGGAACAACTGGCGGGGGATGATGTTCCCTTCTTTTTAGACACTCTGCAACCTAATAGCTGTGACAGAAAGTACGGTGCATCCCAGGGGTGAGGGACTTGGGACCGACTGTCCCTTGTCTATGCAATGCACTCCCTGTTAGTGGCTCTAGCATTCAAGGGTAAGAGGCTTAACTATTTGTGAGTATTGCTTCATGTAGCAACTCTCCCAAAATATGCCTCTAGGTCAGTGGTTCTCAGCCTGTGGGGCCTGACTCCTTTGGAGGTCATAGATCAGATATCCTGCGTATCAGATATTCACATTGTGTCTCAAAATAGTAGCAACATTACAGTTAGGAAGTAGCAAGGAAATAATTTTATGGTTGGGGGTCAGTACAACACGAGGAGTCGTTTTAAAAGGTCACAGTATTAGGAAGATTGAAAACCCCAAAATATGGGTTAAATACTGTAGGCAGGGGAGGGACACTTGCCTGCCATGTATATGCAAGGCCCCAGGTTCCTTTCCAAGCCCTGGGAAAGAAATCAGTGAAAGGAAGCCTGGAGGTCTACACTGGTAATACCTGCTAGTTTGGACCCTGAGGTCAAGGATCAGAAGTTCACTGCTCAAGTGTGCTACAAACCAACCAACCTGGGCAACCTGATCTCAGACCCAGACTAAAAATAAAAAAGGTTGGAGATACAGATCAATGGTGAGGTATTCGATAGCATGTATGAGGTCTCAGGTTCAGCAGTGCGACAAAATGAATAAGTAAAAATAAAATAATAAAAAGAATCAGTAAACAACAGGAGGCTCAACCCCCAGTACAAATACAACAATAACAAGAACCAGTTAACGACACCCGGGTTTTGAGGCTTTATCCACTGGACATCGGTCTGTGGGACATGGACAGTAAGAGGAAACCGAGCATCAGCGCTCCTGCTATCTGCAGGTTGACATCACTTGGGTTCCATAACCATCAAAAGACTTCAGGCGAGCGAGGCTGCATTCATTTCAGTGGAAAAAAAAAAGTTTGAGAACCTCACCTCCTGGATTATCTGATGGGACGCCTGTGTACTTAGGGAGGTAATTTCATTACCATGGTGTGAAGCTTCTAGACCCACTGGAACTGAGTGGGAGACCTGCTCATCAGCAGCAGTAGGGGTAATTGAGTTAACTGGTGACATTGCAGCCAGGTGATGTCATAGATAAGGAACCCCCACCCCCCATGGAGGATGTTTTGCAGGTGGGAATTTGCAGAATCATCTGCTGTTTTTCAAGATAAGAGATAGACACCAGGAGACGATTTATATGCCGGAGGAAATTAAATTATCTTAAATGTCCTGAGAGTAGTATGGAAAAGGAACATCATGATAGAGCCACCACACAGGGAGGGAACCTCAGCTGGGAGGAAACTGGAGGGGCTGCCACTGGAATACCTTCATGTTTCTTTTGTTATGGAAGTGTTTTGCACTGGGGAAGGGTTCAGGGCCTTTTACTCCCGTGTTTTGTGTTTATCCAGTAGTTATAGGACTAGCCTTGCCTCCAGAGTGCATAGTTTCTACTTCTCAAATAAAGATAACAGCGCATTTTGAAGAGACTCAAATTGTTATGTGAAATTGATTCCCAAGCTCCCTTGTCAAGCCCCCCCCCCCCACCCCCTGCTCCCTGGGCCGTGTCTCCTGATTATAGGCAACTGAAGAAAACCCTCCCTGGGAAAGTACCAAGATCTCCAAGAGCAGCTAGCTGTGTGGTTTAAAATCTCCTTCGCACTCACTTCAGCGTGTTACAAGCATTCACAACATACTTCGTTGACTAGATAACTGACCTGAATATGCAAGGAGGATCACAAAGAAAAGGAGAGGAGAGAGAAATACAGGAGGATGGGTCCTAGGACCAGAATGGTAAGGCATCAAGTTCAATCGAAAGGTTTGTTCGGATCCTAGTCATGTGGGAGGAGCCCTGGAGAGTATCAAGGTGGGAAGGAGGGAGGAGGGGACGGGCACGAAGCAACAAGGCCACAGGGACAAGGGAAGAGAGCTGGCAACTGTGTAAAAGATTGTGGGTTTTGTTTTGTTTTTTGTATACACATCAATTTCCGTAGCTGCTTATCTGAAATTCCAAGTCTTTGATATGCCAAACTTTCTGTGTAAAGTCTGCATTTCTGCAGGCAGTCAGCACACCTTAAAACTTTCACATGCTAACAGCTGTAATTAAGGTAGAAGGCCTTATTTACATAGTAATTAGCCTGCAGGACTGGTAGGGTAAATGGATCGCTAATTCATTTAGATAGTTAATTGGTCTTCCAGGTTGGATTTTTAACACGGCTTTCTTCTTTGCATATTCTGTTTATGTTTGCGCCGAGTGTAGATCGTGCTGATTGTGTTGACCGTGGGACGAAGTTCTGCAAACTGGACTCTGGGATTCCAGGTTCTAATGCTCCCACGAATGCAAGGGCACTGGAGAACACCAAGTGAAATTCTACAGCAAAATCATCAGCACTTGATTCTCTTTGTGATTCCATTGGTTCTACACTCTGATTCACAATGTCAACCTAGTTATTGCTGCACCGCCTTCCACAGGCGGCAGCAGCAGCAGCACTGTTTTGGAGATGAATTACTTATTTGGTCGCCCTGATTGTATGGTGATTACCGAAACTGTCTTAACAGTTCCCTCTGAGCAAAGGTCAAGATGGTTCTCTCTTGTGTCCATAAAGATGATTATGGAGACAGGTCAAAGGTCATTTCTAAAAAGAGGGCAACGATTCTACCGGGAGTCTTCTCATGGCCCTTTTGCCAAGTTTCTGGGTTGGCTAATTACTTTTGGTTTAAAAAAGACTTTTTTTGATAGTTGCACCTCTGTTTTATTGATGAATTACATAGGAGGGCTAAGGCAGTTTACACACTACACACCCAGCACTCTCTATGAGAGAGAGAGAGAGAGAGAGAGAGAGAGAGAGAGAGAGAGAGAGAGAGAGAGAGAGAGAGAGAGAGAGAGGAGAGAAAAGAGCTGGGTGCTAGCTATGACTGTCACATGTACTAAACGGCACCTATCCCACACGACAAATATTGAATGAACGCAGTGGCTGGGACAGAGGTTGCATCTGCAGTGCTTACTAAATGAACAAACACCCAACCGTTCCCTTAAGGCAGGGGAGCTAGGTAGTCGGAAGTGGGAGAACAGATCCAGCTCAGTCTACCCAATACCAAGCAGCTCTGCCCTGGATAGGGTTAATAGTCGCCAAGGGGAAGATGGAAATCAATAACTATAATTGAAAGAAGACTCACTAGGGGCCAAAAGAGTGTCTGCGTGTGTGTGGGAGGTAGGGCAGGGAGGGCTGGAGGGAGGTAAACACCGGTTATAGGGTTTTCCCCAGACCCAGGCTCAGCTTCCAAATTGAGGCTTGCAGTGTGGAAAGGGCTCTCCTCCCCTTGTCAGAGGCGGAAACTTGGGCATTTTTCTTTTTTTCTTTTTGGCTTGCTGACAAATTTCGCCTCAGGGTTAATGACTAATCCGAATTGAGAGTTAGGTCATTTTGAAAATATGAATAGTACATTATGGCAAAACATAACTCGAAGAACTGCCATTCTGCTGCTAATAAACCGAAGAGTCGATACACTGCAGCAGCCTCGAGAGCCGTGGTCTTCTTGTCCAAAACTGCTCTAGCTTAGGAAACGGAAAATGAACACGGCCCAATGGCTCACCAAGGTCTTGATTCGAAGCTTTTAAAACGACAACAGACAGGTTTTACTTAGACAAACAAAACCAAACAAACCAAAAACTGTCCACAAGGATTCGGACTGTTACTAAGCTGGGACCTCTCAGGAGCTGACCTGCTCCCCAGGACTCAGGCAGCGGCGTCACCCCGCCTTCTATAAAGGAAAAGTGGAGCCCTATAGGGAGTGCGAGCCGGGGATACCGAGGAGAAAGTATCCAGAGTCCGGGAGGTCGCGGCCCCGCCCCCTCCCACGTGTTGCTCCCGCTCGGCCCCGCCCCCTCCCACGTGTTGCCCCCGCTCGGCCCCGCCCCCTCTTTTATTCCCGGAGCTCGGCGCTGAGCTGAAACTTTGCAACTCGAGCGCGCACGCTCCGCGTTCTTCCCCGCCCGGGCGGCCTGCGACGGTGGCGCAGGAGGTGGGACCGGCTGGCGGGAAGGCTCCAGGCGCCGGCGCACGAGGAGTGGGGACCTCTGCGGGGGGACGGACGCCGCTCACAGGAGCCGCGGAGGGCCAGCCGAGCTCCTAGTTCCCGGCCAGGAAAGAGTCCTCCTGCCCGGACAGTCCCCCCGGCCTGGAGTCTGAGGTCGCAGCCGTGCGGTGCTGTATCCCTGAGCGGCGTGCGGGGACTGCAGCTGGACGGTGGTAGCTGGAGGAGCAAGCCGACACCGGACACAGCTGCCCCGTGCGCTGGGGCCCAGGACCGCGCTCCCCCTGGCCGAGTCACAACGGGATGGCCCGCTGACCGCGGCCATGCAGGCTTGAGCGGACGCCCAGGGCGCGCAGGGGACAACCGCGGGCACAGGCTGCAGCACTCCGCCGCTGACGTCCCAGCCCAGACAGTGAAGCCGCTTGCTTACCATGGAGCCCGTGACCAAATGGAGCCCCAAACAAGTGGTGGAGTGGACTAGAGGTGAGCGGGCAGTGGAGGACCCCCAACCCCCCGCAGCCCGGGACATGGGGGCGGGCCGGGAGTTGGGCACCCGGGATGTTTGGCCCCCTCCTGCGGGCGACAAAGCAAACTTCTGTCGGGCGGCCTGTGCGCCCCTATCTGGTGCGCCTGCTCCGAGCGGTTCCTTTCGGTGGGGGGTGTGTGTGCGTTGTGTGCCGCGGGCGGGACACCCATATTTAAGCCAGGGAACTGTGGTGTGGCCTTTCCGTGAGAGATGGGCTGGACATGCGGGACTAGGGGGTTTGGCGCCAGGGCACTCTGCTCGGGTACCGTGCCCGTGACTTGCTGCCTGTCGCCAAGCGCAGACACAAGGCGTCTTTGTGTGGGTGATTGCCGCTTGGATCTAGTAAAGGCTGCGGGCCCGGAGCAGTCCGCGGGCGTGACCGGGCGGGCGGTTGGGCAGGTAGACTAAGGAGACTCCTGCGGCCCGTCCAGCCTGTCTGTTTGGGTTGGAGAGGGCGAGCACTGGGTTGGAGAGGGAGAGCGTTGGCATTCGTGCCCGAGAGAATCTCAGTGCCAGGACTCCCGCAGAGGCAGGGACTCGGCTCTGGAGGCGTCAAGACCCCCGGCGGCGCAGCATTTTGAGGCCAGTTAAGCCCCGAGAGAGAGAGAGAGAGAGAGCACACACAGTGTCTGGAACTACAGTTCTTTCTGTACCGTGCTCGGGCAGAGGAGACCGAGAGGGTGCTGGGCAGTGCCGCAGGCAGGAGTGAGGGTCTCTGTTACTTTCTCGTTTCTCGTGATTACTAGGGGGCAGTTGCCAGAGAGGGGGCTCAACGCTCTTTGTCGTCTTCCAACAGAACAGAGACCACTGAGGTCAACCAGTGGGTTCTCAGGGGGTCCCAGCCCCCTCACTTCAACATTCGTTTCAAGTTACTTTCCTTCCCCTCCTCCTATTTGGTCTTCCAGGTGAGGCGTGGCACCCTTTCTCAGGAGTAGTCACTGGAGTCTGGGAGTGCTCCACACTTGACCAGGTGCTCTCTGTCTTTGCGTTTTGCCCATCCCAGGACACACGAGAAGTAGGCGATGCTGATATGCTCAGGTCATCTTTCAAAATGCTCTCCCTGCCCATGGCTGTGCCACAGTGCGAACTCCTGTCGTGTCTCAAGCCAGTGTCTCATGTAGGTCACTGGAAGGGGATGTCCCGATAGTGAAAGTGTCCGGTGTGTGTCTGATCGTCCTATCGTCTCTGGAGGAGGCTACAGCATACTTTCTTAGGAAGTAGTTCTCCTAGTGGCCAGGATTTCCAGGACTTGGTGGCTCTGCCAGGGTGAGCAGTAAAACCACAATGCTAGCAGCAGTAGGCTCAAAAGTTATTTTAAGCCCGTTCCCTTCACATGAAGTGTAATTGGTACTGCAGACAGTACCAGGCGGCCCAGTTAGCTGGCAGAGATGGAGAGGAAGGCTCGACCTGCTGATCTCAATTGGTGTACGCTACGTATGCAACACGCCCGTGTTTGAAGACTTAGCGTGAGGAAGGAATAGAAATGTTAACAACTTTCATATTTATTACGTATTGACGTGATGGTGTTTTGCATAAAATTTTCTACTAGAGTGAATGCCAACCGCTCCCTTTTCAGTTTTCTTAGTTAAGGCTTTGCGGTGACATGGCTAATGCCTGTGGCTCACGTTCTGTCTATCTCTGTGGTATGGTACTGTTCTAGGGTGTGACTCTGGCTTTCCTGTGCCCGTGCCAGCCTTCTTGATAATGTACAACCAGAAAAATGGTGACAGGCAACAGGAGGGTGGTGAAGTAAGACATTCACACGCTCAATATAGATAGATGGACCCCCTCCCCTTCTCTTTTTCCTTCATCCTCTCTTAGGATGGGGAGAAAAATGTTAGATTGCATCCTATTATTATTATTATTGATTTAAAAGGAAGAAAGGTTAAAGGATGTTTTGGGGACTCTTTGGCCTTATAGCTTGGTTGAGGTTGCTTTCATCTAGAAAAAAGTCGTGCTGCCCTGAAATGAGCAGCTGTGCATGACCCTTGATGCTTGCTTGTCAGGGTAAGTACCTGCGCTGGTGCTTGGCAGCATCCTACAAATTCTGTGCCCTTTGACCTCGTAGAAAGACCCAGATATTTCCTGTGTTAGAATCTTAAAAAAAAAGGTGAAATACTTGCCTAACTCTTGACTGGCAAGGGGCCATGCTCTTGCAGATTGCATGGCATGTTAAGTGAAGATTTCTTGCTGTAACGTCTCACAGGTTGTGACTTTTTAATAAACAATTGACATATGCCACTTGTTTGCTTAGGGGCTATTTTTAGCTGTCTTTGCTCGTCTCTCTGTAAATACATCTCCATGACAAGTAGCTTGTCATGCTGATGTTGCCACCGCTGATGGTGTGTGACCATGAGTGTGGCAGTTACGAGCACTGTGAAAGACCACTATCTAACTCCGTCACATCTACAGCTTGGGCCTATGCCAATATTACAGATTCATGCTAAGAAAGAATGCAGTGTGCTGAATAAACACACCCATCTGGCTTTTATTATTAACTTTGGCTACACCATTGCCGGTTTCACCATGATATGGATAGATGCCTGGTAAATATTAACAGTCTCAGGCACAGGGATAGGTATTGTACACGCATCAAGTCATTGTAATATGTACAACTACCATTGAGGCAGGAACTGAGGTGCAGAGAAGCTAAATACCTTTACAGGTGTCACCAGGCCGGTTGGTGTGCAGGATTTGACCCAAGTGGTTAGATACTGTTTCATTCAATTTTCTCCAAGTTTCCTTCCCAGAGCAACACATAGTTACACCGAGACTAAAGCACACTTAGGAGTAGGCCCACAGCATTCTCATGATATCATGTATGAATGTTGTGTGTTGGTGGCAGAGAACCAGTCAGTGTATATGTATTTTATTCTATGTGGCCTCTGTGTCAGGAAGTTGTGTATACAGGAGATGAATTCCTAGTTGATGGCACCTGTCCAACCAAACACCTTGGTTAAAGGCTTTTGCAAATTGTACAACATGTCCAGGCAGCCACACACAGAAGAACCAGTGCATTAAGCAAGTGTGAGGTTTTTTTTTTTATTACTTTAATTTTAAATGGCTTGCTTCACATGTCAATCCCAGTTACCTCTCCCTCCCCTCCTCCTGCACCCCCCCACCATCCCCCCCAAGTGTGAGTTTTAATTTTCTCTTGTACAAGAGTCTGAGGTTGGATAGCCCAGGGGCTCCTGTCACCCTGCTCTCATGTGACGTCTGTGTGGCCTAGCATGTGGTGTAACCCTTCAGTGTAGATGGCTGTTCTGTCCCTGTGACAGCCAAGGCTCCCCTTTTAAAAAGTTTCCTGTGAAACCTGTTCGGGTCACGTGGTCTCCATCTTAGCTGTCAGAAAGGCTCCATGACCACTTCAGGCTGGAGAGGGAACAGGTCGCTGTAGATTGCTTTCTGTGTATGTGTGGTGCCGGGAGTTGAACTGGGGGCCTCACATGCAGTAGGCAAGCACTCTACCACTGTACCACGCTTTCAGCACCTACTTGGGTACATGGTGGCCTTAAAACAGCTGGGATGTGGTCAGGAAGGGAGGAAGGAGGAAGGAAGGGAGGGAGGGAAGGAGGGAGGAAGGCAGCCTGAGAGTCTTCCACATGGTATTGAACGTGAACCGTGGGCCTATGGTCAAAGACGCACTTCAAGCAGGCCACGAGCCTGCTCTGCTGTAGAAGTAGTGTCACATTTTCATTTCCCTGGGGTTGCCTCAGGGTTCTTTGTAAGCTTGATCCGAACACTAGTTTTGTGATATGCTTCTGCCCCCAGTCGCGTCTCTGCTTTCCCAGTGTGTTCAAGAAGGAAGGCGCTGCTTTGTCCAGTGTCCCTGTCCCTCTCTCGGCCGTGATCAGCTACAACTGGCAGCTCTTAGTCAGTGTGACAGATGCTGTGAGTGGACTTTGCTGCCAGAAGCCTCCTGCTGCCTACGCATGGGACGCCCATAGCATCAGTCCCTGTCTCCATCTCCATCAGATAGTGACCGGGGCTGAGCGGGCAGCATTGGGGACTTCTGCCCGCCGTTTGTTCTTTCCTTGGAATGCCTGACCATCCATCATGTCAGCACACGGAAAGGGCCTCACTGTGTGCTCATGGAAGGGCTGGTGAGTTTCGCAGAGTAGATCAACTAGAGTGTGCTACCTCACACTGTTGGGCACTGTGGCTCCTCCCTGTAGTGTATGGGGGTCAGGGTTTTGCAGTTCTGGTCCCAGTTGAGGGCATATCTTTCCTTTTGGCCTCTGTGGGTCATCATTTTACTGTAGGTCCAGAAATTTCTTCCCACAGGACCCCCGCCCCCCATTCTGTTTCCTGGGCTTCACCAATACCGTTTCCTTAATTACCATTCTGGAAAAACATGAAATGAAGCATTTATTATGCGGTAGGTGCCATTTCAGGAGCCCGCTTTAGACACACTCCTTTGAGTCCACAGAAAGCCCAAGCAGAGAGGTAGGTACCATTGTGAGCCCATGTGAAAGGAAGAAGGTTTGCTCAGGGCCACCGTTTACAAGCAGTGTGTGCTTTGAAGTCTTCCTCTAGCTCTTCATCGCCGGGATGCCTCATGCCAGTCAGAGGAGCTGGGTGGCTGGGAGCGTGGGCACGGCAGTCAGTTCGGGCTGCGTCCGGGTTTGCCCCTGACTGTGATCTTATGTAAGTGCTCCATAAATTGCTATGCTGTTTTTTTTTATTGCTTCCTTCCCTTTATCCTATAGCTTCAGGTCATGAGCTGTTCTGTGAGCAGTGAGGTCTCATAAGATGGATTTTAACCATAGGGAGCACTGGTCTGGTCTCTGCTCGAGAGGCTTCTCTGCCAGGTGCCATCCAGCCAGAGAACTCGAGTGGCACTTGTAGCCCGTCGGGAAGGTTGTGTATGTACCTCTGGTTAATATGGGACGAACAATCCATCCACATTTCCTGTTTCCTCTGTGCGCGCGCGTGTGTGAGTGCGAGTGTGTGCCTCGTCATGTGTATGTGGAGTCGGAAGTCAGCCTCAGATGCCGTTCCTCAGGTGCTGTCTGTCTATCTTGGGTTTTGAGACGAGTCTCTTGCTGGTACCTGGGGCTCACGAATTAGCTAAGCTGGCTGGCCAGCAAGCTCTAGAGACCCTCCTGTCCCAGCCTCCCTAATGCTTGGCACTGTGCCTGGCTTTTTCACTCAGGCTTGAGGTTAGGTCATCACGTTTGATTGGCAGGCACTTTCACCCACCGAGCCACACCCCCAGGCCCCTTGGTGTTGCTTTAGCTGGGGTGACATTACAGTGACCCTTCCTGCCACCAGCCATACCCACCTGGCATCTGGCCCATAAACACTGGCATTTTTCAGGCCCGCCACATCAGAGTCTATTTTAACAAGATCCCTTGGTCATCACACACCTTTTACAGTTGGAGAAGTCCACTCCATATACCCTACAGCTGAAAACAGGCTTTCCAAGTTAGCTGGTAGGCCCCTCCCCTCCCCTGTCACAAGAGCTCAGTGCTTGAGTTCTAGAGTTCTTGTCCTTAGTTTGAGGATGTTTGACTTGGCCATTCTTTCTTTCTTTTTTTTTTTCCGAGACAGAGTTTCTCTGTATTGTTTTGGAGGCTGTCCTGGAACTCGCTCGGTAGACCAGGCTTGGTCTCAGACTCACAGAGATCCACCTGCTTCTGTCTCCCGAGTGCTGGGATTAAAGGCGTGCGCCACCACCACCCGGTGACTTGGCCATTCTTTAAGACAGAAAAGGCAACCATAAGGCTCTCTTTCTATAGTAGGCATCACCTAGCAACAACACACGAGTTCTTAGCAAAGTCAGTGAGATATTACCCGTGTAAGCCTTCATGTACCTTCTGGGATTTCTGGAGTACTCATAACAGTTTCGGGTTTCATTTATTTTTTATTCATTAAGATGAGTATGGGGAGGTGTGGAGGGTCAGTGCTCACCGTGGCTGAGCTTGCTTTCATGTGGCTCAGCTGTACGTAGGACAATACGACCAGCCTTTGGCCCATTATGTCTCCTGGGCTGTGATCACGTGGAGCATACAGCTTCTGGACGATTCTGAGATGCGCACGTGTGTGCGTGTGTATTTCTCTGTTGGGGGAAACAGACAGATACTAAATACACTAAATGCCATCTCAGGAATAAATAACCACAGCAGTTTTCAAAACTTAGAAGGTCATGTTGTGCCAAGTTTGTCTGTCCTGGCCATGGGGAGGGGACCTCTTCCCTTCTAGGCTCGGCCATCAGAGACTCACTCGTTAAGCTGACCTCCCTGGATGCAGCTGTGGGCCTACTCTTGCCGTCTCACCTCTTCCTGTGGCCTGGCCGTCCCGGCTACGTGCTTGGGAACATCTGCGGTCTTGTCTCACTTTCCCTGTTTCTGTTTGGCTCCCATCTCCGCTTCCCCTGGAGTTTTATCCCCGGCTTAGCCATTTTCTGGGCTTGACATGAGTAAGTGCAGTTTTATTTATATGAGCTTTGCAGATCTCTCCCAGGTTCCCCTTCTTTTAACCGTTTTCACAGGAGTTCACATCTCTGGGAGTGCTGAGTTGAGGCTTTGTGAGTTAGTTGGATGAATTGTCCCAGATTAGGAGGCCAGGAGTGGTTTTGGTTCACAGGCCTTGGTTCGGTCCTCCTGTCCAGATGGGACTGATGCCACTTTCCTTCTATCTGGCGCTTGTGGGAAGGAAGGGGCGACTTCAGGGGGCTGCCATTGGTCTTCTAGTCAGGCTGCAGCTCCTGCAGAATCCTTGGTATTAGGAACTGCTCTTTCTATCAGGTGGGACATTAGCTCAGCAAAGGAACCACCCATTTCTCCTCTGGCTTTCTTAACCGTGTGTGTACACATTAATATTATTTTATTTTCTGGTGATGGGATCCAGTCCTGAGCCTTGGGCATGTGAGACAGCCTTGGGCATGTTTGTTAGACACTGAGCTACAGACACCTCCCCAACCCAATTTTATTTTTATGCTGAGTACCACATTTCTTGTCTGAGTGGTCCAGTTAGCATATCTGGCTGGTAGAATCACACATGTATGAACACACGTGTCTAACTCTCTTAAACAGCACTTGTAGTTGTTATGGCCCTGTTTTGGTGCTCTCCCCATTCATCAAAGTGTACCCGTTTAGCTGCTTTGGTCGAGGAGGCTGGGCAGGTTGAGGGACTGAAGACACAGAGACTTTGGAAGGAGATAGAACCTGACTCAGTTCCTGTGTCTGACACACAGAGATTGGGAAGCTTTGTCACATGGTTCTGCCATGCTTGTCTTAACGTGTCTCATCTCGGGAAAGGGGCTGATCATAGGCAACATACAGGATTTTAGTTATAATGAAAAGATGGATGTAGGGAGAACACTTTGCATAGTATATGGTGTATAAATAGCCACACAATTATTTGTTATTAATTCATAACACTTCTAAGCAAAGTAAATGGGATCTAATTGGATGATTTTTTAATTTAAATATTTAGCACCCTTGTGGCTGGCTGTCACCTTTCCCATGTCATATAATCATTTGTGACATCAGGTCCTCCTTTAAAAAAAAATGGTAGACAGGAGGCAAGTTCAGTGGATTTATCAGCTGTTTTCTGCCCTGTGGTCTTCCTGGTCACTTCCCCTTCCTATCTTGAGAGGGCCCCTCCCTCCTCCATGTCCTTTGGGAAGATGGGGGGGTTATAAAAAGGTTGGGTGGCTTCTCTTTAGAAAACCATTTAGTGGTAGCTCTTGCTATGATGACATTCTGTGCTGCAATAGAAAAGAGTGCTTCAAATTAATATAACAGGCGGGATCCTGTCTGTCTGCACAGGTTTGATTTTAGCATCCCTGGGTATCAACGTGCCTGATGCTCATTCCCTTATGTAGTAAAGCACAGTGCTTGCGTGGAACCTACATGTGCCCTTTCTTTTTTTTTTTTCTTTTTCTTTTTTTGGTTTTTTGAGACAGGGTTTCTCTTTATTGTCTTGGAGGCTGTCCTGGAACTCGCTCTGTAGACCAGGCTGGCCTCGAACTCACAGAGATCCGCCTGCCTCTGCCTCGCGAGTGCTGGGATTAAAGGCGTGCGCCACCAACGCCCGGCACATGTGCCCTTTCTTGAGCTTTCAATCATTGTTAGATTCTTTATAATGCACAATGTAGAGGCTTTATAGAAGTTGTTGTGAAACTATATTGCTTAGGCAATAATAATAATAATAATATTATAATAGACGTTTACAGATTTGGCACACATTTTCCTTCCAAATGTTTCTTCCGTGGTCCCTTCGTTTGCTGAAGGGAAGCCAAAGGGGGGGCCGTGGCTGTGGAGGCTGATGGTGTTCCATGAGTAAGTACCTGGTTCAGGGGGATGCTCTAGGAACAGGCTTTCAGCTGCTCCTAGCCTGATAGAGGTGGCGGGTGACGGTTGCCTGGGTGATGGACGACACCGCCACGTAGATGAGTGAGAAGACAGTCCGTGCTGTCTTCTGTAAAGAAAAAACAAAGCGGAGATGTGGAGGACAGTCCAGTGGCTAGCTGGTGAAGGGCTCCTTTGGGTGGGGTGATCAGGGAAGCCTTTCTGAGAGGATGGCCCATGGGTGTGAAGGATGGGAGGGAACTGGCGGAGGAAGACGTAGGGAGAGGAGCATCATGTGAGAGAGTAGCTTGCGCCCAGGCCCTGCAGAGTGAAGGAGCTTGTGGGGGCGTTGAGGAGAGGAAGGCTGGTGGAGTTGTGAAGAATGAAGGAGGCGAATGGGGTTGCCGGTGGAGCGGGACAGGGGCTGTGAGAGAGAAAAGAGGTCGGGTTGTGAGGGCTCCTGCGCATCCTGGACTGGCACTGGAAAACTTTGTACTTGGGATGAAAAGCAGGGCATGGCCTTGTCTGATCTGGTGCTCGTGTGTGTGTGTGTGTGTGTGTGTGTGTGTGTGTGTGTGTGTGTGTGTGTGTGTGTGTGTTTGGATACAGGGTCTCTCTGTATAGTAGCCCTGGCTGTCTTGGAACTAGCTCTTGTAGATCAGGCTGGCCTTGAACTCACAGAGGCCCGCTTGCCTCTGCCTCCCAATTGGTGGATTAAAGGCGTGCACCATCATCGCCTGACTCTAATTGGCTTTGGAAAGATTGTTCTGGCTTCTTGTGGTAGCAGTGAATGTAGGGAATACAGCTGCAGATATTGCCTTATTCTGTAGATGATGTTTTAGACCGTAATGTTGATCATGTTAGACCCTGAAGTTGAGTTTAGGACAATTCATCCATCTCTTCAGGTCTCAGTACTTTGAACACAGCGGCTGAAATTGGGATGTTGTCCTGGTTCCTGTCTTGCTGGTCATTCGGCCCTCTCTCTGTCTTGTTGCCTTCACACTGTTCGTGTCATTGTTCTTTCTGGTGCGTTCCGCTGGAGCTACAGTGTCTGAAGTTGCTTATTCCTCTATGAATAGAGTTTCTGTGAAAGTGGTCTTGGCCTGGTTTGTTTTCTTTGACATCAAATGGCTAATGGAACAGTTTTTAACCTGTGTCCCAGGGGTGGGAAGGTGGGGGGTGGTTGGGGGGTTCAAATGCAGATGTGTTTACCGGGACAAAGCAGTCCTTTAAGTCACAGATCAGTAGGCGGGGGACATTAGAATGTCTTGTTTGAAAACTTTGAAACTGTTTGAGTACAGGAACTGGCAGATCTGACTGAAAATATTTTTGTTTTAGAAAACAGCCATTTTAGTTGAATAGATGGTATTTTGGGAAATTCTCAGCAAGCAAGTGTTGAACACATTAAAAAAAAAAACACTCAGTGTCTCACTTCTCAATAGGGAGGGGCAAGGAGGGAGGGAATGGAAGGTATATAATCAGCAGGTTCTGTTTTATTACAGGCCCAGTTTCTTGGTTGCCTGGAGGCGAGGAGACTGCCACTCTCCAGGAGGAAAACCCGTGTGTGTTATCTATCAGATAGGCAGTGTGGTCATCTGAGTCATGTTTTCCCCAAGGAAAAGATTGTGGTGAAAGGAAGCAATCTATTTCCTATTTTAAGAGGTTTGGGGGGTGAGTGTTAGTGTTTGGGGGGGCAGGGGACGAATGTGCTCCCAACTGAGAGAGAACGTGTATTTCCAACTTAAATATATACTAATTGAACAACCTTACATGTTCTCAGAGGTGTGTGGAGGTGTGGGTTTGTGTGTTCAAGCATGTTCATGTGTGTGCATGCTCCAGAGGGTGTGTGTGTGAGCCTGAAGAAAATGGCAGGTGCTGTTCCTCAGACATCATGTTATTTATTTACTTTTATGATAGCGAGTTTTGCTGAGACCTGGGGCTTGGAAGTTAGGCCCCACTGCCTGGCCAGGGAATCTGGGATCTGCTCATCTCCCCACTGCTGGAATTACAATCGTATGCCACCGGGCCTGCCTGTTGTTGTTTTTACTGTAGGTTTCAGGTCGCTATGCCTGTAAGGCAAGCACCTTAGTGACTGAGCCATCGCCCTAGCCCCTCGAGGTTAATTCCAAGTCGCAGTGTCAACAGGAGAGTCTAGCGAGTTTGCCTATGGGGACATAGGTCTGTGGCAGAGGAGCACGAACGTGGTGTGCTGGGAGGGTCTGGCTCTCCAGCACCTGTTGAACCTGTCAGCACCATCTTAACATGGACTCCGGCAGGAGCTGCCACTAGCTGCGAACAGATGACACATCTGTGAATGGCATTTCTGGAAGTTTCTCTGTCTACCCTGCAGCTTAAAGTTCTTAGTAACGAGCATGGAAAAGATACCTGCTCTCCACTATCGAGGAGCCTAGCGACATAGGGGATAATGAAGCTTAACTGTGAGCACCCCAGCCAGCTTGGAGCACCTTACACAAAGCCAGACCTCTCTGTGGAGATAAAAAAAAGCCTTTATTCTGGTTTAGATCCTGACAGGAATGAACTGGGCCCTGGGGACAGGAAAACATGCTGGGAGCCTACAAATAGGTGATCCTTGTCTTTTTGACCCCTGATGCTTCTGACTGGCTATTCGCAGAGACCCTTTCCAGACAGATACCTGTGCTGCCTCCTACTATCTTAACACCACTGTCCCGGAACTGGCTTGCTCAGCATCAGCATCACCCGGGGACATCATCATCAGAATCACTTGGCCACACGGGCGTGGTGCATATCCAGCCCCTGAAACTCAGTGTCTGCAGGTGAGTCTGATGCGGGCTCTAAGTCCAGAAGCATCTATCTGTCCCCTTTCAGAGGGACCAAGCAGAAATCAAGGACAGCAGTCAGGCCCTTCACGTAATTCCTGCCGACAGCATGGCTTTAGGTTGATGTACGGTGAGTGGTTAGGATGGAGAACGCTTCTCCAAGGGATTTTTTTTTTTACATGCTTAAGTATATGGGTCACTGCACCTGGGTTCCTAAATGCTCTTTCTACAGCATGTACAGGGGACAGTTAGGTTCTTTTCTCAGTGGACTCGCAGCTGTCAGCTCCATCCCACGAACAGTGCATCTGTAGGCTGTGATCGTCTGTGCTGCTACATCTGGGGACAAGGGGGAGGTATTTCATGGGTCTGTTTCTTCACCAGACTTCAGTCATTTACTAATTTAGATTATTATTTTTTAAAAAAAAATGGTGCCGGGGAGCCGGGCGTTGGTGGTGCACACCTTTAATCCCAGCACTCGGGAGGCAGAGACAGGCGGATCACTGTGAGTTCGAGGCCAGCCTGGTCTACCAAGTGAGTTCCAGGACAGGCTCCAAAACAATGCAGAGAAACCCTGTCTCGAAAAACCAAAAAAAAAAAAAAAAAAAAAATGGTGCCGGGGACGGAAACCTGGACCTTGTGTATTCTCGGCAAGAACACCGCCACTGATCTACAACTCCAGCCATGTTTAAGCTCTCAATATTGGTGTAGCTCAGGCTGGCATTGAACACTTGATTGTCCTGCTTGTGTCTCCTGAGCACTGGGATTACTGGCATGAAGCTCTTTGGTCTCAGTTTATGGGCCCAGAATCAGTCAGATGCCACGGGAGTCAAGAGGGTCACCAGGGATCTCAAACTCAGACGCTGTAGGGCCAGGTGCATTGTTAGAATGGAGGCTGGGGACGTAAGACAGCAGGCGTGGAGGAGACGGTGGCAACCCCCCACATCCTTCGGTGTCTGCCGACTGTGAACCTGAACTTTCCAGGTCTTTGGGCTTTTGCTTCATGTTGGCTCAAAAGAAGCTGGGAATCTATTTGTAATTCATATTTTCCAATTTTAAGAAAACCGTAGGGCATCTATTTATTTTGGCATGCACCAAAGAAAAACATCCCTATGGGGCAGCAACATTTCCGGGTTAGTTGTTCTCATGAAAATATACTTACAAGATGTAACTAAATTGGCTTTCTATAGTAATTCTTCAGTTAAGTAGTACAGCCTTTCAGCTTGCAATTTCATCTTAGTTTATATGTTTTCATGACTGGTACAATTGCAACATATAGTTGTGTGCCAGTATTGTTTTGTCTGTCTGTCTGTCTGTCTGTCTGTCTGTCTGTCTGTCTGTCTATCTCTCTATCTATCTATCAATCATGTATTCAGTGTTCTGTCTGCATGTATGCCTTCAGGCAGAAAGGGGCACTAGATCTCATTACAGATGGTTGTGAGCCATTATGTGGTTCCTGGGAATTGAACTCAGAACCTCTGGAAGACCATCTAGCTGTGTTAACCACTGAGTCATCTCTCCAGCCCCTGCATGTGCCACTTTGTTGAGATGGATTATCTGGATGGACCCAGAAGATCTCTCGGTAGCTACTTTTCAGTGAAGACACAGGCTTCTGGGTGGGTCCTCCTGACTCAGTTTACTTACAGAGTACTGGTTGTGTAGTTGTGCACCCCCCCCCCCCCCGGAGCTGTTCCTATCTGTATTATCAAATTTCATGTGCCACTTAAACTGTATTATGTTTTCAAATTTGGGGGCAACTTAGTGGTGTCCTTATGGGATTATTACCAATTGTCTTAAAGCCCTATTTATCCTCACAGTGCTCTGAATTGGCCAATAGAACTAAGAAATAACTGTTCTCAGTTCTTAAAAAAATTGGAGTGCCACCTCCCCATGATAAAAATTGTGAAACTTCCGGGTCATCTTAATCTTTGATCTGTAAGGGTGCGGATAATGCACAGGCTTAGTATTTGTGTGAATGCAGGCTGCATGCACACATTTATGTACACGCATACATACACGAATAGTCATAATAGATGACATTGTGTTAAGCTCTCATTGGGTCCTCGTCAACTGCTCATCCCTTCCTAGAATCTCAAAGTGAAGACAGGCGTGTAGATGCTCCCTTTTGTACCCACAGCTCAGCTTCGTGCTGGGAGCAGGGCTTTAATTGGATTGAAGCCTGTCTCCAGGCAGCCTGCAGTTGCTCGGGGATGAGGTGCTTACTTACGCAGGCTCTCTGCAGCGTGCCAGCCCGCTGCTATGGGTTTCAGGTTTTATCTCAGTCAGGTCCGGAGGACTGCGTGTGGGGCGCGTGGCTGGGTAAGTGTTTTCCAGTCTTCTGTGAACCACTTGTGATCCACTCCTGTTGAAGAAGTTTGCCCAGCGGCTGGGAAAGGTGTGCCAGCGAGGGCTGTGGGAGTGAGGAGGCCTTTGTAGGGAAGGTGTGGGCGAAGGCTGAGAGGCCAGCTGTGACTGGTGCAGAGTCCTTTCACCAGGAGATGCCACGTGGCTCAGGAGCACTCCATGACCCCTGCAGGTTCTAACATTGAAGTCTGGATATCACTGAAAAGGTGTTAGAGCAGTGGTTCTCAGCCCGTGCTTCTGGACCCCTTTGGGGGTCCAATGGCCCTTTTCCCAGGGGTCACCTAAGGTCACCAGAAAGGACAGGTAACAGTAGCAAAACTACAGTTATAAAGTAGCAATGAAAATAATGGTTGGGGGCAGTTAACACACCATGAGGAACTGTATTAAAGGGTTACAGCGTTAGGAAGGTTGAGAACCACTGTGTTAGAGGGACCGGGGGGAGATAGGTCTGGCAGTAAAGTTCGCCCCACAAAACATGAGGACCTGAGTTCAGATCCTCAAGTCGGGTAGAAAGCTGGACATGGTGATTTAATGCGTATAGTCCTAGAGTTGGGGAGGCAGGGCCAGCTGGATCTAAGGCTCATTGGCCAGCTAGCCTAGCCCTGAGTCTGAGTTAAGAGAGCTTGTCTCAAAAATAACAATACAAACAAAACCCCCAAGAGGGATAGCTCCTAAAGAATGACACCCAAACTTGACCTCTCCCTTGTACACCATGTGAACTCACATTCATGTGTACCACCTCCCCCATTACCCAAGATGCAGTTCTGGGGGTGATTTGTTTATTCTCAAGCAAAGTTAACAGAATCCCTGATCACTTTTTGTATCTACTGTAAAATGAGGATTGTTTTTGCATATGACTGGAATGTTGAAGAGGCTGCAGCAGAGAGGGAAGGACGGGGGAGCAGGGATGGAAGCTGAAAGGGGGGGCAGATAGTGAGGTGCCTCAGAGATCGTGGAATGTACTTCGGCTTTACTTCAGGGTTGCAGGGGGCCTTTGGAGGGCTTTGAGCCAAGGGATGATACCAGAGTCTTGTTTTAAGGGTATAGTGATGGCTGTGCCAGGCGGGGTCAGACTCCATTCAGACGCTGTATCCGTGAGAGTTGGCCTAGGTGTGGCCACCCTGAGAGGAGCTTGTGTTCTGCATATCCCAAAAAGCCAGTCGGATTCACTGAAGTCGGATTCAGGGATGTGGGAGTGAGAAGGCACCCTTAAAATGTCCTGACTGAAGGGTAGAGTAGCCTCCTGCAGAGAGGAAGAAGAGTGGGAAAAGCTGTCTCAGGGACACTGTGGGCTTTGAACCTGTGATTGCTTCTGGTGTGTGAAGCAGGGTGGGTGGGTACGTGTGTCTCCATCGCTGGAGGTGTGGGTCCTAGAGGGAAAGCCGGTGGCCGTTGGAGCGTAGACAGTGCTTGACACTGTCGGTATCTCCAGGTGAGGGAGCGGGAGACGGATGCAGGTGGGACAGGAGGCGCACAGTGGTCCAGGACCTGGGGCTTTCAGGTTTCTCTTACAAGAGGCAGAGGTGAGGGACTGAGTGGTGGATTCCAGGTCAGCGGGAGATCCTATGTCAGAGGAGGTAGACGGCGTTTCTGAAGATGGTATCTGAGGTTGTCCTCTGACCACACACACACACACACACACACACACACACACACACACACACACACACACACACACACACACACACACACCCCACCTCCAGTGTGCCCACCCATGAAATGATAACAAAGGAAGAAGTCTTGGAGATGAACAACAGCGGGCAAACTGCACAAGTCCTCCGAGGAGGCAAACGAGCCTTGTATTCTAAAGGCAAGCGTGAAGGGGTCCCTGGAAAGAGGGATGAGCCCTGTCCCAGCACTGCTGTTGGATGAGATAACTGGCCTTTGCTTTTGGCTCTGGGTGTGATGAACTTGATAGAGTTGGGTGGGCTGGGGGAAGAGGCAGTTGATTACATTGAAACACAAATGGATCTGGATGGAACCAGACGTGGTCTAGCATTCAGAAGGTCTAGAAGGATTGTCTTGAACTCACTACCAGCTAGGGCTGTGTAGCGAGATCCTGTCTAAGAAACAATCAATCAAACAAACCAAAACAAAAAACTAAAAGCTCCTTCCCAAATAAGCACAGTTCTGATGGACCCTCAACTTCTGTAATAGGTAACTTAGGATGGGAGAGAGCTGATTAAGCATGAAGGGTCTCTCACACCGTGGACACCACCATCTCTAGCAAAGCCTTTCACCCAGTGAGTGATTCTGTACAAGTCACTTTTAGATGACCCCCCAGCACACATTGTTTAGAACTAAGGATCTAGACTGTGAAGACCTGGCTATCTACCTAGGTTCTGTGTTATCCTGTAGCTTATTCCCTTGAGCGGGCAAGCCTTGTTAACGTCAGATCCAAAACCTTGCAGGGAGTCCTAATTGCTGTTGATTGCCCTTGATGTCTTCCATGACTTATCTGGGGCATCCAGAATGCTGTGAGGTCATATATAAATAATGCTTCCAGACCATGGGGTGGAAACTCTTTGTTGGAGGAAAACCGGTGCAGCTAAAGAGAACCAATCCACTTTGAATGTAATTCGTGCAGTATTTATTGAGCACCTGTCACCGGCAGTGTTCTCGTTTGGGCACAGTGGACAAGAAAGGGTCGCTGTCGTCTTTGACACTGTCAATCAAGCCGTGGGGAACACAGACTGGTCCACAAGCAGCCAACCCGTAGGCATCCTGGAGAAGAGGGAAGGGGCCTCTAACTCAGGTGCGAACAAGTGCTTCACGGGGAGCTCTCCTCTAGGAAGAGGCGTCCAGCTCAAGGCCCTTGATGAGCAAGAGGCAGCCAGGCTGACTGGAGGGGGATGCATGTTCTTGACAGAGGACCAGAAGTCAGGAGACAGTGTAGCATTGTGCAGAGTTTAAAGACGGGAGACTGGGGGGGGGTTGCTGGATCACCAGGGTCCTTTTTGTGCCTCTGAGGGGCTGGACCAGGGAGTCTTTGTATTTTGTGGTGGTCTTCCTTTGTGAAGGAAGTGTGTGCGTGTGTGCGCGCCCACAAATGATGCATGTGTGTGTGTACACTATAGACTCACCTGCATACATATAAATATGCACAGTTGTGTTTTCAGGCCCTTGTAAGTTATTCTTTGCTTCAGAGTTCATCAGGCAAGCCCTGGTTTATTGTCCCTGTAGCATATGATCATATGGACCTTCCAGACCCCCGCAGAAGTTGTCACCCCAAATCTTGGGGAAATATGGCCTGAGGGCTCTGTGCGGAAGGAGCGTGACTCTGTGAGTGTGTATTCCCTCTGATCTGTGAAATGTGAAACTAAGTGTAGAGAAAGAGCCATGAAAGACTGGAGCTGGAAAAGGAGATGGGCATGGGGCTGGTAGGGGCTGGGGGTACAAGGGAAGCCAGCAGGGTGCAGAAGGGAGCCCAGCCGGGGGTAGGAGGGAACCTTGGTAAATCCATGTTGTGGGGTGTGACCCCAGCACACCTGGAATCTAGGATGCTTGAACACTCTCATCTGTGATCAGCAGTAGGTCTTAGATTAATGATTAATAATGGTTTGGAGCTTAGAATGTAGGCTTTGTATGTTTAGAGACTTCATTCCATTGGCAGCAGCCAAAGCCTCGCATTTGTATGCTGTAAAAGTGAACAGGAACAAGGGGGACCCTTGCCCCGTCCCTAAGGGCAAGGTGCTTGGCTCTGAGATGAGCAATAACGTCAGGCGTTTCCAGCTCCCCCTCCCTCCATACTTTGCCCCTGCTGTACTTTGTACCCAGTGTTCATGCTCGTGTACCTACTCACAGCCAAGTGACTTTAACCCAGACCCTGAGGGTAGCGGATAGCCGCTGTGACCCTCACACACCCTGGCTCACATGAGTCACCCAATTGCCCCCAGCCACATGGGTGTCCGTGTCAGCGTTCCTGGACTCCTTAGGACACACAGTTTGCACCTCAAACTATCAGATCCTGATTAAGGCAGGGTATGAAGACACCTTGGGTGCCACCTCAGAGGGAGGCTGTCTGCGCCTCACTGTGCTGTCTTCCGGCCTGCCTGACATTACTGCTTCTCTCCCAGGGTTAAGCATATGATACTCAGCTCTGGGAAAACGTCCATGCTCAACAGCCCACAGTTATAATTCAGTGGAATGTGGTTTTGAAACAACTTCACAGAGTAGAGTTTTAGTTTTAAGCAATTATTGTGTTTTTAAAAAGCCCCCGAATTTCTAGTCCTGCCCACTCCTCCCCAACGTGATTTCTGACTACCCTTGGAAGGCATGTGTAGCTCTTTAAATGGCAGTTTAATACTTGTTAATCTATTTTAACAACATACGATTTTTGTTCTGTAGGGTTTTTTGTATCACTTTGCTCATGTTCACACTGATGGCGTTTTTTTTTTTTATTTCTCCTTTATGTTAGAAAAGCAAAATTCTTACAAAAATATTTTTATTGTTTATTAAGTGCTAGGACCTGTTCCTAACAACACAAATACCACATACATGGCAGGAAGGCAGGCACGCACACACAGGAAGGGGCCATGTATGTTGGTATTTTAAAATATCTTAGAAATTCCCCTATTTTAAAGTTAGCTTGAGATGATAGGTAATATTTGGTTCTGTTATCAAAAATTCTGTCTCTGAAAATCATGGTCTCATGAGTCAAGAGGAACCTTTCTAAGCATCGTAACAAAGGAAGAAAACATAGAAACTGGTCTAAGCAGCCTCAGGAAGTCAGGGGGACACCTGATTGGGCTGCCCGTTGCAGTATTGTTGTGGTAGATTTGTGGAAGTGCTAAGAGGTGGTAAGAGGTGGATCAGGCCTTCCTAATGACCGAATTGTCATCAGAAGCTCTCCAGACAGCTCTGTGGCTCAGTGTGGATAATTACCGTCCTTGGTGGTAACTGTGTAACTACAATGTTTTAGAAGCCCTTAAGCCTATCTTAATTTCTTGGAACAACAGATTGCATTGTTTGGGGCTCCACCCTGTTCCCTCTTCAGACTGCTGAAGTTGCAAAGTGGCACATACTTGATTAACTTGATTTTTTTGTTGTTCATTGGAGATCAGCTTCACCTCCAATGCAAACAGTATTTATTGCCTTTGGTTCTTGAGATGGTCAAGGACGGTCTCTGGTTATCAGATGAAGACCCCCAGGTGAAGGTCTCTGTCCTGCACGTGATCCCTCAAGTCCCTGACAAAGTAGGAGTCAGCTTCTAAAGGTCATGCTTGTCAGCGGAATGTTTCTGGGATGTAGGAGCAGAGGCCTTTGGTTGATTACCTGCTACAGAGAGGCATAGAGAACTCAGCTCTGGAGAGGAAATACATTACCCAATTCATCCCTGTCTCTATGTCCCTCTGTCTTCTCTCTTCCCCCGTCTTCCTCCTCTCTCACTCCCCCCACCCCATCTCTGTGGCTGCTGTAGTATTACACAGTGGTTATGGACCAGTGGTAGAGTGACCGAAGAAATTCATGCCCCTTAGTTTCCCCGCCTGCATGTGTTTGTGTTGAGAGTTGAGTGAGCTTTGGTCCCAACATCCATATAGCAAATGGCTCCCCAGCCCCCCTCTCGCCACCCCTGTAGACCAGACCGGCCTAGAACTCAGAGATCCTCCTGCCTCTGCTTCCCCAGTGCTGGTATCAAAGGAGTGCGCCAACACTGCCTGGCTAGCAGATGGCTTCTTAAAGGGAGCCTCAGTGTGCTTATTAAGACCTGCGCATCTCTCCTGGCATCAACCAGACAGCCTCGATTCCACATTGAACAAGGACACCCTGCCCTTTGCAGATTGTCAAGTTACGTCATAGGGAGCAGCAGGAGGGAGAAAACCAGATTGTATTGACTCGGAAAGCCGAGTCTGCCTCCTAGCTTCCTCGAGGTGGAGGGTAACAGTGAACGACTTAAGTTCTTCCCCTCAGTTCTTCCACCAAGTGTCTGGAGACTCGACAGCCACCTCTCTGGGTGGGTAACACACATGGGCAACAGCCGAGGGGAAGCATCCCATCAGGTGCCCTCAGAGTCTGTACCGGAGACCGGCTCAGTTCCTGCTTCGCCAAGGCCCTTGACAACCAGTGGGTGTGATGGTAGCATTTGGGTGCGTCCCTGGTGTAGTGTGCACACCACTGAGTAATCGCCCTGGCAGAACCAGCACCACATGGAAGGTGCTCAGTCTCGCCAAGCTCAATTAAGGAAGCCAGCCAAGAAATCATTTCGTAAGATCAGCGCCCGTAAGCACTGTGGGAACAGCTGTCAGAGGGGAACGGCGGTGACCGCTGCACCTCAGATACTAGTCCCAGCCCTCTGTGTCCAGGTCCCAGAACTTTGCCAGCTTTTCAAAGGACTTAGGCTCCTTACTGGTGTCATAGAGGCACCTAGGCTGGGAACCCTGGTCAAGGGGAAAGTTGCGAGGCTAGGTGAGTGTTAAGAGTGATTGATAAGGCACAGATCTGACAGAAAAGAATTGGAGCTTGCAATAAACGAAGCTCAGGCCTGATGTTTGCTTTGGGAGGCAGGAGGTTACATGAAAAGCTTAAACATTGACCTGGTTTGCCTGTACACAGCTGAAGTAGGTGTTTTGTGAGGCATCGTTGATTGAAGTGACGGCTTCCGGCCTCAGCCATGTTTTCCTGCAGAATGGGAATAATCTCAACAGGCAAAGGCAAGGTTTCCAGTCCTTGCGAGAGTCAGAGGGCAGTCTCCTCCCAGTCCATTTTCAGCTTGATAGATGCGTCTGCTGTTTCTCTGTATCAAAGTACATTTGTAAGATATGTGGGGTGATCAGCCTCCCCTCATTCTAACAGTAAAATGGCTTTAGAACTCGGGGGAGACATGAGCCATTCAGTAGGTTCATGTACAGCCTATCTGAGATGTTCTCAAGTTTCAAATTGCTGTTTGGTTTCACCCTTTAAACACACTCAGAGCTGGGCGTTGGTGGCACTTAGGAGACAGAGGCAGGCGGATCTCTATGAGTTTGAGACCAGCCTGGTCTACAGAGCGAGTTCCAGGACAGGCTCTAAAGCCATAGAGAAACCCTGTCTCGAAAAACCAAAACCAAACCAAACCAAACCAAAACAAAAAACCCATGCAAACAAAACATCGGACAGAGCGTTAAGAGCCAAGCTAGCCTTTGGTATTCAGGGGAATTATCAGGGGTGGTGTACCTGGCTAAAGCCCTCCCCTGGATGCTGTGATAGGAGGCCAGAGCTGGCAGCCTGTGGGGCTAACATGCTGTTGCTTTCAGTGTTATGACCTGCTTAGCTGTCAGTGTTCCCCCAGGGGTTAAATTTACAAAGAGGCCTTTCCTTGGTTTAAGATGAGGACATTTAATACTTAGGTTTGAAGAGTTCTCTGGTCTGTCTGATCCTCCCCCACCCGCACGCGCGCTCACACGTGTGTGTGTGTGTGTGTGTGTGTGTGTGTGTGTGAGAGAGAGAGAGAGAGACAGAGAGACAGAGAGAGACAGAGACAGAGAGAGAGACAGAGAGACAGAGAGAGAGACAGAGAGATCATACCTAGATTTGAAAGGAGGACAAAGATGGTCAGTTTACTGGAGGCATAGTAGTATCAGGCAATGCTAGGAGTCGAGTCTTTTTTGTTTGTTTGTTTTGTGACTGTGAATTGTAAGTCAGCCCACCTGTTAGGAAAATGGGAGTTTTCTTGACCGGGAATGTAAGAGAGGGCACTTTTTCTATGGCTGGAGTCCAGCTCTGTCACTGCACCCTCACCACTATAATTTTGAGATGTAATGAAGGCCTTAGACCATCCACCCAAGTGCTTTTCTTCAGGGTTGAATGATACCCTTTTTTATCTTACAGTTAGGGGACTGTGACCCAGGAAGTTACAAGGCAAGACGGAGTGGCCAAACTGAGATTAGAATGGAATGTTCTAGACTCCATGTTCCAGATGTTTCTCATAGGGTCATTTTCCCATTCCCTAGTTGTGTTAGTTGCTCCCCCTTAACCCCAGCCCCTGTAAAGCCCTCGCGTTGGGCGGTAGTGAAGCACATTGTCGCGCTTCCCTCTTCTGTAACACGGCTCTGGCCAGTGACTGCTTGTGACGTCTGGCTTTGTGGGGTTCGATGCCAAGGAGCATTCAGTCCTTGGGGAAGAGACACAGGACTGGTTATTATGGTGTGGTCTGGTGTATTCTGTAATGCAGCGAGCTTGTGCCCAGGGCTGGGGCCTGTTTGGAGGGACGCACAGTGAAGGCGTTTGAGGATAGTTTTAAAGGACGAAGAGGAGTTAGCTCACCAGCCGGATGTAGAGGCAGGCCACAGAGCCTTCTAGACCAAGAACCTCAAAACCTTAAGAACCAGCAGGTCTGGGGGTGTAGTTCAGTGGTGGGGTACTTGCCTAGCACACACAAGGCTCTTTCTGGTTCTAGTCTAAGCATTGCAGAGACCACACCAGCCAACCAACCAGACAGTCGGCAGCAGAAATCGGTAGTCTGCTGTCACGTTGTTCACCGCTCCAGCGGTACGGGAGGTAGAGGTTCTGAGTCGGCCTTTGTAGAGAACTGAAGAAGGTGACTGAACATGGTGGCTCCTGTCACCTGTGTTCATAGTCACATCAGTGGCTCGGTGTGGGTGTGACCAGGGAGGAGGGTCAGGATAGTTTTGCTGTAGAAGCCTACCACAGTATTTATGCAGGCGGGACTTCCTGTCCGTCAGCCAAGAAGCCTGGGCAGTGAAGGTGTGGGTGCAGCTTTGCATGTTTAGCTCCTGGAAGCAGATGGAACCACCTCGAAGTTTCCATGGCCTTGGAGGAAACAGGATGAAGGATAGGAAACAGCTGCCGGGAGCACAGTGGCAGACACACAGCCTCACGCGGTGCTCAACAGCCACGGGGATGTCAACGGGAAAGCCTCTGATTAAACATTGGGGAGCTGTGGAATGCGATCTGTTTTCAGACATCGGCCCCTCCCCGCCTTTGTCCTTCAGTTGCCTGGAGATTTTATTTTTACTTATTAAATAATCAGAAGTGTTTTGTTTTAAAAATTTAAAAAAAATGGGCGCATGCGCTCACTTGTGTGTGTATGTGTTGGGTGTATTTGTGTGTGTGTGTTGGGTGTGTTTGTGTGTGTGTGTTGGGTGTATTATTTGTGTGTGTGTGTTGGGTGTGTGTGTGTGTTGGGTGTATTTGTGTGTGTGTGTTGGGTATATTTGTGTGTGTGTGTTGGGTATGTGTGTGTTGGGTGTATTTGTGTGTGTGTTGGGTGTATTTGTATGTGTGTTGGGTGTATTTGTGTGTGTGTTGGGTGTATTTGTGTGTTGTGTGTTGGGTGTATTTGTGTGTTGTGTGTTGGGTGTATTTGTGTGTTGTGTGTTTGTTTGTATGTGCGCTCCCATACAGGTGCATGAGCTCATGCATGCCATTGAGTACATGAGGAGGTCAGGTTTTCAAGCATCAGTTGTTTGCGCCCCCCCGTGAGGGTCCTGGGGATCGAATTCAAGTCCTCAAGTTTGGCAGCAGGTGCTTTTGCCTGCTGAGCCATCTTGTATACCCAGGAGTGCTTTCTTGTCAAAAGTTCAACAACACAGCTCCAGATAGGTTCGAAAGACAGCCCGCTTCCCTCCTTGCTAATCCCCGTCTCAGAACGGGTGCCAGCATCTTCCAGGAGCCGGCTTAGACATTCCCGTACATGTTTATACTTACTCGTGTATCATTGTTTTCTTTTATAGAAATAGATTGGTACGTAGTTTGAGTCTGACCCTGTGGTTCTTTTATATTGGATTCTGTCTTAAAACTTTCCCCATTACTATGGTTAGACAAACCCAAATCATTTTAGCAGTAATTTTTATGTCACCAAACCTAACTAACTTCATCCAGAATTTGGATGTCTGTGTGGAGATCTAGATATCTCTTAGGAAACAGTTGGGTCCCATAGCCATGCACTTTGTTTGGAAGGGGACTCTGGATGTTTTATGACAGGCTGGCTGGCACCTGGTAGAGTATCTTGGATCAGTGTGGCAAGGGGGAACCAATCATCTGCAAGAGGTTGTCACACTAGGTTTGTTGAAAACGTCTAGCTGTGCTGGGCATTGGTGGAACATGCCTTTAATCCCAGTACTCGGGAGGCAGAGGCAGGTGGATCTCTGAGTTCCAGGACAGCCTCCAAAACAATACAGAAAAACCAAAAAAAAAAAAAAAAAAAAAAAAAAGAAAAAAGAAAAAAGAAAAAAGAAAACATCCAGGCATTTTTTTTCTGTGCCAGGATATTATGTGAGAGGTGACTTGATGGCCATCTTTGAGAGGAGGAATGAGGCATGTGAGGAATATTTGTCCAAAGCTTGCTTCAGACTTTTGCAAAGCCTTCTCAAGGAAGATCGCTCAAGGGGCTTGGGAGATGGCTTAGAGATAGCGATGATGGGCTTGTCTAGCAGGATTCTGCTTTGAGACCCAGCGCCCGCATACAAACCTACCTGGGCTTGGCGGTGATTCTTGTAAGCCTGCACTAGGGAGGCAGAGACAAGAGGACCCTGGGACTTGGTGGCCAGTCGGTCTAGCCTGTTGGTTAGCTCCAAATTCAGTGACAGAACCTGTGTCAAAAGATCAGGGAAGGAAAATCTCTACATGCGCGCGCGCACACACACACACACACACACACACACACACACAGAGGTGGGGCAAGGTAACTTCAATCTATTCTGTTGCTGAGAAGTGGAACCCAAGATTGTAAGGCGAAACCGGGCTGGGCATTATTATATCATTCCTGTCATGGGCTAAGACATCGTGGGAAGCATCTGATGACAGATTGTTAAAGTTGTCTTGTATATTTGAGTTTGCCAAGCTTCAGCAGACCTGGACTTGACATTTTGGCTCCACACTGACTTGCAACAGCGATTGTCCCTAGAGTAGCAGTTGCTGTTGGAATGCTGTCGTGACCTCGGCCTATTTTGCTGAGACAGAGAGGCGGCATGCCTTCTGGGTTTTATAGTTTGCAAGCCACCTGCCTTCTCTTTGCAGTCTCCGTAGGTACCCAGAACCTGTGGCCCTGTCTCCTTTCAGAATAGCAAAACACATGCATAAAAGCATGGTGCCAAGTTGATGTCATAAGAAGGAGATGTGGCAACCTGTGCCTAGCATCCTAACCTTCTCTGCTCTTAAAGGCACAGCGTTTACATTGCCTATTTCATTCACATTACCAGTTGGTTCCATAAAGTCAGGCGGTGGTGGCACACACCTTTAATCGCAGCACTTGGGAGGCAGAGTCAGAAAAAACCCGTCGTGAAAAACCAAAAACCAAAAAAAAAAAAAAAAAAAAAAAAAAAAGAATTCACAAGGAAAAAAGGAATTTTTTTCCTTAATTTTTTTCATATGATATATTCTAACATGGTCTTTCCCCTATCCCTCTACCCATACAACTTCACATTCTTTCTTTTTCAAGCAAGACAAAACAAAAAGAAAAATAGAAACAAACAAAACATACATACAAAAATGCTCAAACAAAACAAAAGAAAAAAATCCCACCAAAGCAAACAAAACAAACAAAATGTGAGTCCTAGGCATGGAGTCTGCCCTGGAGTACGGCGGCTGATAAACCCAGTGACAGTCCCTTGGATTTTCCCTTGTCCAGCAGGTGTCAGTTTGGAATAGATTCCTGGTTAAGGTGGAAATTCTCAGAACTTGTCCTGGTTTGATAGGTCTCATGCTGCCACAGTCACACTGAGTTTGTGTCCTGCAGTGTCTGGATGATGCTGTTTCCTTGGAGTCACCCATCACCTCTGGCTCTTACCCTCTTTCTGACTTCTCTTACCAAAGATACCTGAGCCCTGAGGGGAGGGGACTGGTGAAATCATCCCATAGGGCTGAGTGTTCCCAAGTCAGGGGAGAGAGACTTGTGATGAGTTACCTGAGTTTTTTTCTAGAGTGGTTTCTGTCAAGTTAAGTTCAAGAAGCCTTCAGAGTTCTTGGCCACGTGGCTTTATAAAAGTGATTCTCATCACTAAATATGGTGGCCCTGTACCTGCTCTCTGCTTCTGTCTGGCACTCAAGGAAACTGGGCCTTGTGGGAAAGAAAGAGGTTAAGAATGTGGCGTCGGTGATAGTACCTCAGTGATGTTAACTCTGACAGCCTACAGAAGACGTCCTTCTACAATGACTTCTTCAGACACAGGTCTAAAATTCTACATCCACTCCTTAAGCGACGGTCAGATGGATCACCTGGAGAGCAGGCCAGGAAGCTAACTCCTCTTCAGGTGGCGAGTCACACTCTAGACAGGAGCCGTTACTGCCGAGTTTCTCAGTTTCCTGCACTGTAACAACTTGGTTTCCTTGGATTCTCAGTGTGAGATGCTCCAGCCCACACTTGGCTGGTCCCGTTGCTTTGGGGCTGGGATGGTAGCTAACTCACTGGGAGGCATCCATGTGGTAGCAGTGCATTGGGAATGCAGGGTACCATGGTTGAGAGACAAAAGCAGCTGGGAATCTCATAGTCTTTTCCGAGGTCATGACCCCAGGGACCCAAACAACTCCCACTAGGCTTCAGTTCTTAAAGGAGCCACCATTTCCCAACAGTGCCAAGCTGGAGGCTGCGCTTTTAACACGTGATGCCTGTGACGAAATTCACAGTCTCTGAACTGTGGCGTCCGCTGCAGGGAGAAGGCAGAGCCAGCCTGGGGCAGGTTGGACAGCCCCATGTAGCATCCTCCTATCTCTTACCTGCCCCTCGCTGGCCCCTCGCCTGTGAGCCTGCTTCCATACCTGCAGGAGGGGGGGACAGCAGTGCACCTCATGGAATGAGTGTGGGGCTGGCCTTTCAGAGCAGGAGCTCTCCTGCCCCCATGTGCTCTATTTTAGATCCCCCTTGTCATATTTATTTATTTATTTATTTATTTATTTATTTATTTATTTATCTATCTATCTATCTATCTATCTATCTATCTATCTATCTATCTATCTATCTATTTATTTATTTATTTGTGTGGAGTGGGATGGCCTAGCTCTGGATACCCGGTGCCTGCCCCCATGTGTTCTATTTTAGACCCCCCTTGTCTTATTTATCTATCTATCTATCTATCTATCTATCTATCTATCTATCTATCTATCTATCTATCTATTTATTTGCGTGGAGTGGGATGGCCTAGCTCTGGATACCCGGTGCCTGCCCCCATGTGCTCTATGTTAGACCCCCCTCCCCTGTCATATGTGCTTATTTATTTTCATTTGTTTTTTGCGTGGAGTGGGATGGCCTAGCTCTGGATACCCGGTGCTTATTTATTCTCAGCTCTGGTCCCCACAGTGACTCCGCTGTTGCTCATCCACAGCAGAGAGAAAGTGTGCCTCCCTTCTGGAATCTGCGGCGATCTCTTTCTGTTCCTCCCCCAACACAGCCACTGCGGCTCAGTAAACCCAGATCCTGTCCAGTCTCAGCATTAACCTCTCCCACAGTGAGGTGTCCCGGGGCCCAACAACACACAGTTACAGTAAACTGCAAGTATGAAGTCTCAGGTTCCTTCGGCACCAAGTTTTTAATCAGAAAGCCTCTTCCAGGTGCTCCTCTCTAACAGCAGTGACAGAAAATTAAAGTTCCATGTAAAAGCACCTTTTTATTATCCTTGATAGAGTCTGTTTTGAACTAGGGAAACAGAAAAACTTCCTGGTAAGGACGTCTAGAGTCCTTAACTTTAGCAGGGGGCTGGCTCAGTAGTTGTCACTGTGAGCCCCTGGTGACTCACACATTCCTAGCTGCTCCGTGTTTATGTCGGATGTGGAAACGATTGCCCCTCTCTCTCTTCCCGGCTTGGGACAGTGAGGCGTGAGCAGCTGAGCTCCTCACTCTGTTCCTTTTAGTGGGGCCCCTACTTCAGGGTCTGCAGCTGGGGATTGAGGAGGGACAGCTGCAGTGAGGCTCAGGCTGTCTTGTGAGGTCAGGCTAACATTCCTCAAGTCATAACCTCACTTGGGAACTGAACCTGGTGCCTCCCGCAGAAATGTGAGCCCCTTGCGTCTGCAGTTCTTTTGCCCAACATGGAGAACCTGGAGACTGGGGTAACAGTAGAAGGGCCTGGACGGAGAGAAAACGAGCTCTTATCACGTTTGTCAGGAGCCTTGTGTTTTATGTCCTGATGGTTTTCTTTTCTCCCTCGCTCCAGTTGCCCGCCTGTGTGGGAGGTACAGGGCTGGGGAAGGGTAGCTGAGTTTTGATAGGCTGCAGAGAAAGTAAAAGAAAACAAGGGCACCCTCCCCTCCTTTGTTATTGCATCTGTTTCTGTGGGCGTGCGTGTGTTTCTGTGTGCACCGCTTGTGTGTAGCTGGGAACCCAAGCTGGCTGCTCTGGAAGAGCCCTGAGGTTGGCCACCAGAGCTGTGAGGTGGGCCGATGAGCCACCTCTCTGGCCTCCTCCCGTGCGCTCTCTTGACGAAGAGAGTTTTAACCTACAGGACTGAGGAGTTGCATTTGGCAAATGATCACAGGCTCTGAAGGTGAGGGGACACTGCTGTCCCGGTGTCCATGTGAACACTCCCATTCGGCCAGCCTTCCTGTGTCCTGGCAGATGGAGCTTCCTCCTCCTGAGCAGAATGTTTTTCCAACTGCACAGTTATAGCTGCCTCGTGCACCACGATGCATGGCTGGGTGTCAAGATTTATAGGGTGAAGAACCCCAAATGGCTTAAAACATCCAACTTCTAGCAGGAAAAAAGAGTGAGCTATTTTTGCAGAAGTTTTCTATAAAAGATTACTTGGAAGTTTGGGTTTTGCTCCCAGGCAGTTTTTTTGTTTTGTTTTGTATAGGCTTAAATATTAGAGAGAGAGATAGACAGAGAGAGAGAGACAGAGAGAGAGAGAGGGGGGGGGAGAGAGAGAGAGACAGACACAGAGACACAGAGACACAGAGACAGAGACACAGAGACAGAGACAGAGAGAGCGCATGTTTTCTTGTCTGTAGTTCTGATGATTGAACCTACGGCCTTGTGCATGCCAGGCAAACACTCTGTCACTGAACTCTCCCCTCAGCTCTGGTGTTAGCTTTATAACACAGAAAGCAAATGTCTTGTGCGTTCATGCGCTGAGCTGCAGCCATCTGAAGCACCTAGTACTGTGGACACAGATGCATGCCACAGCGCCAGCCCTGAAGCCATTCACTTTATGAGAGAGTCAGACAGATGAATGTATGATGCCGGGGGGGCGCGGGCTGAGGCTGCTGGAGAGGGAGGGGGCGGATGTTGGGATATTAAGGAGGGGCCTCGTAGAGGAGGAGAATCCTTGGGGAGTTATGTGCGATGAGGAAGGGTTCTCAGGGCACATGAGAACAGGCTGTGCAATGATGCCGTTCATGTCAATGGCAAGTAGTAAGGTCATCGGTACAAAGCAGGCGTGCAGGATGGGGGAGGAGGAGGGGAGTTTGGCTCTCATCAAGGTCCAGCTTTTTAAAGCCTGTGACTTGCCAGGTGGGGGGAGTGGGGGGAGTGTCGGTGGCGCATGCCTTCAATCTCAGCACTTGGGAGGCGGAGGCAGGCGGATCTCTGTGAGTTCGAGGCCAGCCTGGTCTATAGAGAGAGTGAGCTCCAGGACAGGCTCAAAAGCTGCATAGAGAAATCCTGTCTCAGGGACTGGAGAGGTGGTTCAGAGGTTAAGAGCACTGACGGTTCTTCCAGAGGTCCTGAGTTGAAGTCCTAGCAACCACATGGTGGCTCACAACCATCTACAATTCAATCTGGTGCGCTCTTCTGGCATGCAGGCATACATGCAGACAGAGCACTGTATACATAATAAATAAAATTTAAAAAATTAAAAAAAAAAGAAACCCTGTCTCAAAAAACAACAAAAACAAACAAAGCTTTGAACTTTATCCTTTTAGTGGGTGGCAATCTATTGAAGGAGATTTAGGGAGTCACACTGGCATATTGGGGTCCTGGTAAGACATAGAAATACGGAAAGCTGGTCCTTCCTTGGGCCACTAGGTCTGTGCATATTGAGGGGAAGGGATGGACCGTGATGCCTGTCAGTCCTGTGCCCTGTGCTGCTTTTGATGACCCCAGACTTGACAGCCTGGTGAGTTGTCAGTCGGTGGCGGCACAGTCCTACCGCTGATTTGAAGCTGTGCTGAAACCTGCAGAGGCTTGTGGCTGGGCAGTTGGCAAAGTTATGTCAGATATAGGGAGCAGTCCACAGTTCTTCTGGACTGTGGGCACCCATCCCATTCGCCACACTCAGTGAATGGTCTGCCCTCCTTAAGTGTCATGTGTGCGGATTCTATGATACACGAACCTTGTAATATTAAGACTGGGTTATTGCTCCTTTCTCCTCTGATTCCAGGTGGAAATTTTTCTAAGGCATTTCTCGTCTTATTTTGTGTTCCTGGCAGGCGTCCAGATCATTCATGGGTTAATGGTTTCTCCATCCTGTCCTCAGTGATTGTGGCAGGCATCCTGCTGGTGACAGGGCCTGTTGAGACCTGTGTGTCTGTCTTGTTGAGTGACCTCAGAGTGTCATGATTGGGGAGTTGACACCCTTAGTTTTTAAGGTGACTGATGCTCCTTTATTTCATTCTTCTCTTTCCTCGTGCAGGCAAAGGGTGTCTTTGCTTTCTGAGGGAAAAGTCAGCCAGCCTTGCAAAGGTTTCTGGGAAGGTATATGTGAAGGCTCATGGATGCGTTTTGCTGTATGTGAAGATGAAACAAACCCTTACGTGTGTTTTTCAGGTTTATGCAGCGATGGTTGTCCAGATAGGGGAAAGGATTCTAATTGTGTTGCTTCTGGAAAAGCTTTGCCAAGCTCTACTACTGCAAGCCCAGACGTCTTCTGGCCTAACCTTCTGAGTTCAGTGTGGGTGAGGTGGAAGGTACTGGAAGCATCCCTGATCATATTTTTTTCTTCTGTTACCTACTGTCATTGGTGACAATATTATATGTTACATAACGCAGTATAATATATCATTTGTTGACATCTTGGGTAAGGCACAGTCAGTGTCATGAAGAAATTCTTTCTAAAAAGTGAAGTTTGTGACCGGAGGAGGTGGCCGTGATAGGGATGACTGTGGACTCACGGGTGCTGCAGAGTTGCTCAGCTACAGCGACCCTGGCCCTTTACTTTCAGGGTTGACGTGTGTTGGAGCTGAGGCTTCTAAGGTGACCTACATGAAGTACAGAGGAAGGCAGGTTAAGGCGCCCAGCTCAGTGCTGTCTGCTGATGGGTGGTGACCTAGTTCATGCCTCTGCCGCTGTGATGAAACGCCAACCAACAGAGGCGCGGAAAGCAAGCGGGTTCTTTCGGGTTACGCTTTTAAGTGACAGTCCACTGAGGGAGCCAAGTCAGGGACCTGGAGGCGGGGACAGAAGCAGAGACGGCAGAGGCAGGATTCCTGCTGGCTTGCTCCTTCTGGCTTGCTCAGTTACGTCACAGATACAGCCCAGGCCCACCTGCCTAGGGAGGCAACCGCCCACAGTGGGCTGGGCCCCCCCACGTCAATTAGCAGTAACAAAGAAAGTCCCTGTCCAGACATGCTCAGAGGCTAATCAGATGGAGGTATTTCCACAGTGGAGTGTTCCTCTTCCCAGGTGTGACTAGGTTGTGTCGTTTTGACAAAAACCTAACCAGAACAGGGGATTCTTGATTCCATCTTTGTCTCCGCAGGTCAGGAGGGTTGGGGGAGAGAGCTTGGGAACTTCCAGAATGACAGAGGCTATCAATGGCTGTAGTCTGTTGAGCGCCATTGCTGGTTAGAGATGGCGAGGGCCCCGGTCAAGACTGATGGCCTGCAGTTGCTCTCTGACTCATCTACACGTCCGTCCGGCTACTCTGTCTGAGCCTCCTCTCTGGTTCAGGGGCTGGGTGAACCTGGCCGTAAAGACCGGTTCTACTACTTCCTGGCTATGTTATATCAGCAGTTTCCTTAGTCCTCCTGCCTGCCTCAGTTTCCCCCTCCCCCCCAAGTGAAAGGGAGACGGTCAGAACAGTAGCTGCACTTATTTTGTCTTTGTAAGTGTTGTGTGTACTCAGGTACAGTGACCACCCCCCCCCAGGCCAGCCCTCCTTCAGGGCCCTGTACCGGAGCTGACTCACTGACAGCCACGGTGACCCCAGCAGGTGCAGGAGGTAACACGTCACCTCATCCTCTCCCCACACTTCTCACTCTCCCTTCGCGTCATCGCTTTCTGTCTGGCGTAGACCTTGAACCTGGTCTGAACTCTTGGTGTCGTATTTGATCCGTTTCACCTCTCGTTGATGGTTCTGGTCTGTCATCTCATCCGCCCTCTTCTTTCTATTGTGAGATCACCATCTCCACTGAGCTCATGCGCCTTCATGCACGGGTCACCGGGCGGCATTCTGAGGCCCCGTCGGTGCCAGCTCCTGCCATCGCTTGCACCCCTCACCGACCCCAAACTCTGTCTTTCACCTTTGGATGCATCTTTCCCATTTAGCCCCCCCCATTAGCTTTGAATACATTGCTTTTATGTATTTGTGTTCGGTTTTATGCTAGGGATGTTTTAAGTTGCTTATAATAGCACCATGAGATGAGGTAGCATTTCTACCACCATTGTTTGGAGAAGGAAACAGAGGCACAAAAATGTTCAGTTACTGCTTACCGTCGCAGAGTTTATTAGCGCCTGAATCCAGGGGACCTGGCACCTCAGATACCCTCTGGGGATTTGTTCTGTGTCATTGCTGTCTTCCCTGCACGGGTGAGCAGGGACTACGCCGCTGCGGGTGACCGCTCGCATGATCTGTGCCATCCTGCTGTGTGGTAGATGCTAACTGTGTCTCCCTCCTCTGCACCTTGATAAAGCGGTTCTCTCTCTCTCAGGTGAGAGGTGGAGGGACGGGTGCTCTGGGTGTGAGCTTGTGTGGTTAGCTTCCTGATCTCTGTCACCAAATGCCTGATGAGAAGATTCACAGTGGGGAGGCACGGCAGGCGGCAGGGGCTGAGAGCCTCACCACCTCACATTTATGGGAACAGAAATGAGGGCAGGGGAGGGAGGTGGAGGGTGTATGGGCTGTCATCCTCCGTCCAGGCTCCAATTCCTAAGGTTCCATAACCCCGCTGAACAGCACCACCAGCTGGGGGACCACGTGGCAAACATAGGGACACGTAGGAGACATTTCACAGTCAAACCATGGCAAGCGGTGGTAGGGTCACAGGTGTGTGTGGCTTCTTATGTGGTTGCTGGGGATTTACACTGGGGTTCTCATACTTGCTCAGCAAGAGGGCTTACCCACTGAGCCATCTCTCCAGCCCCAAGCAGTCCATAAAGCAAAGACGTTTACTTAGCTCATAGCTCTGTAGGCTGGAAAGCTACATTTGGGCGACCATGTCTGGCAAGATCCTCAACCCGCACAGTACGGGGTCGGAAAAACAAAAGGTCCACTGAGTGTGTGTGAAAGAGACAAAATCAGGGTGCTCTCCCCGATGTCTAATGTCACACTCTCTTGGTAGCTAATCCAGCCCCATGAGAACTGCATTATCTTCCTTCTAGGCCTAATCCCCTCCTGGAAGCCCCACCTCCCCGCAGCACCAGGATGGCGGCTACAATGCAAGTCACAGCACCGCCAAGTCTTACACAACACCAGGCAAAACCCAGGACATTGGAACTCAGTTATGCCACAAACAAAATCTTATCCTGTGTTTAACTCTCCTCACTGCTGGTTCTTGTTCTCATGAGCTTGTGGCGTTGTGGAGCCATGACCACAGGGCCACTGGAACGTTCATTTCCATAATGAGATGTGTCATGAAGACCCACAGGAGAGGGCATGTGGTCCTGGTAGAGGGGACTGAACTGGGGTCTGAAGGCTAAGTGGCAATGCCCAGGCACAGAGGCCATGAAGCCTTTCCATTTAGGAGTCAGTGTTCCTCCTTTTCATATACTATGCTGTTTAGTGCTTTATTGGGCTTGGCTGGTGACAAATGATAATTATAGTTAGCCTTGAAATCTCAATGTAACTAAATGTGCTATTGTTCTGTCTGTCAGTCTGTCTGTCTGTCTGTCTGTGTGTCTGTGTGTCTGTCTGTCTGTCTGTCTGTCTCTGTGTGTGTTTTAAATCTAAGTAGTATGTGTGTGGAACCGAGTGAGAGCTACTGCATTTCATGTGAGCACAGCCAATGCACTTGGGGCCAGTTCTGTCAGTCAGGCCCATGCAGGCAGCTTGTCGCCTCGAGGATGGCATTGTCTGGGCTTGCCTCCCCAGGGCAGGTGCTCGCCACTTGAATTCACGTTGCGTGTATTTGCTCTTCAAGTTGTTTCTGTTGAAACCCGAAGGGCCAGGTGTGCTTGCAGCTAGGGCATGGGCAGAGAGATGCAGTAGACATTTTCGGAGTAGAGTCCGTTAACGCAGAGAGGGTTAACCGCTCGGCCAAGTGCAGTGGGCTTCCCCTAACGGGAGAACAGTGCAGAGAAGGGTCTGTTAGTGTGTACTAGCGTGGTGGCTGCAGCTCCGCTGGTTCCGTTCAGGAGCAATAAGGGCTGAGGAGGGATTTCTAAAGCGTGGGAGACAGGTGACAGATGTGTGGCCCTGCGTCACTGCCTCATTTCATGGTGTTACCACCTGCCTGTCTGGTCTGACCAGGTCAAGGAAGAACCCTCACATTGCTACTTCCCTCACTTGGGAGTTTTATACCAGGAAGCCCACGAGACGGTCACTTCTGCCTGTCTGCCCTTTGTACCAAAGTGTTTATGTATCATGACAAACTGCACCACCACTTAAAGAAGTTTATAAACTGGCATTAAAATAAATAAATTCTAAAAAAGGTTTACTCTCATTATTTTTAAGTGTGCATTTGTGTGTCTGTGTGTGGATAATATGTGCATGTGTGAGTGCAGGTGCCTACAGAGGCCGGAAGAGGACGCCAGGTTCCCTGGAGCTGGAATTGTAGACGGCTGTGAGCCGTGGGTGCTGGGAACTCAATTCTGGTCTTTAGCAATAGCGGTGCATGCTCTTGATGGAACAATTCGATAGATTATAGATTGACACAGATTTGGCAGAATCATAAAGGTGGTGTTTAAATGATTTGGAAGTGCTACTTTGGTTCAGTCTGTGTTTTTTTCCCCTATTCTTGGATAGTTGGCTTGATTTGTGTGCTAAAAGCTGGTAACATAGTTACAGTACTACTACATGTAGCAATAATAAAACAATGGGTGATGAGTGTTGGTGAAGAATTGGACAGTTGGGACCCTTTGTAAATCTCTGATAGGAAAGTAAATTGAAACAGCTCTTTTGGAACAGTCTGGCAGTTTCTTTAAAAAGTTAACTGTACCGTTACCATAGTTACCATATATTTCAATAAAATACCCATACATATTGCAACATGGATAAACCTTGAAGGCCTGCTTTGTGAGGTAAGTCAGGTACAAAACACAGCTCATGCTATTTATTCTCCCCTGTTATATTTATTTAAATTCTTGTGTTTTTTTTTTGGTTTTTTTTTGTTTTGTTTTTTTTTTTTTGTGGTGCTGAGGAGCACACACAAGCAGTTCCATGTATGTGAAAGTTCAGAATGGGCAAATCCACAGAGACAGAAAGTAGATTAGCGGTGGCAGAGACTGGAGAAGGGGGCTGAGGAGTGACAGCTAATGCTGATAGTATTTCTTTTGGGGGGCGGTGATGGGGATGGTTGAACAACTGTATGAATAAACTAACAGCCAACTGGCTAGGTGCAGTAGATTTAAGGTATATGGGTTGTATTTTACTGGGAAGTATCTGGCCACAAGGAAGCTTGTGGCTGGTCAAAGGAGGCTGTCCCTGAAGCTGCGCCTTTGCCGATGACATCCGTGTAAGCTGACTCAGACAGAATCTCCCGTGTGTGGAGGGAAATGTGTGCCTCTCCCAGAAACCTTTTGTTTTGTGGGAAGAGCCTTGCCTTTTCCAAACAGGAAGGGATGGGGTGATGAAAGCGAATTCTCCATGCAGAGTGGAAGGTGCAGGAGGTCCCCGGGGAAAGCCTTCAGTTGCTGCTTGTTTTGCCTAGAGACTGTTTTTGAGAACTACGGTCAAGGTCTTCTGGGGCTCTCCAGGGAAACAGGACAGCCCCCAAATTTTCTTTCCTTTGCCACCTCCCACGCTCCTGCCTGTTCTAACCCCACCCCCAGCTCTGTTTCTCGGGGGAGTTAACTCAGCTTACCTCCCACGTTCCTGCTCGTTCTAACCCCACCCCCAGCTCTGTTTCTCGGGGGAGTTAACTCAGCTTATCTTGCTTCTCACCCTCTGGACTTCCCCATCACAAACGGCCTATAGCCTCTTCCCACACCAATTCCTGGATCTTGGTCCCGTGGACCCCGTCATGAATACTCGAGACTCCCCGGTACTGGAGCCCAAGCTGCTGTTTCTCTGGGCCAGATGATTCTTTTGTGTAGCGAGACACAAGTCCATACATGAGCTGGAGCGCGGGGCCTCTTGAGAGCTGCCCAGTCCAGTGTCTGTCTGCTGCCGCCTTAGGCTGTGTACGCACAGAGCCCGAGATGTGTTGACAGCCACTTATCACTTCCTCTGGCTTGTAGCCACACCTCCCTGCCTTTGTTTTGACCTGAGATGGTAATGGCACAGAGAGAATGTCAAGTGCACAGCCTGACTTGTCAGACATTTATTTGATCCCAGAAAGGCCAACCTCCGGCCCCCCCCACCTGCTTCTTCTTCTTCTTTTTTTTTTTTTTTGTGGGGAAGTTTTGAAGCTATTGGGAGAGAGGCGAGAATCCCTCCAGTGGTTTTAAACCCTTGAAAGCATGGCCATATTATGGGGGTGCCCCTTCCCTTCCCTCAGGTCTCCCTTGCCTCTTCGAGTTAGTCCACAAGTGAAAGGGCCGAGAAAGACTTCATCCCTGGTTTCCTGGACACAATATGGGGTCTGTCTCTCCTCCTTGTAGAGCAGTGGTTCTCAACCTTCCTAAACCTGAGACCCTTTATCACAGTTTCTCATGTTGTGATGACCCCCAACCATAAATTGTTTTGATGCTACTTCATAATTGTAATTCTCTGCTGTTAAGAATTGTAATGTACGTATTTTTGGGGCTGGGATTTTGCCAAAGGGTTGCGACCCACAGGTTGAGAACCACCGTTCTAGCATGTCTTAGAGAAGCTTGAGGCAGCTACAGACAGGTTCTGAACACTATCTTCCTTCCAGCTGCAAGTGTGTTCTCTGCCCCACGGGGTGGGAGAGCCATGTCTGTGTACCCGGCTCTTAACAAGGACAGTAAGCATGGCCTACTTAAATGTGTGAGCCTTGCTTGCTCTATGAAACTGTCTCTTCTGTAGCAGGCATCCTGCGTTGGTCAGGGGGGTGACGTCTGACCCCAAAGCAGCAGCCCCTGACTCGGAGCCCTTGGCTCTGCGGGGACCTTCAGTGCATTGCCTGCCCTCTGGCGCCTCAGATCTCCATTTCCAAAGCGGGGCAGTCATAGTCTGCAGCCTCCGGTGGCCTTAGGCTTCCAGGTTTTAAGTCTGTGAAGTCTCAGAAAAGCTCATCAGGTATGGAGTGACACTGAGCTGCAGCCGTGTGAATGTGGTTTTCTGTGTTGATGATTCTCAAATCTGTTGTATTCTTTTGAATTTTCTTTCTTTGCTTTGCTGTTTTTTCTTTCTCTTTTTCTCCTTTTGGTTTTTCGAAACAGGGTTTCTCTGTGTAGCCCTGACTGTCCTAGAACTCACTCTGTAGACTAGGACGGCCTCAAACTCACCGAGATCTGCCTGCTTCTACCTCCTGAGTGCTGGGATCAAAGTCATGCGCTGCCATGCCCAGCTTTCTTTTAAAATTTCAATCAGAGAAAAGTTGAGTCTTGTTAACCACAGTCTTTGAGGTGTTCAGACTCCAATGTATTTCATGTCACGGGACACAAGGGTTTGCCGGAGGTAAGCAGTTGCACATGTGGACCAATGGAGACTGTAGTTGTTGACAGACCTGGAGCACTCTAAGGGCTGCACCTGAACAGTTTTGTTTCCTGGTTCAGGGTTTTGTTTCCTTTCTGGTATGGGATGCAGACTGTGTGTACTCCTGGGATGCAGGCTGTGTGCATTCCTGGGATGCAGGCTGTGTGTACTCCTGGGATGCAGGCTGTGTGTACTCCTGGGATGCAGGCTGTGTGCATTCCTGGGATGCAGGCTGTGTGTACTCCTGGGATGCAGGCTGTGTGTACTCCTGGGATGCAGGCTGTGTGCATTCCTGGGATGCAGGCTGTGTGTACTCCTGGGATGCAGGCTGTGTGCCCTGGGCCAGATGCTTTTCTCTTTTGTGAAGCTCAAACTGCCCCCTAGGCACAGTCTCTCATGTCCTACTGCAGCTCTGAGGGAGGGACAGGAGAGGGATGAAGTCTGAGGCCTTGGCTGGGAGGCTGATGGCTCTGCATCTCCAGCCTGGCTGGCTAATCAGGTGCTGTATGTTCACGCGGTACACAGAACCCAGGAGAGCGTAACACCGTAAGTGCTTGCTCTCTCTGAGCTTATAGCGGTCTTCACAGGTTAACTGCATCCAAAAGGTACCTCTTCCTTGCTCTAGTGTAGTGGTGTGAATGAGATGTCACCCATGTTCTTGGCACGTCTGAATACTTGGCTCCTCATTGGTGACACTGTTTGAGTAGGGTTAGGAAGCGTGTCCTTGCTGGAAGAAGTATGCAATTGCAGGTGGACGTCGGAAAGCCACGTGCAGTTTTCAGTGACCTCTCTCTGCTTCCCATTTGAGGGCTGGAGATGCCAGCCCTCAGCTCTCAGCTTCAGGTCCAGTCGCCATACCTGCCTGTTGCTAGGTTTCCGGAAGTGATGGCGGACTCTGGATTCATAAACCCAAATAAACCCTTTCTTAGGCAAGTTGCTTTGGTGGCAGTGTTTTATCCCAGTAACAGTAACTTGACAACTAGTGATGGGGGTTGGGCTTTGATAGCAGACAGCTGGAAGGTAGGAAGAAGGCAGGCAGCTTTGAGCAGCAGAAAAGTCAGAAAGAAGTACGGACTGGAGGAGAAGATGGGGTTGGTGAAGTGACCATGTGATCACCCCGGGCCCCTTAGCTGGTTAGAGCCGCAGGCTGGGTCCTTTCCCTGCCAGGGCAACAGTGGGGAAGAGGCCATGTGCGGTTGTCATCGCTGAAGTAGCAGAGCGTAGCCGGCATCTGTGTTGGTCCCCACAGTGCCAGCAAGCCTAGCCAGTTTGGTGAGTGCCAGGTTCAGTTAAGAGACCCACCCTCCCCGTCTCAAACGATAAGGTAAGGGGCGATCAAAGGCCTCCAACATGCACACGCACTCACTGCTATCCACTTCTCACACTCCCTGGTCACGAGAGCTGGCGTTCTCCAGAGCCACAGTCACAGCGAGCAGGTGGGAACTGTGTGCCGGTGGCGAGCCAGCCGGAGGTGCTGTGCATAGCTGAGCAAGGGGAAGCCAGGTGACGGGGAGCAAGGCAAGCAAGAGCATCTAGAAGGATCCGGACGACGGGTGGGGCCCACAGCCGCTCCCACGACTGCCTCTCCAGCCAGCTCTTCAACCTCATCTAGGTTTTCCCTTTTCTTTGTCATTCGCTGAGCCCTTGTGAAAGCATGTTCCTAAGTGCCCGGGAGTGGGCCTGGCTGTGTGTCTCAGGGAGGGAGGCTGATGTGGGCTAGTGAGTGCCTCACAGCCTTACCGTGATCAGCTGACCTCTCTTTGCCGTTGTGAAGTCGGCGGGGTTGAAGCTCAAGGATGGACATTGTAGGTGGATAAATATTGTGGGGGTGGGGGAAGAGTCAGGGTGGCGGGGGAGAATCAGGTGCTGTGAGGTTGACATAGTGGCTAGGGCACAAGTGGGCGGGAGGGGATGTCAGGGAGGCGGGCAGCGGCAGATGGGTCACCATAGGTTTTGTTGGCTGTGGATTCCATCCCTAGGGCAGCGACAGGTCAGCAGGGCTGGGAGCAAGGGAGTGATATTCAGGCTGTGTTCAGAAGTCAGTAATGAACTCGATATTTCCCACGGTCTCTTTAGAAAAATTATTTTTGTTTTTGTGTCTCTGTGTATGTGCACATCTTTGCATTGCCTGTGGAGGCCAGAAGAGGGCGTCAGATCCCCCGGGGCTGGCGTTACAGGTGTTTGTGTCCTGACACGAGTGCTGGGAACTAAACCTGTCTCTGCAAGTGCAGTTTCTCCAGGCGCCTGCTCTGTGGTCTTGTATGTAAAGTGTGTAGAAACCATGGATGTGTGAGAGATCCTGGCAAACCCAGAGGGGGAGGTGGACATCCAGAGGTAGCATGGAGGTTCGGGGGGAGTGTCAGTGGAAGGTTCGGTGTTTCCTTAGTAGGAAGTGCCTGGTGAGTTGAACGGCATGTGAATTATCACAGTGAAATTGCTATTAAAAACTCGCCCCAGAGGTCAGCATGGCCCGCTGAGTCTTTCCACTGTCTCCGGTGCCACAGCTGCTGTGGGACTACCTCTGCCCCCTCTGCACCTGAGCACCCTCATCCCCAACTCCGGTTACCTCATGGCACCGGCAGCAGCTGCGGAGGGTGTCACGTTGTTGTCACCAGATCCTCATGTCCCCAAGGGCACGTCAGCTCTGAACAGTTCAACAGCTCTAGGTAATAGCTGGACATGACCTTTCAGTGGTCCTGTGACTTAAGCCTAGCTACTTCCCATGTCCTTGAACCCTGGCTTCTCTCTTCTCCCTCTCCCTTCCCTCCCTTCCTCCAAACCCTTATCTTCCCTTTCCTTTCTCATCTCACCTGTTTTTTTATTTTTTGTTTTTTGTTTGTTTTTCGAGACAGGGTTTCTCCGTGGCTTTGGAGGCTGTCCTGGAACTAGCGCTAGTAGACCAGGCTGGTCTCGAACTCACAGAGATCCACCTGCCTCTACCTCCCGAGTGCTGGGATTAAAGGCATGAGCCACCACGCCCGGCTCCTCACCTGTTTTTAATTCCCAAACATTTAAATTATTGCAACTGGCCCTATTTCTAAGTGCTTTGAGAATAATAGCCTCTTTATACATTTAATCATCCAGCTAACCCCATAAGGAACAGACTGTAAACCGTTTTGGTTTTCACGTGAGAAAAGGTCAGAGAGGTTAAGTAAGTTGCAGAAAGTCACAGAGCTGGGACACATACAGCCCGTAGAGCCCGCTGCCTCTCCCCAAGCTGATAAGACAGATACAACACTTCTGTCTGCCGTTACTTGACAGATGACATAGCTCAAGCCGTTCACCCCACATCTGCAGGGCTCAGCATGGAGCCCAATGAGTAAGTACTCAGCACAGAGGGTCTCTGCATTTCTGCACTCGCCTAAGCCCCCACCCCATATTCATTTCTTCCTTGAGGACCGCAGGCAAGGATTTGGTGCTTAGAGGAGGTCAGTGTCCTGCCTTAGCTGTGCCTCTGACTCCGCTGTCAACCTGACCAGCATCCCCTGGGGCCACCGCAAGGCTCCATGGGAGAGCCTGCGGGCAGGTGTGTTGGGAACTCTGCAGCCCCTATCCAGCAGGTTAGTGGAGCCCTCAGCCTGGGTATTTGGACCATGCCGTTTGACATGATGCTTGGGTTGGAAGAGGCTTAGCGGGTGGAGGTCTTCCCACGGAATTTCTGGTGGCAGGCAGTACATCCGGCATGTGTGGAACTTTCCACTGCACAGGACTGCCGGCAAGCAAGAAGTGAGGCTAATGCCCAGATTTGCTCCCCCAGGCCGCTATGCCAGTGTGCGGAGCTGCTTGTCCCTGATGCTATGAGCTTATTATGCGGGGGACTGGTGAATACTTCGTTTGATCCATCCTGAGATGACCAGTGACTATAGCTGTAGCCCTGTAGCCGCTGTTGAGGCTTCAGTTTGTTACTGTTAACTAGTTTTTAAATGTGAGTGTGTGTGTGTGTGTGTGTGTGTGTGTGTGTGTATGTGTGCGCGCGCGCTCGCGCTCCATAGCTCGTGTGCAGGCCAGAGGACAGTTTTGTGGGTGGAGTTGGTTCTCTCTTTCCACCTTTATGTGGGTTCTAGGGATGGACCTTGGGTGGCCAGGAAGTGTGGCGAGTGCTGTTACCCACTGCGCTAACCTGCCGGCCTTGTTCTTTAGACCTAATATAATCTGTAATTTGGGCACAATAAGCTATGCTAGAGGTACAAGGAGCACAACTGGATGCTTGGAACATTTATTTTTTTTTTTGTCTCCTCCACGCTACTCCTTCCCTGCCCCTGTCCCCCACCGTGGTCCAAGCACAGCAGACTTGGATGCAGCGGTTTGTTCTGACTCCTGACAGCAGAGTTGGATGCAGGGGTTTGTTCTGACTCCTGACAGCAGCTAACCTCCAGCGCTCCTGATTCTCTACCTGAGCATCCTGCTGTGCTCCACCCATGTCCACAATTCTGAGATCTAAAATTCATAGCCATGAGATACACGTTTACAGAGGCATTCACACGCATGTACATGCACGTGCCAGGAGACATACTGGTCAGGGCTGTGTCCCCGGGCGCCCCCCCCCCCCCCCCCATGCACTCTGTGTTATCTTTGGAGTTATCATGTGTCGTGATGAGGGCTGAAGAAAGAGGACTCACGGCTTTTTATGCTGCACGTTCGTTGCTTATGGAATCTGAATTCTCATCCACTCTTTAGGCCATTGGCACTTTAGTTGACTGATTTGCATGTTGGTTCTCTTTAGTCACTCAGATAAGCATACATTTCTTAGCTAAACCCACAAATGATTTCAGATGGTGTCCGCTTCTGTCCTTTCTCCTGTCTCACTTTGGGCTCTCTTTCCTCCATGACCGACATAGAGGATGCTGGCAGAGAGGAAGGTGCTGGGAGAGAGAAGGGTGTTGGAGAATTGGGGTGCTTGGAGGTGGGGGACAGGTCCTTCCATATTGTGGCAGGTTGTGCTGAATCTACTTGGGTGGAGCAGACTAGGTACGAGAGGCCGCCTCTTTGCTGCCAGTCTCTGTGTAAATGTACAGGAGGGCCATTAGCCACAGGTCAGAAACCTTAGTGCAGGCAGATCCTTGAGTATGTATAGTTCTGGGTGACGGGAATCCTGAGCTAAGGCTTTTGTCCTTGAAATTCTCCTGCGTGGATGGATGCATTTGCTAGTGTCGTATTTTCTTCAAGTACATTGTCTTCCATAGCGAATCCCAAAGAGTGATTGCCTCTGCTGCTGTCTCCAGAGTGACATTAGCCTTGGAGGGCGTGGCTTACCAGTGTGAAACGTACTTTGCTTTGGGGACAAAATGTCTTGGTACTTGCTCTTCCTGCATTTGACCTCTTTCTTGTAAGTTCCAGCGGTCGGCTACATGCTGTGTTTTTAGGGATTCTTCCTTGGCATACAAACTGGCTTTTACTAAATGGCTGTGGCTCCAAACTTTTTTTTTTTGGCCAGTTCTGTCAGAATTAAGTTTTAGTTCTTGTCTGTATCATTCAACCGTTGAACAGTTTTAATGCATCATCTGAATGCAAACTTTTTGTCTCATTGTTAGCCTTACTTTTTTTCCTGCATCCCAACTTGGTATCCTCAGAAATGACTTGCACTGTTCCTTTGCTTCAGAAATCTGGTGGCTCTTCATTGAGCTTCCAGGGCTAGATCTCCAGCTTCTGCTTGGGGAGGGGGTGGAGTGGACGGATGGAGGGCATGGCAGCCTGGTTGACAGCCTTCAGCTCATGCAGCTGTGACTCAGTTAGAAATCCTGGCTCCTCTAACAAGTTTTTAGGTGGTTTTTTTTTTTTTTTCCCTGAAGACTAAGATCATTCGTTTGCTGATTATTGTATTAGCTCTGAGGATGTTTGGAATTTAAGGTTAGGGTGATCTCTTTCCTCTTTCCACAGAAGTGAAGTTTATCTGTCTGTACGGTTCACCTGTCTCATGGAAGCATTCACGGACTTGAACGAATCCCCAGAGGTTTTAACCCATTGTGTAGACCTGGTGTCTGGTCCCGGTGTCCTTTCTTGAGTAGCTTTAGTCAGAAATCTCTCAGGGGGACTGGTCAGACCAGAGCTGCAACTGGTAGCCGGTGAGGATGTTGGCTTAATGTATGCTTTTGGATCTGCAGGTGAGGTGCCAGGAGCTGGGACACACCCTGTCACTCAGGCAATGTGGCGTTCAGCCTGGATGGCAAGTCAGGCTAATTTTGTGAGATAGCCAAGGGCACAGGGGCACTTTCATTAGGGAGGTAGAAAATGCATAGACCATGAAAACCATGTAGATCCATGACTGTACACACCTGTCAAGCCCGCCAAACTGTATATTGAATATTGGCAAATGTTATTGTGCACGAATTACGCTTCAGTAGATAACTTTAGGCAAATAACAAAAAATTAAAGGGAATCTTCTGGAACACGTTCAGATGTTTAAAAATTCATTGTAATCATAGAAAAGCGATTTTTTCAGATGAATCAAAAGAAGTTGAAATTTATTAGGTTCACTTAATTTCAGATAGACTGGCTGGGTCTGTTTTCCTGCCTGCTTGGTGTGTCACCACCGTGAATGTGTCACTGCTGGGAGCTGCCGCCAAGTGGACTTTCTCTACAAAGGGCCAGGCAGTGAGGAGTTCAGGCTCCCAGGCTCAGCCTGACCTTGGCACACCCACTCTGCTCTGCTGCTATGCAGGCACAGCCAGAGTCAACCTGTGAAGGGAAGCATGGTGGCGTTCCACTCACACGTCACATAAGGGACAGGCTTATACCGGGCTTGGCTTTGGGATCTGTTTGCTGAGCCATGGGGGTGCCATTGGGACTTTTGGGGAAACCCACTGAAAATGTATATTCTTGAGAGCACACTTGTCGGGAGAGTGGATTGAAGGTAGGATCGCAGAGAAATTTCAGGGTGCCATGCTTACCCGAGGGACTCGGCTGTGTGAAGAATGGGATGAGCTTGCTCAGAGGGACTTCGAGAGACCTGTGAAGAGGAAGGAGGGACTGACTACAGCACTTGCTTCTAGATTCCTGTAGAAACCCGGGCAAGGGGTTCTTGCCTTATGACGGTTCTGATGGAAAGGAGCGGGCAAGGCTGTGTTGGCTTCTGTTCTGTAACGAGCTATCTGAGAGAACCAGCTTCAGAAGAGGAGGTGGTTATGTCGGCTCACAGTTCTGAAGGTTTTGCTCCTTTGCTGGTTGGTCTATTGCTTTTGGGCCCTCAGTACGGCAGCACAGCGTGGCAGAGTATGTTGTAGCTGAGGAGGCTGTACACCTCTTGTCAACTGGGAAGCGAACCAAATAGTCCCTTCATGGGCGCATCCTGAGTGGCTCACCTTTCTCCCTCTGGGTCCCACCTCCAAAAGGTTCTCAACAGTGTAGGGTAGGAACCAAGACTTTTAGCATAGAGGCCTTTGGGGAACACATACCCAAGCCGTGCGAATGATGAGAGATGCTCAGCAGATATAGGCGACAGAATGCAGAGATGGACCCTTGAGAGTGAACAGCAGGGGAGATGGTTTCAAGATTTTAGCCTCAAAGTAATTAACCCAAAGGGAAGGTGAAGAGACCTGGATGAGGGATTTCAAGTATGTGTGTTTTGAGCTTCAGAGTGAGAGAGGCAGTGGCCTTCTACACACATGTGAATCACGCTTGATTGTGTGCACACGGCCACAGTAAGAAGTAGACATTTAGGGGCTGCAGAGATGTCAGCATCTGAGAGTCCTTAATGCTTCCAGTGGACCCGGGTTCGATCCCTGGTACCCACATGGTGGCTAGTAGCTATCTGTCACTCTAGTCCCAGGGAGTTTGGCTCCCTCTTCTAACTGTGTGGGCACCAGGCACACGTGTGCATTTACATACATGCAGGCAAAATGCTCATACATGCAAATAAAAATAGAGGTAATCTATAAGTAATGCACATGAATGCTGCACTACCAGGCACATTATGTTATTTAAGAAATAAACATTTCCAGAAGACAAGATAAAGTTTTAAAAATATTTTTAAAACCAGAAAGCATGTATATCAGTGACTTTTCTTTTATTAGATTTATTTTTATTATTTTAATTATGTATATGTGTGTGAGTGTGTGTGTGTGTGCGCACGCACACATGAATGCATATGTCCACAGATGTCTGAGGGCATCTAATGTCATACCCCTGAAGCTGGGGTTACAGGCAATTGTGAGCCACCTGATATGGGTACTGGAATTAGAACTGGAACTCACGTCCTCAGGAAGAGCAGTGCATGCTTGTAACCACTGAGCCATCTCTCCAGCCCCATAAATGACTTTTCTATTGCTGTGCTAAAACACTATTGCCAAGGAACCTCCTAGAAGGGAGGGTTTATTTGGCTTATGGTTCCAAAGGGTTAGAGTCACCGTGGCAGGGAGACAGCAGGTGTGACAGCTGGAGCAGCTGGAACTGAAGCAGGGGACAGAGGGTGAACTAGAAATGGCGTGTGTCCTAACACTCTCTAAGCCAACCTCCAGTGGCATACTTCCTCCAACCAGGCCACTCCGCCAACTGGGTACCAAGCATTCAGATGCTGGAAACATGTATATGTGTATGCGTCTGTATTTGGGTAGGTATGTGCATGCCATGGAATTCAGAAGGTAACTTGTTATGTAATCAGTTCTGCCCTGTCACTGTTTGGGATTGAACTCATGTCCTAAGGCTTGGTGACGAATGCCTTTATCCACTGAGCAGCCTTGTTGGCCCAAATTTGATATTTTTTAATAGCTTGCTTTATATTAACTTTGGCATATAGCCACAACTTGTAAGAATCTCTTAGGACTTGGTGTGACAAAAACTAGTTGTGTTGTAAGTAGGTAACAAGCATTATAATGGGCTGGGAGGAAGCTAGGGAGTTTAACCCCTTTCTTTCTCAGTATAGGGATGCTTTTTGGGTCCCTATGATCTCAAGCAGACACAAACCTTGCACACCCAGTGAGCGTGCCAGAGTTGGGTCACATTAGTAAAGCTGTAGCTCTTTCTGATGATTTTGGATCATGAAACTATAAGTAACATTCTTGTGTTTTCTTAATCCGTCACATGGAAAACCTAGTCTTCCCTGCAGAGCAGGAGATAGAGTTTAAGTCCTTGCTGGTTGACAAGGACCTGTCCTGCACTCCCTACCCCACCCTACCCCCACCCCATCCCACCCCACTCTACCCCACCCCACTCTACCCCACCCCACTCTACCCCACCCCACTCTACCCCACCCCACTCTACCCCACCCCACTCTACCCCACCCCACTCTACCCCACCCCACTCTACCCCACCCCACTCCACCCCACCCCCTATTTTGCACACCACCTCCAAGAAGAGGCTATGTGGTCTGAGGCTGAGATACTGTAAAGTTTAATAAATGGCAGGGAGGCCTGTATGGACACAGACCAGCAGGGTACCAGGCAGAGAAAGGGGCAGAAGAGGGACTGTCATAGGTGCCGAGAAGGTCAGGGAGAGAACATGCCAACATGGGAACAGATGGGTGACAGAGACAGACAGGAGAGATGAGTCGTTTTTGTTATGACAAAGACTGTAGATTATCCATGGCATTTGACAATTGGTGGGTCCTTGGAAATGACCTTATTTATTCATTTATTTATACATTTATTTATTTACCCATCTGTCCATCTGTCTGTCCATCCGTCTGTCCATCCATCCATCCATCCATCCATCCATCCATCCATCCATCCATCCATCCATCCATCCATCCATCCACCCACCCACTAGCTTTAATGTGTGACTTTAGCCAGCAGAAGGCTAGGGCAGGGCCTAATTAGGAGCAAGTGAGTGTAGTGTTTTTTTTTTTTTTTTTAATTTACTTGTTTTGAAGTTGCTTGTTTTTGAAGAGGAGACTACGGAAGCCTTTGAAGAGGAAAGATTGAAAAGCTAGGATTGGTGCACATCACTGTAGCTTCTGGAGGAAGCAGAAGGGATTGGCTTTGACCCTCGAGCTCTGAGTGAGAAGATGGAAATATATAAGCTTTGGACGAAACTAACACATGGAAACATTTCTTTAAGAAAAGCTTCTAAATCAAATGGGAAGCAACATTCATGCATAAGTGGGATATGTCTTCCAAATGGGATACCATTCAGCCATAAGATGGATGGAACACTGCCCTTCCAGACCCCACTGAGTGCTCTGTGCGCTTCTGGAGCAAGCTACAAACAAGAGAAGTCTCTGTGTGTGGTGTCCACGTGCTGATGTGAATCACAGAGTATTTTTATACGATACCAACTACAAGCTTCCAAATTTGGGGATACCTTATGGATACGGTCATCACATAGGCTGTTAAGACACACACTCCCCTGTCTAACTTTATTCTGGAGGGGACCACCTAAGCATTTGACAGTGTCAGTGTCTTGGCAGCAGCTTCATTCACAACTCGGAAAGTTGAAGACTCAAATAAATCATGGTGTTTTTTTTTTCAATTTAACAAAATTTACAGAGTATCATTTATGTGTTAAGCTCTTTCTAAACATTGGCATCTAGTTTTCATCATAGTTATGCTGTGGGGAGTGTTAGTCCCTTACAGATGAGGTACTGTGAGTCATTCGCCTCTCTGGAGATGCATCAGTGAGAGCGGAGCTGGGGTCAGACCGCTGGTCTCCCCCTCCCTGATTTCTTCACACTTCACTGCGTGTTTAATTGGATTGGGGTAAATGGCATGTGTTTAACTCAGCTTTACTTAATTATACGTCTCTTATAAACTCCTCGAAGACAGATTGATCAGAACATACACTTGAGGGAAAGCAGAGACGTGGCCTGCAGCAGGCTCCAAAGCTGGTGGATCAGTTCACTCATGTCTGAGCCCCCTCCTCTGTGGGGCTGCGTAACAGTTTAAATTAGCTGTTCGAGAATGTCTGATTGTATTCTAAACAATAGGATGAATGAACAATAGCCCGTGGCGTGCTGGGATAATACAGCCCTGTGGCAGTGCTATTTAAGACACAGCTACTCAGTACGCCGCCTTACAGGAAAGTGTGCAAGCCACGATAGATGCCTGCGCTTGATAATCCTGCCTCTCGGCACCCCTGATGACTTGAGCTCAGACTGCTCACATTCCTTTAGAAGCCTCAAGGCCATGCTCTCTGTCCTGTGCCCCTTCAGTTGTCGGCTTATGGTTGTTTGCGACCTGCGTTCCAGAATGTTCATTATAACCCAACCGTCTCTGCGCCCCAAACACTTGCCAAGGGTTGCAGAGCTGCTTTGGAAGTCCCGTTTCCTCTATGGTTTTTGGAAATTCCAGTAGGAATCTGGTCTTACTTTCACTTCCTACTCTCAGGGGGTTGCTGTCTACCCAGTAGCCATGGTCCGTAGTTTCTCCATTGTAAGCCTTCCCTAGAGGCTCTCGTGTATTCCATCTGGCTTCAAAGTTCCTGCAGAGCTGAGGCTGGCATTGAACACCTACCTTCTTGCTCCCGTCTGTGCTTCCTTCACCTCTCTGGTTTATGTTGTGATACAGAGTGAGCCCAGATCTGTGTGTGTGAGACAAGCACTCCAGTGCCTGAGCCACACCCTCAGCTCTTCCATGCAGGTGTGATGGCCAAACGCGTTATCACACAAACTAACGCGTTGTCACACAATCTAATGCATTATCACACAAACGCGTTGTCACACAATCTAATGCGTTATCACACAAAGTAACATTATCGCCAGTCTGTCAGCACTGTGCTTGACTTTTGAGTATACTCTTTCCTGGTAGTCCCACTGGCCCCTGGGCCATCCCATCCTTGTTTTGTTCAGGGAAAAAGATTATACACAGCTGGCTTTTTCTTCATTGCTTGGCTCTCAGGTCAGAGAATCGGTGACTGCCAGGCTTCACAATTTGCTTCACAGTTCCCCAAGGCTGGAAGCCTGGGATTAAGGCCTCTCTCCTTGGCCTGTTGATGGTCATCTTTTCCCTTTGTCCACCTACGTGTGTCTGCATTGGGCCCAGGGATGCCTTCCGCACACTTTGACCAGTTAAACTGAGTGTTTGTGCTTCATCTGGAGATGGGATTGTATAAATATATCCTTTTTCATCTTCTATAAATGGTAGTCTTTTGAAATACTAAGATGACTTCTTACTAAGCTCAGATAGGTTGATTGCTTTGGAGTAAGATTTTTTTCCTCCCCTCCATAAACTTGTGATAAGAAGTTGCCCTGGGAGTGCTGTGTATCGGAGTAAAGATTCCCAAGGCTGTTTGTCCCATTCACTCCAACTGCTTTATAAGAACTGTAGGATGAGACAGTACTTGCCGTGGTATTTGGACCTGGAAAAATTCCCTGGTCCTGGGGCTGGTACCTTTTTCTTATTCTGTATTCATTAGAAAATTCTGGACTCACCACAAAATCCTCAGTTACAAAGTTCAGAAACTCAGCACAAACAAGCTGAGGCTGGACAGGGAATTTGTTTCCCTTTTAGTGGGAGAGTCTTGGGATGAGAGCATCTTATTACAGGTCACCAAGAACAGGACATTACAGGTCACCAAGATCAGGACATTGCAGGTCACCAAGATCAGGACATTGCAGGTCACCAAGATCAGGACATTACAGGTCACCAAGATTCAGACATTACAGGTCACTAAGGTCACTATCAGCATTTTCTCTTGCTCCCTCAAATGTATTTATTCCCATAAAACTGATCGAAGAAGTGCCTGCAGTACTCCCCGGGTGGTGTCCCGTGACTTATAACTGGGCTTTGATTTCTTGTATCTGCATATCACATATCAAGGGAGATAATGATCGGCTCCACTTAAGCCAGTTGGTTGTCCCTGAGTCTGTCACTGGAGTGTTGTTGCCGAACTGGCCTGGTCTCAGCCACAGTGGCAAAGCATCTTGATTGGCAAGCCTGCTGGGAGAAGGGATGCTGTCCCTAGAGAAGGGTTGCTTAGTGAGCAGCGTACGGCTAACTCCCTCCCTCCCTCCCTCCCTCCCTCCCTCCCTCCCTCCCTCCCTCCCTCCCTCCCTCCCTCCCCCCTCCCCCTCCCCCCCCCTCTCTCTGCCTCTCTCTCCTTTCCTGTTGCTCCTGTCTCTTGAGCCTGTCTCCTCCCCTCCCCTTTTCCCCTTTTAGGATCCTTTTCCCCTAATTAAAAAAACAAACACAAAAAAACAAACAAAAAAAAACCCTCCTCTTGAACTCTGTCACATGGCATCTTTCTCTCTCCAGCCACTTTTTGAAATAGGAAGTGCCTGTCATAAAGTCATGCTGTGCTGGGTCCATTTGAGAGTTCGCATCACCCATCAGGCGCCCCCCTCCTCCGTTCGAGATGAAAATATGTCACAGCGGAACACGTGTCGAGATGACCAGACACTGACAGCACAGTGACTGCGTGTTTGATGATTGCTAAGATCATGAGATGGGGCGGTACTGGGGCTACTGCATCACGTGACAGTAACAGGCTTTCCCCACTTTGTTTTCGTAGGCTTAGATGACTGCCTGCAGCCATACGTCCACAAGTTTGAGCGGGAGAAGATAGACGGGGAGCAGCTACTGAAGATCTCCCATCAGGACCTCGAGGAACTGGGGGTCACAAGGATTGGACACCAGGAGCTGGTGCTGGAGGCTGTTGACCTTCTCTGTGCACTGGTTAGTCTGATGTGACTTTGTTTAGGTCCCCAGTCTCTCAAGTCCTCATGTGGTTCAACCCCACCCCTACGCGCGCGCTTGCCACATTGAAAAGACACATCAGTGGAAAGTAAGAGAAAACAGGGCACCTTCTAGAGGACAAGCTGAGCTCAATCTGACTCTCGTCTTTATGCATGTATGTTTATGGGAGGGTACACAGATATGTTAAGTGTGCATGCATGCCCGTGTGCATGGAAACGCTGTCCACTTTTTTTGGGGGTAGTTCAAGACAGGGTTTCTCTGTGGCTTTGGAGGCTGTCCTGGGACTAGCTCTTGTAGACCAGGCTGGTCTGGAACTCACAGAGATCCGCCTGCCTCTGCCTCCCGAGTGCTGGGACTAACGGCGTGCACTACCACCGCCTGGTCTGCTGTCCACTTTCTGTACAGGATCTTACGGTGGCCTGGAGCTTGTCACTTAGATTATCTGGCCAGTGAGCCCCAGGGGTCCTTCTGTCTCCACCTCCCATCCTTGGAATTGCCAGACGTGATGCCTGGCATTTTTACCTGTGTGCTGGGTGTCCAACTCAGGTCCTCATGCTTACAAGGCAAGTATTCTACCAACTGACTGGGCTGCCTTTCCCAGGCCCTTTCTTTCCTTCCAATGAATGAATGAATTTAAAGAAACTAGCATACCAGACATTGGATAACATGATGTTTGTTAAACAGGGTGTATTTTAGTAAATTCTCCTTCCCTCTGTCTCCCCCACCCTTGTCTCCTGTAATCTTCCCCAGGCTCTTTTCCTCACTGATGGACAGTGTGTCCTTTTGCTCTTCCTCCTCCTTTCCCCGCACCCACACAGGTAGACATTGCACACCTTGTCGGTTAAAAAAGTTATATTAGAACTCAGTCATCGATGCATTTATTAGCTGAGGCTGCTCTTGTGCCTCAAGGACAGATGGAGTCTCTGTCACACAGACCACATGTCCCTTCAAAGCCAGAAGTGTTTACTGTCTGATCATGTACAGAAAAGAGTCTTCTATTATAATAAAAGAGCCTATACTAGCCTTATTTCTTTTACAAAGCACAGAAAGACGGAGACAGCTGTGCATGAAGATGCCTCGCTCTAAATCAAAGTGAGACATGCTAAATGTTCGCGTCTGCTCTTGTTGCTATAAAGAGCACTGTGAGTTTCACAGGTACTCACTCTGTTTAAATAACTGATGTTTGTGCTTGGACTAAGCAACCAAAAAAAATGGCATTTAGGACCGTGAACTTTGTTCTAGATGGCAGGTGTTCGAACCCTGTGCAAGCCCTGGGAATTGCATTATACCTATGTCTCCGAAATAATTTATTCAGATGTGGCCTAAAACACCTGTAAGGGCATTTGTTTGCAGACTGGCTGGCATGGGTGGGACTCAGTTCTGCCACACTTAGGAAGGTGTTCACCTGTCAGGGTTGGGTACCCTCCCCGGCATTCAGGCTGGGCTAATAACACTCTGAACCGGAGCCAAGGGGATATACAATTACATCACCCAGGATGGTGGGAACGAATGTGTGTGGTGACGCTGCCATGGCCGGTCTGCATTCCATCGATTATATAACTCTCGCCACACTGCGAGTATTCTTTTCCTTTAAATGGACAGAGCCTTGTCTTCTGCTCTGAGATGCACCGCTCTTGTTTAGGAAAGTAATGGGGAAATTATTTGTGGTTGATAAACGAGCTGCCACCGGGGAGACGCCGTGGCCAAGTGGTCTGAGTGCTGGCCTGGGAGGCGGGATTTTTGTGTCCTAGTCTTGGTGCTGCTCCAGGCTACTCCTTCTGTGACCCCTGGGGGAATGTGGTGTCTGTTCCCCCCGCTCTGCGCAGTAACCGTCACCCTTCGATGTGGCCCTGGACTCAGTGGGTGTTCTGCATTGTTGAGGATGTGCTCAGTCACCCTGCATATTATGAAAACTGCCTGCCCCTCAGAGCCAAGCATGCTTGAGTTTGCTTCTGTTACACAGGCTGGGAAGCAGCCTTGCTGGCTTTTCTGTGAGAGCGAGCGCTCCAGGCTGTTGTGTTGTCTCCTCCACTTTGCAGTATTCTTTTGAGGACAAGCACATTGCTTTGAAACCCACAGTGTGGCGGGGAGGAGGACAGGTGGGTTGCAGGCCGCTTGTGTTTGTCAGGGAAAGGAGAAATAGCTGTTGCCCCTGGGGGGACTCTTTGCTCTTTCCCCTTAGCTACCTTTTAAAACGTTGCACCAAAAAAACGCACAAAGCTGGACCAATGCCAGAACCTAGAGCTGTGTTTTATCTCCTACAATTTCCTGCTAATTTCCTCCGTAGACCAGGCTCTGACCTCAGTCTCACTGGGAACACTATATAGCAGTGTGCCCTGACTGCGTTGCATGGGGGAATAAGGGGTGACCTCCCCCAGAGTCTGCAAGTGGGGAACTGCTTTTTTCTGAATAGGGAGAGTCTAATATAGTTTTATTAAATACCTCTAGTCTTCATATAATCTTCCACAAAATACTATTATAACACAGCTTAATTATACTGTTTCTTTTTTAATCTGACGCCATGATAATCTTTGGATAGCTACATGATTGAGACTGCTTTGCTTTGAATAATTCATTGCTGGGCAGTTAATGTGGAGCCGTGGTTGGCCCTGGTGCTGGAAAGGTTTCTAGACAAACTTGCTTTAGTAGATTTTTTTTAATGGTTAGGAAGTGAACAAAAGTTGGATTAAGAAGGACAAGGGGTGGGAGGAGGTGATTCCATTGGGATCACTGGAAGGTTTTGGAGCAATGATAAGGACAGATAGAAAGGAGAGGGACCTAAACCGAGAGATAATAATTCTCTAAGCTGGTGAGTCATAACTAGAGGGTGAGGCGGGGTTACCATCCTAAGTTCAAGGCCTGGCCCCTTTCTGGGTAGACTGACACACCCTACCTAGCCTGTTCTCTGGAGGGAGCTATTGCTACATTTGGCTGCTCATGTGAGGACTATTTAAAATTAAAGTTAACTCCCCATTGTGCTTTCTCTGTAGGCAATACTCAGTATTTATAAATAGCGGTGGCTACCACATTGCAGACAGAGCTGCAGACAGCTTGGTTGGACAGTGTTGGCCAGACACATGCAAGAGCATGGTGGAGATGAATGCTCTTTGCAAAGTTGGTAAAGCTCTGGTTTCCTGAAGACTGAAGTGGAAGACAGCATTTTTAAGGTTAAGGGAGGATGAGGTGTGAGCAGGGTAGAGCCAGTACCAGTGTTGAGTGGTGCCACCCCAAGTCTGTGGCATCGCTGTCTGAATCAGCATAGCATGTCCCAGTTGTGTCCCCCTCAGGCCTTTCATGGGTCACCATTTACCCATGGCACATCTTTCAAGGTTTTCCCTCTCTGATGGAGAGATGGTGTGCAGCAGGGGAGTCTCTGCTGATGGTTTTTATTTGACTTGATCTTGCTTAGGGGTGGTAACGTACAGAAAACTATACACGATATATTTATTGGGTTGCCGTTTAATGGGTGTAGACAATGAGGTTACTTTGGTCCTGTGCCACTTGGTCATACATGTTAGAACATGATCAGAATCTGAAGGCCTGGAGAGAAGAGGAGACAAAGCTACATGTGGTATCTTTACGTTTAAGGCCCTAGCCGTATAAGAATGTGACCTCCTTCACTTCTGGTCAGACACCTCCTGGCTTTTCACCCAGAGCAGGAGAGAGTCACTGATGCCGGCCGGCTCCTAAGGTCACTCTAGGCAGAAGGACTTGTAGAGGATTCTCAGAGATGCATCTCATTTCCAACTTAGTTTATTCACTGCACCTCCTCTTCCTTCTCACCCACTTTCTTTCTCCTCTGCTGCTAAACATACACTCAGATGCCAAGCCATATCTTTGGTCCTGCTTGCATCTTCTTGATGCCCATATATGAACAGTTTCCGGAGGAGACAGGGTGAGGTAAAAGACTCATGAAAATAATCAGACCTAGTCTGAGAAAGTCTTCATTTTCCCTTTGGGTGTGCCCTGAAGTCCGCAATCCTTTCCCGATTGTGTCTCCACAATAGGGTTTTTTTTCCAGCTAATAGAATTCATGGCTTCTTCTCTCTTTGTTGTGGAGTAGGTAGGGGCAGAGGGGAGGGGGCTTCTCCCCACCTTTGCCTCTTTATAAAATTATGCTCAAGTGTACATGCGTCTCATCTTTCTAGCTTTAGGATTTATTTTGGGGGAAAGAGACCAATTAGAACCAACTCAGTGTAAAATGGAAAGAAGCAGTCAGAAGAAGCTCCCATCTCCCTTCTTTATTTTTATTTTTATATTTTATTTGTAAGCTTTGTCAAGAGAAGGGAGTTTAAAGTCCTCTGCAACAGTAAAATATATTTTCATTTTCATTGGGTTCCAGAAGTGTCATATATGAGTAAAAATTCCAAGACGTTTGTGGCGATGTTGGCTACAGAACACTGGGCACTCCTGCTTTTAGTGAACATTCTTGATAGAGGTTGGCAGACTGGGTAGTTGACAGAATGAGAGCCTTCCCTGCATCCTAGACACAAGCCTTCCTTCAAAACAAGCCGTGTCTTGTAGGCGTTTTATCCGTCCATTTGTGAGGCTTTGAAATTAAAAGCCACGATGGAAACCTATCCTTATTTCCTCTTCTCCACGGAATGAGGATGTTGTGTTTTAGACTTTAGGAAAAAAGCCAGTGATAGGAGAAAAAAAAGCCAGTGTAAGACTTAGATAGAATATTGATTATTCCTATAGGAAACACTTTGAAATTTGTATTCTTTCGAAGACGATAAAAGCTTTTAAAACTTGGCTTTCTTCTAACATTTCCAAGTTACAAAAAGGTTTCTTTTTAAGAAAATTACTTGTGCATCTATGTGGTGCATGTGCACATGGGTGCAGGTGCCTGTGGAGTCCAGAGGTGCCGACCTGTTACAGATGGTTGTGAGCCGCTCGACGTGATGTGGGTACCAGGAACCAAACTCAGGTCCTCCACAAGAGCAGCGTATCCTCTAAACTGCTGAGCCAGCTCTCCACCCCCTCCAAGTTTTTAAAATTAATACTTTTAAAAACACTTATTCTCATTCTGTGTGCATGGGTGTTTTGTTAGCCTGTGTGCCCTGTGCCCACAGAAGACAGAAGAGGGCCTTGAGTTACAGATGGTAGCGAGCTACCACATAGGTGTGGGGACTAGAATGTGGCCCTCTGAAGAGCTGCCCGTGACCTTAATCACCAGGTCATTCCTCTAGCTCCTTTGTTTTGTTTTGTTTTTTAAAGTGGAAGCGGTACAGATCTAAACTGCCAGTAGAGTCTGTTTAAAGTCTTCACCAGAGCCAACCCCTCTTGTTGTTGTTAATTCATCATTCGTGCTGAAAAAGGAAGTTGTTGCAAACCTCTAAACATGTGTATGCTTAGATGTATAGATTGCGCATAATTATCCCCTTCCCGTCCCCAAGCACAAGGCGGCTTGAGCCAGTTCAGGGATGCCCTGATATTTTAGAGGTGATAGATCAGGTGAACATAAAACTTTCATGAATGAAGTATCTTTGGTTAGTTTGTACTAGGTCTGGGGTTACTAGCTGGTCCTCCCTCCCTCCCTCCCTCCCTCCCTCCCTCCCTCCCTCCCTCCCTCCCTCCCTCCCTCTCTCCCTCCCTCCCGAGACTCAGGTGCCCATCTTGGCTTCAGACTGACTGTACTCCTGCCTCAGCTGCTGATTTCTGGATGAAGTGTGTGCACCTGCACACCCAGTCTGTTTATCTTAACTCTTGTCTCGTGTCCGTCCTGTGCTGATCTCACATCCCGGCTGTCCCTCGGACAGGGTGTTAGGAAGTGGAAGTACACAGCGCGCTGAGCCAAAGGTTGGGCCTGCATGCTGTCTCTTGATTGGAATCCCAGCTTTGATTTGGTCACCCGTGGAGTCTCATGATGCACCCACCATTCTTGGGCCTCGGTTTCTTCAGCTTTGAAGGTGGAGTGTCTGTAATCAGGACCATCCAAGATCTGTGAGACATTCAGAGTGTCAGCGTGAGAGATCAGAAGTGAACATTGTTCATCTTGCCTCCCCCAACGGTCATAGTCAAGACATGAGCACTCTAAAAATACCATGCGCAATTGCCTTCGGGCTATGTGATAGAAATTAAAAATCAGTTGTTTTATGTTTATAGTTGAGTCCCATTCACAGAATAAGTCATGTATGTGCAGATATTCCAAAAACCCTAGACAACCCAAAATCTAAAACATGGCTAGTCCCAAGCATTTGAGATAAGGGACACCGAATGTGCCGGCACGTTTTATGTCAACCTCACACCAACTAGTGTCATTTGGGAAAAGGGACCCTCACTTGAAAATACCCCTTCCAGATTGACCTGTGGGCAAAGCTGTGGTGCATCTCCCTGATTGATGATTGCTGCAGGAAGACCTAGCTTACTGTGGCCGGTACCACCCCTGGGCTGTTGATCCTGGGTTCTATAAGAAAGCAGCTGGGTGATCCATGAGGAGCAAGCCAGTAACAGCATCCTCCATGGCCTCTGCATCAGCTCCGGCCTCCAGGTTCCTGCCCTGTGTGAGTTCCCGTCTTGTCGTCCCTGGATGATGGACTGCAAGCCGAAGATGAAATACTTTCTGTCTAACTCGCTTTTGGTTGCGGTGTTTCAGCACTGCATCAGAAACCTTCACTGAGACACAGGACTTGCAGGCACGTTTCTGCCTCGAGCAGCCACTCCCCTCAGGGGACACAAGTCAAGCAGCTCTTGGCATACGGCAAGTGTCTAACGCATTGTGCCCAGATTCCAAATGGCACCAGATCCCTTCTTTGAAATTATATTGGGACAGTATCGTATACCTCCTGCAGTATCTCCACTCTTTGCTAAGAGTGATCTATCTATCTATCTATCATCTGCAGTGTTTGAGATAAAACTTAGAGCTTCGAGTATATTACACAGCCGTTCTATCACTGAGCTGCACATCTGTCAGTCTGTATGTCTGTCTACCTACCTACCCACTCACCCACTTACCTATCGCAGTGCTTGAGATGGAACTTAGGGCCCGAGCGTGTTACACAAGCGTTCTATCACTTAGCTGCACTCCCATCCTAAAGTTGACGTTTCTAAAGCAGGCAGATAAGTTAACATAATCGAAAGCACAGGTTAAATTGCGGGTGAGCTGATAGTACTGCCTTTTCTCAGTCCCTTCTGTGGGAAACCCATCTCTTTCTCACCTGTGGTGCTGTGGTGGGGCATGCAGAGCCCTGGTCTGGCCGGCGGTCCAGATGGAGCAGGAGTAGGTGACAAGCCGGAGAGTAACTGGAAGTCACTATTCTACTCCCAGGGAACACATGCAATGACATGTTTGGAAGCTAGTCTTGGTTGTCACATACAGGGAGTGAGAGTCTGGTATCTGATGTGTGTGTGTGTGTAGGAAGGGGGTGTGGGCGAGCGTGGTTGCTAGCATCTTGTGCATGGGAGCTCTCCGCAATAGAGTTACCCCACCACACATCAGTTGGCTGAAGTCTGCTTTGAACTAAGTGGTCAAGAGTCCCGTCCTGGAGGGGACATCTGTCCAGGCCTGAGTGATAGGAATGGCCTCTCCTTGCTTCTATCTATGCGCAGAGCATTTTTGAGATATAGGTCTAGGGAGGGCAAAGCCCTTGAGGCAGGAGGAGGCTGTGGGAAGATAAGAGTAAGGGGCTAGCTTATGGGAAGGAGGCTGGAGTGGGCAGGTTGTGTAGGAGTTGGTAAAGTTACTCCCGCTACTCAGTCACTTGAGAGTTTAGAATTTATTGATAGTCTAACATCTTTTCCCTTTGATTTTTATTTCCTGCAGAATTATGGCCTTGAAACGGATAATATGAAGAATCTGGCTATGAAACTTCGAGCATCTTCCCACAATTTGCAGAATTACATAAGTAGCCGGCGGAAGAGTCCGGCTTATGATGGGAACACATCCCGCAAGCCCCCCAATGAGTTCCTGACTTCTGTGGTGGAGCTCATTGGAGCTGCCAAGGCCTTGCTGGCGTGGCTGGACCGGTGAGCTGTGATGGATGGGTGCATCCTTGCTGGCGTGGCTGGACCGGGGAGCTGTGATGGATGGGTGCAGTGCATCCTGAGCTCATGGAGCCCTGCGATGCTCTGAAGCCTCAGTTCTGCCTCAGGAAGAGAAGCCATTGTTCCTTAGGTCCCCTCTCCCTGGAATCCAGGGTCATGGGTCAGAGGTAGATCTTAGTGTTCTCCTGGAAGTTCCCCTGAAGGTCAGCTGCAGGAATGAATGAACCCAAGTTCAGAGGGAGTGACACTGTGCCAAGGTGTTTTACTGAGAGTAAACATTAGCGCTGGAGGCATGTGGCTGGTATGAAGCAGTTCGTGGACTTGGCTCGGCTCATTTACGTTGTTTGTTTGTTCTTTTTTTTTCCCCCATCCAGATTCCTGATTTTTTTCAGCACAACATTTTTATTAATTTTGTGAGACTTTGAGACAGTGTATCTTGTTCAACGCCCGTATTTCTTCCCCCAGCTCTTCTAGACCCACGCTGTCCTCCGTACCCCTCACACTTGTGTCCTCTTCCACGCTTTCCCCAGCCTTAGCTATAGGTGCTGTGCTGAAAATGTATCACTTGGGGGCAGGCACCCCATGGACAGTTGATCTCTGCGTTTTGACCAGTTGTGGTTTTCTATAATGATCTCTGTCTACAGTACAAGAAGCTCCTTTGATGAGAGTCGAGAGCTACACTAATCTGTGGGTTTAAGAACAAGTATTTCAAATGCAGTTAGACATTATACTGGCTTAAGAGACTGCAGTAGTAGGCTCTTCTCTGGATTTCATGGCCTCGCCAGCCACAGGTATTTGGTTAAATTTACAGTGGCAGGCGTGAGATCATCCCTATTGAGCAGGCCTTACATGCAATTAGACAGCTGTTAGTTACCTTCAGGATCTTTCAGAAGATTTTACTGTGGTAGTGATTGCTATGGATCATGGAGGAGATAAATGGATAGTGCCATTGATAGCTTTTCATTCTTGCGTGAGATGGTTCTGAGGGTCGGATTTCTCTATTATATGTATTCAGAAGAAGTAATGCGATGAAAGATAACTTAAGCCAGCCTGCAGGGTCACCATGTGGGCCAGTGTCTAAGGGTGGGACTCTCAGGCATTTCCTTCTCTGTTGTCTTCCCCTCACTCAAGAGAGTTCTGTTGCTTCCTAGGGCTCCGTTCACTGGGATCACAGATTTCTCTGTGACAAAGAACAAAATCATCCAACTGTGCCTGGACCTGACCACGACAGTCCAGAAGGTCAGTAATGCATCATCATCAGTTTCTAGAACTTTCTTCTCTGCTTTATTCCAAGTGTTCCCTGTATGCACACTAAGTGTCTCATCCTCCCTTTCCCATCAGAATTTGGTGGAGGTGAAAGGCTTTAAATTTGAACAGATGGCTTCTGTGAAAACCGACTAGCAGCCTCGGGCTCAGAAATTACTTCTTTTGTCTTATAATCACGAATACCTGTGCATTTCTCCGAACATGTCAGAGTGCTTCTCACCCTCATCTTTGTTCTGAGTGCTTTGTTGTGCCTTCTGGTTCTGACTGCTGTTGGGGAAAAGGTCAGGGTGGGGCAGGTTGTGAGGCTGTAACAAATAACCCCAAACCTCAGCAGTTTATCCCCTAGATAGTTACAGGGAAGGGCTCCCACTGGGAGATGGCATCTGCACACAGTCAGCACCCACTTTGATTGTCCCATGGCAGACAGGCAAAGAGCCTTGGTGGACCTGACAGGTCATGGCTCTCCAGTCAGACTTAGATATATAAATTCAATTTTTAATTGAATTTGTTATAGATATAAGGAAGGTTTTTTCCCTATCCATTTGATTTTAAAGATTTTATTTTTAATAGGGGTGTTTCCCTCTTCCCTGTGCATATGTGTATTTCTGTGTATGTATATGTCTGTGCACCTGCCCACACACACACATATGCAGATGCTCAGAGTCTAGAAGAGGCATTTGATCCCTTGAAGCTGGAGCCCCAGGTAGTTGTGAACTTCCCAGTTTGATACTGGGAGTAGAACTTGGGTCCTCTGTGGTATTAGCAAGTGCTCGTAACCAGTGAGCCATCCCTCAGTCTCTCCATTTGGTTTTAAACTCTGTAATTTGATATTTGTTTCTGTGGATGATCTGATAAAAAAATAAAGGTATCCTTTCCTTATTTCTGACCAAGTAGCAACAGGTGTGTGTGTGGGGGGCACATATGGGTGTGTACATGTGTGAGTGTGTGTGCGCATGTGTGTGCTGTTTTCCTCTGCAACACACTGTGAAATGTGGCTTTGTCTGAGCCAGTTACTTGAGATCTAGTCCTGAGTAGCCACTGAGTTTGAAGCACACGTGCTTTGGACCTGGGATCTGACAGAGGTGCGCAGAGACACTATATGGACACTGCATGGATCTGTGTTTTTTTCTCATTTTTATGATGTACGAGGTAATTTTGATGGGAAGAGTCTGGTGTCAGCTGTGATACAGGAGCGCCATGCTGTCTGAGACCAGGCGTTGATGGCGGACCGTGTTTCCACAATGCCTGCCTCAGGGCTCTTTTCTTTCTTACTTCCCTCCCCTTACCATCCTGACTCCTCCTTTGATTTATAATGGAGTTCGCTTGCAACCCCTGGCATCAGAGTAGGAGCCAAACGATGAGGTTAGCAAGCGGGCCACTGTAGCTCATAGGTCACCTGTGTTACTCTCTGACGGGTCCTAGTTGGGGAGCCTGAGTTGCTTCGCAGGGAGCAGAGGGAAAGTGAGGAGGCAGGGGCAGATGCACTGTGTTTGTTTTTACAGGATCAGTAGGCTTTGCCTGAGCAGGCTAACAGTTGGCTTTGCAGGCACTGGGACAGTTCCTTCAATAAATATTTACTTGGCACCTGTGACTGCCACTGTTCTAGGCACCAGGGTGCCAGATTGAATAAATAGATGAGATGTCTGTGACTCCATGAGCTTAGTGTCTGGGGAGGACAAGCAAGAATCGAGGTCTGTGAACAAAGTTACATGTGTGTGAAGTTACATAGACGTTAGCAAGCTGGGGAGGCAGGGGAGCAGGATGGAGAGGCGAGATGGTTGGCACCCGTGTCTGCAGCAGGCCTTGCTGAGAAGATGCCACTGGGATAACCCATCTGTCAGGGTTGGCCTGTTTGCAGGACCCCGGTTTGAAGCTTTTTTCCTAGGCCGAGAGCTATCGATACTGTGCACCGATGATTGGGGAAATGTAGTCCTCTCTCACCTGGGAAGTCCAGGTGCAGTGTGGCTGTGCCTTCTGCGGAGTGTTCCTCTGCACTTGTTCCCGCCCACCGGGGCCTCATGGCACACGGCGCACGATGGAGGGTGATTTTCAGAGTGCATTTCAGCGGGGAGACAGGCAGCTGTCACTCAAGAATCGGCCTGATGGAATCGGCCTTTTGCCAGGAGATTGAACCCCGCACTCAGGGGTCACGAGAGGTACAGTGAGTGTGCACTATTCGCTTCTGCTTCCCTGTGGTACTCTCTGGGGGGAGTTAGTCTAATGGCTAAGAGCATACTCTTCATAGGTTCAAATCCCATCCCTACCACACATTAGCCCTGGGCCCCGGCTAAGTCATTTAGATTGACGTCACTCTCTTGTGTATACCGTGAGAACACTGATGCTTACCTTCTCAGACGGCCTGGTGGGATTCCTGTAAGTTTCCCTTCCCAGTCCCATTTGTGAGTATGAATAAAGGCATTATGAAAATGAGGTGAGAGATGCCAGGAGTCATGCATGATGCACGCCTTTAATTCCAGCACTTGGGAGGCAGAGGTAGGCAGATTTCTGTGAGTTATAGGCCAGCCTGGGCTACTTATTTTTAAGATGTGAAGAAAACTGATGCCTAAATTTTTTTTAATGATCACATATACACATGTATATATGTGTCTACACATATATGCAAATATAGTCAGATGTCCATAAACCTATATGTAAAGGAAGAAGTAAATATACCTGATAGTTTGAGGGAGGAATTGTATTTATCCTGTCAGGGAAAGAGGTAGATAGAAGAGTGTAGGGGACTAAGCAAAGAAAGGGAGGGGAAGAGAGATGTTTTATTTACAAAAGTCATATATGTGACCACACACGTATAAATGACACGAATGAGTGTGTGTGTGTGAGTGTGGTGCTGGTTCTTCTTGTAAGTACGCTTCCTTCCATAGCAAGTGCACCGAGCTAGTCTCAAGGGAAATGTGAGATGCTTTAAAAACGGCATTCATCTCAAATACGGTCTTGAAGGTGATGTGTGATATAACATAGAAAGGGTAGCACTGCCTCCCTTGAAAGAATACACTCAGGTGGAGATATTAAGATCTAGCTTTTTGGGTATTTTGGGGAAATATTGTTTCCCAGAGTCATACTTGATAGTGTAAGGAGAATGAAGGAAATATATATGCTGCCCTCATTTTCTGGAACTTAAAAATATTTTAGTTTGAACACGTTTTCATAACTCTTGAGTTTGGTCTTTGACAGTTCCTTCATATGTATATATAAGTGAATGAATATGTGTATATACAGGAATATGTTTATACATATGAACGTGTATATGTATACATACATAAGAATATGCCTACAGACATGAATGGGTATATGCACACATAAATATGTATTATACATACACACACATGCACACATACACACACACCTTTTAAAGAACGATGACTAAAGGCATATGCATACACTTGGGATGTCACTTTCTAAACTTTGGGAAAGATATGTCCTTGGCTCTTGACCATAATTTATTTTCTATAGTAACTGAAAGAACCATCTCTTTGTGAGTGTCATATGGGCACACATTCGTGTGCACATGTGTACACGCACATGCACAAACGCACACACCCAGCTTGGTGAATGACTCCGTGTCATTTCTAGTGCAGTGTGGTGGCAGCTGTTTCGGAAACTGCGCCCTCTGTCTCATTCAGTCCTCCGTCGTTTCCTTTACTGGGGACTTGGAGGACTAGGAGCCACGTGTAGCTCCTCATCACTTCAGGCACAGGAGCGTGTGTCTCTGGAGTCTCTGTCTCATGCCCCCGTCTGCAGAGACACACCTGCTTTGCCTTGTCCTTTGTGCATCTCCTGTGAGCTGACGTTTCCAGCCCCTCTGCTTTGTCTAAGCATGTGAGCCCTCCTGGCCGCGGCGAGGGGCGTGTGCTCTTCTTTTCTCCCCTGGCAGCGACACTGCTTTTCCACACACTTCCAAGGCTGCTGCTGCTGTAGCCTCCGCCAAACGCAAGGACCAGTCCTCCTCTCCGGGGCTGTGGGTAGAAGATGAGATGAAGGAAACAAAGGCGGAAAGGGATTGGGGGCCACATTGGGAACCCTCTTAATGACTTGGAGACTTGACGTGTAACGGGCAAGAATGAAGAGGCAGTGGTTGTGCGCAGAGCAGTGGAGCGGTGTTTGAGCAAACCAAGAGAGCAGTATGGAGGAGAGGGACACACCATTATTGAGCGGGGAGGAGAGGGACACACCATTATTGAGTGTGGAGGAGAGGGACACACCATTATTGAGTGTGGAGGAGAGGGACTCACCATTATTGAGCGAGGAGGAGAGGGACACACCATTATTGCATGAGGAGGAGAGGGACTCACCATTATTGAGCGGGGAGGAGAGGGACACACCATTATTGAGCGAGGAGGAGAGGGACTCACCATTATTGAGCGGGGAGGAGAAGGACACACCATTATTGAGCGAGGAGGAGAGGGACACACCATTATTGCATGAGGAGGAGAGGGACTCACCATTATTGAGCGGGGAGGAGAGGGACACACCATTATTGAGCGAGGAGGAGAGGGACTCACCATTATTGAGCGGGGAGGAGAAGGACACACCATTATTGAGCGAGGAGGAGAGGGACACACCATTATTGAGCGGGGAGGAGAAGGGGCTCACCATTATTGAGCGGGGAGGAGAGGGACACACCATTATTGAGCGAGGAGGAGAGGGACTCACCATTATTGAGCGGGGAGGAGAAGGACACACCATTATTGAGCGAGGAGGAGAGGGACACACCATTATTGCATGAGGAGGAGAGGGACTCACCATTATTGAGCGAGGAGGAGAGGGACACACCATTATTGAGCGGGGAGGAGAAGGGGCTCACCATTATTGAGCGGGGATTTTGTGTCGGGCGTGTCCTCATCCTTGAGCCCTGTGATCACACCGAGTTCTGAGACGTGCCCCTGCCACCTTATTTTGCTGAGCAGGAAAGAGAGGCAGGGAGGTTTAGCAGGCTGTACAAGGCTGCGCCATTCCTAGGGAGGTCGAATGAGGGCGGAGGCAGAGGAGACCCACCTGGGAACAAGCTGTTAGCTGCCCTGGGTGACCCTGACTGCTGATCCAGGTGACCAAGGGCTGTCATGAAGCTCCTCTTCCGTGTGTGACTCAGGAGGGGGTGACTTGTTCCTTCCCCTGCTACCGTGCCATGTTATATGAAGTCATGCCTGCAGCTGTTTCCTTTCGGGGTGGGGAGGAATGGGTGTGGGAAGCCACCATGCCCTTGGTGGAAGGTAATGGTGAGTCTGTGCACACACTGGCTTGAACAGTTTGAGAGTCTGGCTTGTGCCTGTTGGTCAGTCTCCATGACTGGAAGCCCATTGGGATCGATGGATTCCAAAGAATCAAATACCAGGAACCAATCGGCGACACCTCAACCTTGACTCGTGTGCCGTGGTGTAGTAGGAGTGGCCTTCTGACAAGGTGATGGTCTCCAAGGAAGACTGGAGACCACCTTTCTTAGAGTGTTGTTATATCACCATCCTAAGGCCCCGCGAATGAACAGTTTGCAGAGTTGCTGTTTGTGCAGCGACTCTCTGTAGTGTACTCGCCAATGACCTGTTGTGGAAATAGATGGGCTAGTTCCTATGCATGAAGTACAGATTGAACAATACATCTCCAAGCTGCAGTTAATAATGATTTGCAAAGTGGCTCATGTAGCTTAGGTTTGTATCAAGCTTGTGGGAAAATGTATTTTTAAGTTTCTTAAAAATTTTCCCCGAGGTTGCCCTTTTCTTGAGAGTCAGCATCAATTTTGGGAACAGTAAAATAACTCTTATTCCATCTTCTTTTTATATCTGGCAGAGGAAAATTCAAAGTTTTAAGAAGACAAGCAAATCATATAGGATAAAAACTGGTAGCCCTCCTCTGTGCTAATGCTCAAGAAAAATGACCCAAACATGCCATTCCAACCTAAATGAAAATCATTACCCGGTAAATTTAGATCTGATTGATATTTTTCACACACCTGAGACTGTTAGCCTTGTTTTCAAGATTGGCTCAGTGCTGGATTGTACTCAGTGGCACAAAATAAACGCTAAAGAAACCAGGTACGTCTCTGGGCTGAGAGACGACTTAGCGGTTAAGAGCACCTGTTTGATTCCCAGCATCCTCTTGGTTCACAAGCATTCACGACTCCAGTTCCATGGGATTTAATACCATCTTCTGGTCTCCAAGGGCACCAAGCATGCTCGTGGTGCGTTGACATACATGTAGGCAAAACACTCAGTAAAATGAATAAATCTAATTTTAAAAATTAACAAAGGAGAAATTCTTTTCTCTGGTTTCCTCTCATTCACTTTGTGGACTGGGTTGAAATCCGCTAGTGCAGATGGTTCTAGAAGGCTAACCTGTGGAAGTCTCCTGTCAGTTTCACTTTGATGGCTTCTGGAGAAAGGACAATGGTGACTCCTCTAATGGGCTAACCCTGCTGGCAGTGTTCCAAGTCTTTTGTTCTTTAGCTAAAAAAATAATGCTTTGCATTCCAGCCCTTTATTTAATGTCATCAATAGCATGCCTCAAGACCACTTTTTTGGCAGCGTGTTAATGACTGTTTTGTTCAACTTTTTTCATCTTCTAAGAACTGAAGTATGTGATTTAATCTCACTGGTGCTTAAAATAAACCTTTGTGGCCAAGTTTACCCAAGGCCTTATTTTGAAAACTACTCTTATAGGCAGGACTTGAGCTAAGGGCTGCTGGCTTGTTGGCCATGGCTAGCTGAGCCTGGGGTCACATTGGGAACCATAAATAGGATTCTCCAGTTTGTTCTTACTCTGCAGACTGGCCAGTAGGTAGCTTGCAATTGTGTAGCTTGTTTGGTAACAGGACTGGAGAACCCAGGGTCTTGCCTTGTGTGTGCTAGGCAAGCACTCATCCCTGAGCTCTAGGCTCCTAGTACATAGGTTTGTCCCCCCCCCCCCCATAGATTTTCAAAACCTGTTAGAATGAGTCACATGATTTAAAAGACATCAGAGCCCTAGGAGAAGAGACGTGTCAGCTGTTTCCCCTCTGCCCCCACTTGTATATCTGGGCCTGCCAGGACTGCTTACTTAGCCTTCGTGCAGTGGTGGAGTTGGGAGGAAGGTGTGTCAGGGGCCTTGTGATCTCCCAAAAGAGCCAAGCCGGTTTTTTTCTTTAAAAAAGATTTTTTTTTATTTTCTAATTTGATTTTAAATTTTATAATTTCATACTCGAATACTGTATTTACATTTATTTTCATACCCCCTCTGCCCCTTCCAACTCCTCCCATGTCTCCCCCACTTTGCCTCAAATTAATGAGTTATTTTCAGTTGTTGTTATACGCCACTCTCACGCGTGCGCGCGCACACACGCACGCACGCACACACCTGGACCTCTTTAGTATTGCACATATGTATATGTTTTTAGGGGAGGCCACTGGGATTGGCTCATCCCTGGAGGAAACAGGTCTTTCCTCCTCTGATGGGCTGTGGCTCTTCTCCTAGGGCAGTGTGACATTCCGCCTGTCTTGTCAGTTGGTGTTGTCATAATGTAGGTCTTCTTTAGACAAGCATACTGTTAAGATTCGTGGGTGCTGCTTCCCTGTCGTGTCTGGATGATGCTATTTAGCAGCAGGCCTGTCCTCATCTCGTGTCTCTTAAAATTCTTGTGTCCCCTCTTCCTGGATGTTTCCCCCAAGTCCCAGGTGTGGGTCAGGGTTGTATTGTACATCAGCTGGGGCTGCGTATTCCCATCTCCATTATTACAGGTGTGGGTTAGGGTTGTATTGTACATCAGCTGGGCTGCGTACTCTCATCTCCATTATTATTTACCAGTTGTGTTAGACCATTGTTTTGCCTTTCATTCTTACACTATTTTTCTTTCTTTCTTCTTTAGGATTGCCTGGTAGCAGAAATGGAGGATAAAGTTTTAAACGTGGTAAGTGTAATTTTCCTAAAACATACTGTACAACTCATTTTCCAAAGGCAGTAGGAATTGTATTAATTACATGCACTGGCTAATTATGTCAAGATGAATTTTGAAATACTGGCTTTGGGGATTTGTTAGTTTAGAGGGAAGAGTAAAAGTTGTTTAAGGAGACCACTGCTTGTGAAAATTCCTCTGCTTCCTGGCTATACTGGGGTCACTGTTTGTTTGATTTTTACCGTTGTTGTTTCTTCTGGACAATTAATTCATCAGGGCACAGTTATGCAGCAGCTACTTAGCATGCAAATCAGAGTGAGAGTCATGTGTGTACTTCATTGAAGAACTGTTTCGATTTTAGAAAAATACCTTGGCAAAAACTTTCCGATGGGGGAGGGGTATGTACTATGACTATGTAAAGAACATTCTGGAAGGATTCATCATCGCTTCCTCCTTTTGACACAGGCAGCCTGTGCCCTTTTGATAAAAAGCCCTCCTCCTTTTGGATTGAGGAATTTGGCGGTGAAACTGCTATAAATATATTTTCCATAAATAGGAAAGCTAAACAAAACTAGAGGAATGTGAAAAAGTACCACCTCATGAATTCTCCACCTTGGAAAGAAGAGTCAGTCACCCTTTGGAATTTTCGGATGTCTTTGCTCATTTGATTTTGGAAGGGTAGATGCTCTGATGCATAGCCCGGATGGCCTCTGTAGAAAACCACTCCCTGTGGGTGCTCTCCTGTGTCTGTAGAGTGACAGGGAGGGGTCACTGAGGTCAAGGCACTAAAGATTCACAACCTGAAACAGAGGAATTGAGATGTTATGGGGGAAATCTAGGCGATCTGGGCTTCAGAATTCTTAGACAGGAAACCAAAAGAGGAGTTTATCAAAGAAAAGTAATAGTGGACTCCGTTAAAGTCAGAAACTTCCCTCTGTGAGATTCACTTTGAAGACAGTAAGGTGTCAAGCCACCCGGTGGAGGGAGAATATTTTGAAAACGTTTTAAAGGACAGAATCAAAATATTGAAACACATCTAATAAGAAAACGATCCAGCTAAAAACAGATTTGAGGAGACACTTTACCCAAAGGAGACACAAGTAAATGTGGTCGTTTATGATTGGGGAGTTACAGACTGAAACCAGGACACACCACTACATTGCTAACTAGGGTTAGCTAAAATTCAGAACTGACAGCAGCAAGTGTTGGCAGCTGTATGGAGCACGGTCACTTGTTGCTTGGAGGGATGAAGAATTGGGACAATTCAGAGGATAGTTTGGCGGTTAGTTACAAAAGTAAGCGTATTCTAACTGTAGGACCCACCAGTTGCACTGTCTGTATGTTTACCCAAAGGAGTTGTAAACTTAATGTCAACAAAAATCTGCCCTGACTTGTTTATAGCAGTTTTATTCTCCAAAATGGAAGGAGACAAGCTGTCTTTTTATAGGTGAAGGGATAAACACATGTGGGATATTCATAACATAGACTATTACTTAGCAGTAAAAAAAAAAAAAGAAATGAGCTATCAACTTGTGAAAAACTGTAGAGAAAGTTTGAATGTATGTTGTTAATTGAAATGAACCTCTAAGAAAAGACTGCATGCTCTATGAATCCAGCTGGTTGATCTTCTAGAGAAAGCAAAGCCACAGAGACATTGTAAGGTTCAGTGCTGCCCAGGAGTCCAGGGCAAGGAAGGAAAAAAATATAGATTATGTTGAGCATGGGGACACTGATGGCAATGAAATCACCCAATCGAATGCTTTTTAATAATGGACATAAACAATTAGATGTTTGTCAAAACCTTTAGGACATACACCACAAAAGTGAATACTGCTTACAATTACGGATTTAAATATTGGTTCTTCAGCTGTATAAATGTACAATACCACATAGATGTTAATAACGGGAAAGCTGGCATATGCGGAGAGAGGAGGTCTTTGGGAATCCAGTGCATTTGTTGCTTGATCCCTTCCCTGAACCTTGCAAACCTGGAGCTTATTCAAAACAAAACAAAACAAAGCAACAACAACAAAACAGCATGATTTGGAGTGAAATTTCTTTCCCCTCTGTCAATAATTTGTATTTAAGGGAGTGTGAGTGACCCCTACACTAATAAGCTGTTAGGTGATGAGGGACCTTCTCCTTCGATGCCAAAGGGGGTTCTTCCTGTCCTGTGCTCCAGGGGTCATAAAGGAATGGTTATAAAAGCCAGGCTTTTATAGAAAGCTGAAACAGTAGTAGCATTCCCCCAGATGGTAGACACGGAGTTCAAATGCCAGGCATTTATTGAGCAGGATTATCATAGCGAGGGCTGGCCGGAGCCAAAGATTATGCCTGAGGTGTGTCTCTTTAAAAGTCACCTTGAGATAAGCCTGGTTAACGATTGAACTCCCTCAATTCCAGGTCAAGGTTTTGAATGGCATCTGTGACAAAACAATGCGCTCAACTGCGGATCCTGTTATGAGCCAGTGTGCGTGCCTGGAGGAAGTTCACTTACCAAATGTTAGACCCGGGGAAGGCCTGGTAAGAAGTTTGGTGGTTTGTAAGCATTAGACTGTGTCTTACTGTCCTCACTGAGTAGTGGAGATACTATATTATTATATAGTTAGGAACTTTGCCATCTTAAACTCTGTTAAGATAATTATCTTTCAAGCATAAAAACTCTACCCTTTGGTCTTCACAGATTAATTTTTGGTGGGGGGCTTAGCAATGCAAGGAGATATAAAACATTTCCACAAAGGAGGGATGGTCTGTGGGAACAAACAGCACCTATTCTGGAGGTCTCTATTAGCACTTAAGATAGGTGTGAGGAGTCAGGTGGAAGGAGATGACTCCTAAGAAAATTTCAGGAATGGTTCTTTTGTCCTGTGTGAGGCATATAATAGCAAATTCTCAGGATGCCTGCAGGTGATGTCTCACGGGATTAATTTGCGGAGCTACAGAAACCCAGGGGGGCTCATCGACCCGCTCAGAGCTTTCGAACCAGCTTCCATGTGGGCTTTCTCATAGGCCTGCTGAGCGGATGACCCTAAGTGATGATGCCAAGTGCCCAGTGCTGAGAGCACAGAACTTACGCAGTGGGAGGCTGTAGCTACTGATGCTGGTGACGGCGACAGTGGGGGACATAGGGGAGGAAGTTGGAGTCACTGATGTATACATTGCTGTGAGGGATAGCAAAAAGAAAAAAAAATCACTGTCAACAAGCCCAAATTCTCAAAGGCTAGAAGTGCACTCTTGCTTGGCTCTGAAGTAAAGGCACAGTCTAAAACAGGAGGAATTCCTGGGTGTGAGTTTGTAGTCAGAAGTTAAATCTGATCCATGCCCCGAGTGGGTCGAGATGGAATTGTCCTTTTGTGATGGCTGGGGGAGGAATGTACAGTTCTGTAGGGTAGACGCGCATTGACTTCAGATAGAAGCCTTTGAGAGGAATGCTGGGAACCTTGAGGGTTTTAGGATTTGGAGTCTTTTTGCAGAATGGTATGGGTTGCAGATTAGACAAGTTGAGTAGAGATAATCAGGTAAAACTGTCTGACCCTGTCTGCCCCCTTTTCTGTCTCCCTTCATCTTGTAATAGTTTAATAAGAATGAACACTGATATTTGGGCTGTCAAGTTGTAGAGCTATTTATCTGGTAGTGTGGTATTTTGCCTGTTTGCTTAAAGGTGTCTCATGGGATAGCATTCCTATCCATCCATCTTTTGGAGCTCTGTATGACAGAGCATTGGCAGCTACTGATTTGCTGTCTGTGTTATATTAATTCGCTTGCTTCATCTGCAAGCCCGTTCTGCCTTACAATGGGGCTCTCAAAAGTCATCCCATGTGTACCACTGATACCAGATGGAGCCAACTGCATTGTTTTCCTGGGAAAGCAGCCATGGTCGGAGAAGAGGAGCCCTTGTTTGAAATGCCTGGCTCACTGAGCAGGCCTGAGAAAATTCCTCCATCATAAGAGTTGTGGCAGGACCCTGTGTGCCCAGTACACGCATTATAATATCAAAGAGATTGCCCATCTGATCTCATCTACTGGTGTTCAGTTGTTCCGTTCTCTCTCTCCATGCCCTTTGGATTGAATTTCCTGGTATTTTGGAAGGCTGAAAAAGCACCCAATGTTCCAAAGGGATGGTTCGATGTTTTGAAAGTCTGTCTTGCTGCAGGTCTCTGTGAATGTTGAAATAATGGGTTAATATGTTGGTGACTCCCTCTAGGGCATGTACATCAAATCAACCTATGATGGACTGCATGTGATTACTGGAACCACGGAAAACGTAAGTGTGCTCTTGTGAGGTATGAAATCCCTTGTGTGCTTAGACACATGTGACACAGCTCTGAGCTTTGGTTAAGTGTGCACGTGATGTTACCTGGGTAGGATGTGAGAGAGCTGCTGTGATGGCCTGTTGTGTTTATGCTGTGATGGCCTGTTGTGTTTATGCTGTGATGGCCTGTTGTGTTTATGCTGGTGGATTGGCTGCTCCTTGTTAGCAGGTGTTGTCAGTTTATTATTTAAATTGCCCTTTATTGCTCTGGTTCATGTGTGCCGTGGCATCTTTTTTTTCCCTCCACCTTCGTGCTAATTATTCCTTTTACACCATGGAAGTGTGAATCCAAAAGTAGAAAAATAACTCCTTGTTGTCGTGAGTCATTCACAGTAGAACTGGAGTTGGTAGCTGTATGGTGTGTGTGTGTGTGTGTGTGTGTGTGTGTGTGTGTGTGTGTGTATGTGTTTATATGCGTGTCCTCATGTATGTGAGTGCATATTTGTGGAGGACAGAAGTCAATGTTGGGTGTTGGCTTCAGTTGTCCCCACTTTAACTTTTGAGATAGGATGTCGTGATTGGCTAGGCTGGCTGGCCAGCAAGCCCCAGGATTTCTCCTATTTCTGTCCCTCGGCTCTAGGGTTATAGGAGTGCTCCGCTGTGCCTAGCTTTCTGCCCGGATGCTGGAGATCTGAACTCAGGTCCCGGGTGACAGCAAGCACTTTGCCCACTGAACCTTCTCCCCAGCCTTGGGATTGCTCATTATCCTCTCAAACATGAATTTGAGAAAAGTAGAGCTAAGTAAATGTGTTTTTCTTGCAACCTAAACTACGGCTAGCTCTTGAATGACATTGGCATGAAGTAGGAATATTTCACCAGCTCCCCTGTGCCTATGTAGAAGAAGCAAATGTTTGAGTCATGAGTCTGTTTAATCAGCCAATGGAGGAGGAGGAAATAATCCCAAAATATAGGGGGAAATTTGGCAGCCCCCCCTTTTGGTAAAATATGACGTGAGCTCTGATGAATGCGTGCTACAGCTCTTGAGTGTTATGGTAAGAAAATAGCATTGCTTGAGGTAGTGAGTGAGTTCTAAATCAGTTTTGTAGCTCTACGTGGATGATGGTGTGTCTTTAAGTATTCCCTGTTGGCAATAAGAAAGATCATGGGAATCAAGAGGAATTTTTAAGTTAAACTCTCTGTGTGTGTATGTGTGTGCACGTGTGTGTGTGTGTGTGTGTGTGTGTGTGTGTGTGTCTGTCTGTCTGTCTGTCTGTCTGTCTGTCTGTCTGTCTGTGTTTATTTGCACCACAAGAGTGCAGGTGCCTACAGAGGCCGGAGGCAGTCAGATCCCTTGAACTGGAATTACAGGTGGCTGTGAGCTATCTGATGTGGGCGCTGGGAACCAAACCCGAGTCCACTGCAAGAATAGTAAGTGACCTTAACTGTCGAGCCGTCTCTCCAGCCTACACGAGGAATTTCTGTACCTTTTCACCTGGTAGATGATAGTGGCACAGGAAGCTTTGATTTGGTCCTGACATACTTCCAAAGGAGACAGGCACATGCAGTCCTTTATGTAAATTGCCTCCACTTTGTATCCCTTTGGAGAAATGGTGTTGTCCCCCACAACCACAGCAAGAGCAGACTCAAGTGCCACACCATACGGTGTTTTCAAGCAGGAGGGACTCAGAGGATGGTGACCTTCAGTCTTCAAGGACCGAAGCGGCAAAGTCTTGTCATCTGGTGTTTATGCTGTTCAGCTTGACCAGACTCGGGCAGTTCCAGACTCACCCTGGTCTTCTTGAAGCCACGTTACTCTTTGATGAACGTGTGGTGTGTGTGTGTGGTGCTACCATAAGGCTCAGGTCCGCCGCTCTCCTCTTCTACTCGCTTTTGTTTAGGGATAAGACTTGAACAGGAGACTAAACAATGCTGCTTAGAATCAAATGAAATGTCAGTGATGAATAAAGATTGTGTCTTCCCCAAATTCCTACTGGAATCACAAACCTGGGCAACAGACCTAGGATTTACCTGCGTATAGTCTGTTCCAGAACTGAATGGAAGCTGCCCTGGAAGGGGGCTTACTTGTAATCATGTTAACCGGTAACAAAAGTCAAGAGCTCATTTAATTCCATGTGGTAACCCATTAAAATTATTGTCCGTTACTTTAGTCTTTCAACATGCATTTATCGAGGGCCTGGCATGAGCTTAGACCCTGGGCTAAGTCTGTAGTTGTGTCTGGGGAGTAGTCATGATCTCACTTCTCAAGGGTATGCTCTGGATGCTCTACATGGATTCATGGGTGTTTTGTACTTGGCTGGCAGTGGGAAATGCTGGCTCCAGATCAGTTCTTCAGCCGTGGACTTGGAGTGTTGGGATGAAGGCGAACAGTGGTGGGCAGAGATCACCCCTGCTTTCTAGTTCTGTGTGCTCCCACCCCGGGCTCCAGGCCGATACAAAGCCAGCAGACGGTTCTTAGTAGTGCAGTATGTGTTTTTGGAGTGACCTCAGCAGTCAGGGTCAGACAGATCATTCCATGGTGTTCTCTATCTGACTTCTTTCTGGATGTTGTGACCTTATTCAGGAGCCCAAACAGCCCTCTCCAGCTTCAGAAGAGTGGGGCATTGTCCTCCAGGTCATCACCTTTCTGAGAGCACATCTCAGCAGGCATCCTTTTTCTGTAGTCCCACGCAAGGCGGAGATAAGCATGAGCTCCTTACTTGGGGAAAATTTTGGTATCAGGCTCTCTGGTTATCAGTGTTCTGCCCAACACAGCCCTGCGTCACCTGACGGGACATCTGAGAAATGAAGGAAGACACGAGGATCCTTTGGAAGGGAAGTCCGTTGAGGACAGTAGTTCATGTGTTTTAAGATTGTGTGCCTATAAACAGGGACTTCCTGGCCTTGGGGCTGTGTCTTATGAAATGAAGTTTGCCTCAAATGAATCCTCAGTCCATGGAGGTGAAGTAGATGGTGCTTGATGGGGGTCGGATTAACTTCAGCAGCCGACACACTGCTGAAGGAAGGAGCATCCATCTTTAAAAAGAAACTGAGGAGGAAGAGGCTGGTGTCTCCTCCCAGTGTTGAGCTGGTTGCTAGTCTCGGTGAGGCACTGCTGTTGTTATGGCAACCGATGCACTGTTTTGAAAATAACCAGCATAGTTACCTGTGCCTTCATCTGAGGCAGTGTTTCCACAGTTGAACGCTGCCAGCTAATTTCTTGTTGAGCCTATCACAGTTGGTTGGGTGAGAAAAATCCAGCCAGTGTGTTTGAGTTTTGTTGCCCGCCCCCATGTTCCAAGGTGCTATTTTGTCTTCAGATAACTGTAAATTGAAGTTTCACCCACTCAATGTACGTTCCAAAATTAAATACTCTGACCTAGATAGTGTTTAATTAGAAACCCAAGGTTTATCTTTTCTCTCCAATCATGTGATATGTCTTAAACAGAAAGAGTTTTCACTTAATGAACAAGAATATTCTAGGCACCACATTTGGTGAAGGGCTTATATCTTTTTGTGAATTTCTTTGTAGTCGTAAAGTAATAGTAGTGGATAATTCAGGAGGGGCAAAGTATACGTTCTTTTCTTTCCTTTTTTTTTTTTAAATTATTTATTTGTATTTTTGTGGGCATTGGTGTTTTACCTGCATGTATGTCTGTGTGAGGATCCCAGATTCCCTGGAACTAGAATTAAAGACAGTTTGTGAGCTGCCATGTGGGTGCTGATAATTGAATTCCGGATCTCTGGGAGAGCAGTCAGTACTCTTAACCGCTGGGCCACCTCTCTAGCCCCTCATTTTTTTCTTTTTAGAAAGTCTTTCTTCGTGCATGATGTGTGCATGTAGTATATGCATGAGTATATGTGTGTATGTATGGTATGTGTGTGTTCTTTTGTGTATGTATATACCCGTGTGTGCGTGCTTGCGTGCCTGCCTGCGTGCGTGCGTGCGTGCGTGCGTGCGTGTGTGTGTGTGTGTGTTCCTATGAGTGTGGGTATGCACATGTGCACATGCCACACTGTGTGTGTGTGTGTCGGTCAGAGGACAACCTTGGGTGTCAGTCCTTGCCTTTGACCTTGAGACAAGGTCTGCTGTTTGCCACTGAGTACCCCAAGTAAGCGGCCTGGGAGCTTCCAGGTTCCTCTCTCTGCCTTTTATCCTGCTATAGGAACATAAAACACACACACCCTTACCATGTCCAGTCTTCCCGAGTCCCTGGGCACCTGACCTTATGCCCCACTCTTGCCTAGCTAGTAGTTTATCTCTGAGCCATTCTCCAGCCTCCGAGTCTTGTTTTCTTACTAAAGCCATACTCATAACCTGATGATGAAAACACCTTTTTCTTTAAAGAAATAAAATTTGTGTTTCTGTTAACTTCTTATCTAATGGCTTTATGGTAATTTATAAAAGGAAACAGAAAACATTATGTTTATTAATAGTTACGGCGATCCTTACCCATTAGATGGCTCATCTGTTTTTTGCAAGGTGAGTGACTGGTGATGGGGACTCATGTAAAGTTTTCCATTTACTTAGAGTCAAATTTCTGGCTTTTGTCAGCCGACCATTTCAACAATATTCCCACACATTTCAAATTTCCAATGAACTCAGGTGTAAATGGGCGGTCATCCACCGCAGCTAACATCATAGTAGATTGCAAGGGACTTATGTGCCAAGACCCACAGACCACTTTAATATATTGTTTTTGTTTTTTCTTGAGAAAGTTGTATTTCTGTTGTCATTGTCTGCAGAAGAAAGGCGGAAAGAGAGAGCCAAACACCTAATCGAGGTCTCTCTCTCTCTTTTTTTTTCTGTGTAGTCTCCTGCAGACAGGTCTCAGAAGATTCATGCTGGTGACGAAGTCATTCAAGTTAATCGGCAGACGGTGGTGAGTTCACTTACTGGGATGTAATTTTCCCACCATAGCTGTGCACTTAAAACCCTGTGTATGGGGTCAGAATAGGACATCAGGTCTTCTAGAGCTGTATTTGCAGGGAATTGTGAACCACCCAACATGGGTGCTGGGAATCGAACTCCAGTCTTCAAGAGCAGCTAGTGCTCTTAAATGGCGGAGCCATCTCTACAGCCTTTATATTAAAAATAAAAACAAAAACAAAACAAACTTACTTTGGACCCATCTTCAGTGCCTGAAGTAGTGCCAAGGTGAACATATTTGCATTGACCTATTTTCTCATACCCTGAATTTCCTTGAGATAAGTTCACAGGTTGGATTTTTCATGGCTCACGAGCATGTCACCGCCCCCTCCTGTTCCCTCATTCAAGGTCGGGTGGCAGTTGAAAAATCTGGTGAGAAAGTTGAGGGAGAATCCTACGGGTGTGGTGCTGCTCCTGAAAAAGAGGCCCACGGGCTCTTTCAACTTCACCCCGGCCCCTCTGAAGAACCTTCGGTGGAAGCCGCCTCTCGTGCAGGTATCTGTGACTATTGCAGACTTTCATCTAGAACAGACTTTGTCAACACCCCGCTCCCCCCCCCAAAAAAAAACACATTGAAATTGAAGGTGATTTGTTTTAGGAGCTGGTTTGCCTGCATGAAAATGTAAGCTCTAGGTCTTTGCTGAACAGTGTGGTAGCCGCTTGCCCGTATGTGACTGTTAAATAATTGAAAGGCCTATTCCTCCATCGCACTGGCCACATTCCAGGTGCTGAAGAGTAGTCAGTCACCTATGGCTGGTGCTGCCCCCGTGGACCACACAGGCAGAAGGCTCACTGATTTTCAACATGCTCTGTGACTTCTCCCGGGGATACACGAACAAATGTCCATTTACTCCAGGTAGGGCAGAAATCATTCCACCAACATCTGTCTGAGTGAGACAGTCAGTTTTGGGGGGTTACTTACAGGGGAGCATGGTGACTCAGGCAGCTTTGTCATCGAAGAGCCCACCCCAACATGAGGGACAGCTCACCTGGGACGCATCCTTAGAATTCCCTGCATGGCTAACAGGCATCTCTGTCAGTCCTCAGAGTGTGTCTATCTCTCTTTTTCCTGGCAGCTGTTACTACTTGTGTAATGTTGGGGGAAATTCTTGTGAATTTTGTAATTTTGTGTGTTTAGTTTCTTTTTGTTCTTTGTTTTTTGGGACAAGATTTCTCTGTGTAGCCCTGGGGGTCCTGGAACCGGCTCTGTAGTCCAGGCTGACCTAGAACTCACAGAGATTCGCCTGCATCAACCTCCTGAGTGCTGGGATTAAAGGCATGCACTATCACCCCCCTTTCTACTTCTTCAGAGCCCCCCTTTTTTCTAGGAGGAATGTTTCAGTTGCAGGAAAATAGTAGTCAGCACTTGATACACTACACACGACTCAAACCCTGATTTTAGGGCTCCCACGATGCTGAGTTCTTAGACTCACTTTGCAGAGGAGCAGGTGTGGATGGAGAATTTAGCTCAGCTATTTCCCAAACGGCTCCACACCATTTCTTAGGCACAGTTCAGAATCCCAGCCTATGTCGGGGCATAAAAGACAAACCAACTTTAGGTGAGTTTTGTTGTTTAAAGCTTCTGTGAGTATTACCAGCATTTATTGTCTCAGCTGAACTTAAGGGGCTCAGTGACACCTCCCCAGCCTCAACAAACACCCTTTAGCCACTGAGTCTTAGTTTTCACTTCCCAATAATATTGTAAGCCTTTGCTTCTGTTTTGAGAAAAGTCCTTAGCCAAATGTAGTGGTGTGCCCTTAACACCAGGAGGTGAACCTCCTAGCCTGGGTTCAGAAAGTTCCTTAAATCTTAGATTGCATTTTGCTTGTAGGACTGCCTGTGGTTCTACTTTGCATCTTCAAGTGAAAGGTGTAGTGCTTCCAAGCTGTGCATGTGAGTGCTTTGTGATACATAATGCTGCAAACGTATCCACAGGCACCGCTAAGGGAGTGGAAATCAGTGCCAGGTAGAGGAGGGAGCAAGAGGGACACAGGCTTTAAGTCCCTTGTGTTCTAAAGTCAGAGAGAGGGGACTGGAGAGGTGTTTCAGCAGTAGGAGCACTTCCAAAGGACTTGGGTTCCATTCCCAGCACCCATACTCTTAACTCTAGTCCAGGGCATCTGGCCTCCATGGTCACTGCATGCACGCCATAGAAGAAAAAACAAAAAACAAAAAACAAAAACCCAACACTCATATACATAAAGTCAAAAGTGTGAAAAATAAATCGACACAAAACTACATAGACATTTACTGCACCGTGCAGCATTTCAAACTTTGTATGTATTGTCATTAACACACATTGACCTCACACACCATTGTTGGCGGTGGAAGTATTTTAGCCTGTTCTCTCAGCAGTCTTCAAGAATGCACGTTGTGTTAGCTGTTGTCATCATGTCTTACACTGGAGAGGTACGAAAGAGAGAGCGGTAGGGACTGCCTAGGCCAGGTGCCTCTTTTGATGAGAAGAGAGGTGGGTGGGGTCTGCAAAGGCAGATGAGGACATGTCATCTTAGCTTTAAACCCACACACCCCCCACAACACGGACCTGTGGCCATCAAGCAGAGGTTGTCTTGGGTTAGGTTCCTAGAGGTGGAGTTGTGATTCCTGTGAAAGCAGTGTTCAAAGGCTGATGAAGAAAGGACAGTTCCAGGCATGGCTCCCTCTACAGGACAGAAGGGGCTTGTATAATCAGGCAGCTGCAGGCCTGCTGGCCCTTCTTAGGAGAGGTGGCTTTGCCTGCTGAGGCCTATATGCTAGTTACTATGCCTGGAAGCTCTGAGTGTCCTTCCCAGCCCCTGCTGCAAGTATCTCAAGCCTCTAAGTTGGCTTGGTCAGTTGGGTTAACGTAATAGCTGAGATGTGCCAGGCTAGAAGGCATAGACTTTACCCCCAGGGGTCAGGTTGACGCCTAGTTTTATATTCTTATCTGTGTTACTTTACTAGGGTTGCCATCACAAAGTTCTACAAGCCGAGTAGTTGGGGTTCAAGGTCAAGGTATACAGGGCTGGTCTCTTCTGAGGTCTTACTCTCTGGCTTAGGAATAGTTACCTTTGCTCTCTGTCTTCACATCCTCCCTCTGTGTCTTTGTCTTATTTGGACACGGGTGGATTGAGTGTATCCTGTGTTCATTTTAACTTGATCACCTCTTATATGATATCCAAATACAATTGCATTCTGAAGGACTGGGGCGGGGGTCACAGGACCCCATCATAGGAATTTTGAGGGGGGCTTAGTTCGTCTCATGACATTGTCTAGACACAAGAAACATCATATAGGAGGCTTCCGTGGATGCCCAGATGTGAAGTGACGAAGTTCTGAGCACGACTAGTGATGAGGCGGTTCATAAGAATGACTGATGATTTGAGAGACCTTGGAGATGAGGCCCTGCTTGAGTCCCCAAGCAACACTGTATGCGTTAATGTACCAGCTCCGCCATGCATCGTCTCTGAGCTTGGAGTGAGATGCTCAGCCTCCTAAACCTCACTCTCATAAAGACTGCTGTCGAGTATTAGAAAAGGCTTTGGGGTAAACATGGGGGGAGGTGCAGGTAGGGGAGAAGCAGGTGTCAAAGCCAAGGAGGAAACCATTATGAGGGAGAGATGGCAGGTGCCATAAGGATGACAGAGTTTGAGGTGGCAAAGGAAAATCCATGGGGATGTATTCAGATCAGAGGGGACGTCAAGTATAAATAGACGCTAGGCTAGTTCATCCCTTGAGTTCCGGAAATGGACTTTGGAAGGGGGCACGCTTCATTTTCTCTCTCTTCCTTACGGTGCAGCCTGAGGAGGAGGAGCTAGGTCGAGATGGAGACTCACGGGGAAGCAGCCACTATGAACAGAAGAGGCTGCTATGCGGCTCAGCTACCAAATGCTCTTGCTGTGTCCAAGGCTGCCTGCAGCACATAAACACCAGTAGACACGACTGTAGGCTTGCTCCGCTCCTGACGCCGCGTGTTTCTCCTGCTCGGTCTTCCATGGTCACCATACCTGGGTGCCCAACACTCCTGGGAGGGATGTCATCTAATCCCTCTCCGTACCTTTAGTGTTGTCCTTCCGCACGGGAGATGTTCACCGTTCTGTTTTTAGGCTGCAACCTGACAAATGAGGGTTTTCCTAAACAGAGGTCATCTTTCATGGTGGAATTCTGGGGAGAAAATGTCCTATGGGAGTGTCCCAGAATACTTGTGGCTTACAGGGTTTGGAGGATAGGGATTCTGTCCCTGTGTTTTCAGATGCGGGGATTCGTTGATTTATCGGATGTTGATGAATTAAGGGCTCGGGTTGGGAGATTGTTAGAAGACCAGACAGAGCCCAGGCCTTTGTGCTTTTCTATCTATTCTCAGTGTAGCTGCCACGTTTCATCTCTTGCTGGGACATAGTTCCCGTGGACACAGTCCACACAAGCTGTCAGACCCTTCCAGTTGCTGGAATCCATTGCATCCATCTCACCCTGAGGTCAGAAGGGAGTGCTTCCTTCCCTCAGAGTGTCTAGCATCGACTTTCTGGCCTTCACCAATGGTTCCCATAGTAACTGAGAGGACCTGGCTGGTCCTTTCCCAACTGGAGCCAGTTGGTCAATGCCATTGCTAGATGGTAGAAGAATAGATAGAAGGTCTGTTAGGAGATTTTAGAATGTAATCCTCTCTGCTCATGCAAGCCTCATACAAGATTGAGTCGGCTAAGATCCTGGCATGAATCCCCCAGCACAAGAAGTCTTTTTGGTTTTTTAGAATTTTAGAATGTAAGTCCCCTCTGCTCATGCAAGCCTCACACAAGATTGAGTCGGCTAAGATCCTGGCATGAATCTCCCAGCACAAGAAGTCTTTTTGGTGTTTCGAGACAGGGTTTGGAGGCTGTTCTGGAACTAGCTCTTGTAGACCAGGTTGGTCTCGAACTCACAGAGATCCACCTGCCTGTGCCTCCCGAGTGCTGGGATTAAAGGTGTGCGCCACCGCCGCTGCCGCCCACCACCACCACCATCACTACCTGGCAAGAAGTCTTAACACTGTCTGAGGAGCCGCTGGCAATTGCTGGCTGCTGGGTGGAGAGTTGGTTTTCTTTAGAGATGTGGAATGCATTGCTAAATTCAACAGAATGAGCTGTGTATAAATACACATGTCCTGTACCCTTAGCATGCGTTACCTCAGTTTCCACAGCTGCCCAGCTGGATACCGTTCTTGTTCCTGTCGATTCCCATCTCATAGATAAGACACGAGAAGCTGAGAGACTGCCTCAGCAATACACAGAGAATCAGGATAGGCAGGATCACACCCAGAGCCCCAAGGCCACGCTCCTAATCTGAAGGACACCGCTGTGTGCTGTTCTCAACCAGCTGGGCTGTTAGTGTCAGTTTTACAGAGGAGGAAACCGAGGCATGGATTTAAATGGTTTTCCTAAAGCTAACGTTGAAACCGACAGCTTCTAAAGTCCTCTGTGAGTGGATGGCCTCATGGAAGCTTGGATATTGAGCACTGTTAGTGGCCACGAGTGTGTGGGTGAGCTCTGACTCTCCCTGTACTCAGGCCGGTTTGGTTTGGGATGGGGGAAAATTATACCATGAATAATCTCCAAATTGACCTCTGCTTTCTAACTCCGTGTGGCTCTCCTTGCAGACCTCACCCCCACCCACCACGACCCAGTCCCCAGAGGGCACCATGGATGCCTCCCTGAAGAAGGAGAAGCCAGCCATCCTGGACCTCTACATTCCTCCCCCGCCCACTGTTCCCTACTCTCCTCGGTATGTAGTCCCTGTTTCATAGGGTGGGCTGGCTGTCTCTACATGGTAGCTGCTGAGCCAGGAAGTCACTTTACATAAAACGACATGACTCACTGTGTGGGACTGTAGGGCTGGGCCTCACTTCACGGGGCTTGAAAGTGACACAGTTGTAGTGAGGGCCCTTTAGGAAAAGAGTGCCAGCAGATCTTACTTGTGAGAAACTTACAAAAGTCTGTGCTTGGGGACCTCAGAACCGGGGCTGCTTGGAGATCCCTGTAGCTTAAGTTATGCCAACTCCATGACAAATACATTTGTGGGGAAGAAGCTAACAGTGTTGTGTGAGAACCATTAAAGTTGTTGCCTGATTTTACCAAGAAAGATTGTGTATATTCGAGTCACATACACACACACACACACACATACACAACAAACACATGTACACACAGACACACATATACGAATACACATACATGGACCCACATAGGCACACATATACACATAGACACACGTCTACAAAAATGCACAAACACACATATACATACACACATACACGTGAATACATGTATGTATAGTCGATATACATTACATATAATACACATGTACATACATGGTACACACACACATGCACAAACCCCCAGACATTTACCCACATGCACATAAACACGCGCACACCTACTCTGAAACGTTGTGAGGTGATCTGAGTTGAAATGCCTGTGAGCACGCGAGCGTGTGCTTGTGTACGTGGCTGTGATGTGGGTAGTGGAGAGGTCACAGGAGGGACAGTGGTGGTTGAGGTGTGTGCTCCAGGCTTACCCGTGGATGCTCACACACTGACATATGCCAGTGACACTAGAGGAAGTCATTTTATTCAGCGAGTGCGGGGCCAGGTTACCTCTGGGCACAAAGCAGACTGCAGACTGCCGCCATACTACCAGTGTCTCCTGAACTGGTCAGACGCCATCTGGGATGAACGCCTGCATCATGAGGCGGAGCTGGAGCTCCGTTTGTTGCAGTGGATGTGCCCGCTCGTTTGTCCCTGCGTATCAGGGTTTCTGCTGCTTTTTGTGTTTCTTGCCCTCGAACAGAGCTAAGTTGCCCTGTGGTCTCCTTGATTTACCCAGAATGAATGGTCGTGTGTAGTGATTTACCTGATCAAGTAGCAATTTGCCATGCAGTGATTTACCTCAACTTCGGTGATCAGAGACCTCTGGTATCTGGCAGGTGTCTTCCCTGAATCACAGGGTCCTGTGGTATAGAGTTGGAGTGAGTTGAAACTTCAGGGGGTGTCATCTCTGCACATGGGGCCCCTAGAACCTCACAGGCCAAGGCGTGGGTCATTGTGTCAGGAACTGTAGGGAGATGGATTCTCTAGGCCCCTGATCCTGGGCTTCAATGACAGTGTCACAGGCATAATGGCAAGAAAGGGGCTGTGTACTTAGGCAGGCAGGGAGCTGGGACTTCCAGATCCCTTTGCGGGAGACACATGGCTGCACACATACACACAGGCCACCTGTGAATCCCTTCTGAGGTATGAGAAATGCCAATGGATTCAGAGAAACAAGTTTCATCACAAGGAGTCATGAAAGCTTGCGAGTGAGGAGGGTGTAGGGTGGGTTCGAACTGTCGAAGGAGGTTCTGGGAAGGTGAGGGGACTTACCTGGGGATGTCACTCACAGGCTCTGTGACCCTCTTTGTTCTGTATTTGCCCAGTTGGCTTCTACTGATGGCCTTACAAAATTTGTCAAATGCAAAGAAAGAAAATTGTGTATCTGGTAACTTGGGCTCAGGTACAAACCGAGATTTGCCGTATATTGAAATTTCAGTAGGGTTAGGGATGGAATTGCTGATCCAACCTATTTTTTTTTTTTACTGAGTTCAGAAATAGCCCCCCTTCTCTGGTTTCTGAGAAGTACCCTTGACAGTGTTGGAAGAATTTTCAGTATACGTCAGGAGCCCTCGTGGCTGGATCTGGGCAGTGACCCTACTTTTGGCATGAGGAAAACGGTGCAGTGGTGTGGAAAAGGACGTTCACCCAGAGGACAGAGTGTGGGCAAAGCAGAGCTGTGTTTTCAGGGTGTGCTTCTTCTGTGTAAACAGGAGAAGGCCGTGTTTGCTCAGTCGTAATAGGCTCATGGCCTCTGTTCTTCTGCAAGACGTCGTGTGGACTTGAAGGGGTAATTGAGTTGAGTAGTAGTTAGTGAGCTGGGAATCACATGTGCCCACGGTAGCTTGGATGGACTCCTGTTGTTCATTCCCCGGCAAGAGAGAGCTGGTCTGTGAGCTCCCTAGTCACCACACACTGTCTTCCAGGGACGAGAATGGGAGCTTTGCCTATGGAGGACCCGGTAAGAGTAAACAGCAGCTGCCGGGGCGTAAGGGTTCAGAGTCCCCTAACTCCTTCCTGGACCAGGAGAGCCAAAGACGTAGATTTACCATCGCCGATTCCGATCAGTTGCCGGCTTACTCGGTGGGAACCAGTGTTCTGCCCACAAGGATGAGAGGGAAGACACCATCTTATGGTGAGTTCTCCCGGGTGCGTCTTGCCCTGCTGTTTCTCTTCGCTTCTCTTCTCCACCCCTTCCTTACTTGGGACTCAGGCACGGACTTGGCAGACTCTGAAGGTGATCCGAGGAAAACATAAACCTCAATGAAATTCTAGGTATGAGCCCTTTATTCATCTGGCTAAAGCAATGCCTTGTTGAGTCATTGCTCTGCCTGGCATCAAATCCCAGCTGGGTGAGCTCACATTACAGTTTTAACTTTAGCATTGGAGACTCCAGGGCCCAGTGTTAGCATGCCTTTATCCTAAGAGCTCTCAGTGTCAACACGGGGCTTTAAAAATAGTTTTATTTTAAACTTTGTCACTGTTTCTATTTACATGGACATGGTTGGGAGCTAAGTTATGAGTGAAGAGAGAGATTGTCTTCAAGTTGATAAATGTCACTAACCCTGCCTCATCCTCTGGTCTCTGAAGGCAAACCCCGGCCTCTGTCCATGCCTGCCGATGGGAACTGGATGGGGATTGTGGACCCGTTTGCTAGACCTCGAGGTCATGGGAGGAAAGGTATGTTTTATCTAAGCAAACCAAAAGCACTGAATGGTGTCAGAACCCGAGCCACCCTGTGCTTTCTCCTGAAGGTGACCGTGTTTCTTGAGGGCCAGCTTGTCATCAGTAAGTCAGGCCTGCTGAAGGTTGCTAGACTAGTGTGCTTGTTTCCAGAATTGGGAACTCTGTATCTTGCTAGAATCTAGTCAGCATTGTGGCTTTTTAAAAGGTTCTAGACATAAATGGTCCACTTTTTAAACAAATCATCCATTAAACATCCTTAATTGCATGATTTTTTAAAACTTGAGTTTTGATGAATAAACAAATCCTCTTTAAATTATTAAGGCATAATTACTGTCTGAAAAACTGTTTTTAATTCACTGTAATTGGTTGCTAGTTATTACACCCAATCTTTAGGAAAAATTTTAAAATATTTTTATGCTGGGCACAGTTGTGTGTGCTTTTAATCCGAGCACTTGGGAGGCAAGGACAGGCAGATTTCTGGAGTTTGAGGCCAGCCTGGTCTACAGAGTGAGTTTCAGGCTGGCCAGGGCTACATAGTGAGACCTTGTCTCAAAAAACAAAACGTTTGCCTGTTTTTTGCTAGATAGGCTCTGATTTCCAACACTGGATGGAAATTATAGCATTACCTATGTGATGATGAAATTTAGAACAAGTGAGGTAACACGAGATGGGCTCTGGGCTGGGAAAGAAAGGACAGAATAAACTCTGACGGCCTCACCTTCCAAGTGAGCAAGCCACTCCCGACAGCTCCCAGGTAAACCTGTCACCTGTGTGCTCGGATTATACTAACACGACAAAGGGACGAGATGCCAGTCTGTGGTTTCCGATGTTCCTGGTGTGCAGAGCAAAGTCTGCAGCAGTCAGCAGGTGGCAGGGCTGGCCTTGTTTAGATTTACAACGCTGACACCTTCATTGCCATTCCCTGGGCATGGACCTAGCCTGTACTCCTTCAGATGTGGTATAGGGGAGGGATTGGGGCTCAGGAGGACTTCCTGACTACTGCTGCAGAGTGATGCTGTCTCTCTGCACATGACCACTTAAGAAAGAACAGCAGTGCTCCTGGGATGGAGTCCACCCCTCTGGGAGTGAGCAGTGCTCCTGAGATGGAGTCCTCCCCTCTGGGAGTGAGCAGTGCTCCTGAGATGGAGTCCTCCCCTCTGGGAGTGAGCAGTGCTCCTGGGATGGAGTCCACCCCTCTGGGAGTGAGCAGTGCTCCTGAGATGGAGTCCTCCCCTCTGGGAGTGAGCAGTGTTCCTGAGATGGAGTCCTCCCCTCTGGGAGTGAGCAGTGCTCCTGAGATGGAGTCCTCCCCTCTGGGAGTGAGCAGTGCTCCTGAGATGGAGTCCTCCCCTCTGGGAGTGAGCAGTGCTCCTGAGATGGAGTCCTCCCCTCTGGGAGTGAGCAGTGCTCCTGAGATGGAGTCCTCCCCTCTGGGAGTGAGCAGTGCTCCTGAGATGGAGTCCTCCCCTCTGGGAGTGAGCAGTGCTCCTGAGATGGAGGCCTCCCCTCTGGGAGTGAGCAGTGCTCCTGAGATGGAGTCCTCCCCTCTGGGAGTGAGCAGTGCTCCTGAGATGGAGTCCTCCCCTCTGGGAGTGAGCAGTGCTCCTGAGATGGAGTTCTCCCCTCTGGGAGTGAGCAGTGCTCCTGAGATGGAGTCCACCCCTCTGGGAGTGAGCAGTGCTCCTGAGATGGAGTCCTCCCCTCTGGGAGTGAGCAGTGCTCCTGAGATGGAGTCCTCCCCTCTGGGAGTGAGCAGTGCTCCTGAGATGGAGGCCTCCCCTCTGGGAGTGAGCAGTGCTCCTGAGATGGAGTCCTCCCCTCTGGGAGTGAGCAGTGCTCCTGAGATGGAGGCCTCCCCTCTGGGAGTGAGCAGTGCTCCTGAGATGGAGGCCTCTCCTCTGGGAGTGAGCAGTGCTCCTGAGATGGAGTCCTCCCCTCTGGGAGTGAGCAGTGCTCCTGAGATGGAGTCCTCCCCTCTGGGACTGAGCAGTGCTCCTGAGATGGAGTTCTCCCTCTGGGACTGAGCAGTGCTCCTGAGATGGAGTTCTCCCTCTGGGACTGAGCAGTGCTCCTGGAATGGAGGCCTCTCCTCTGGGCGTGGACGACTTGGTGGTTTTAATGCATTCAGAATTGCACCAATGCCTACTTCCAGAACACTCCCATTACACTATAAAGTGTTCTTTCTGTGCCTGGTGGTGTTCATGCCTAATTCCACCTTCCTCAGCCCGACAGTCACCGGTCCACGAGTTTGCTGATTTTGTAAATAGGCATGTACAGTATATGACTTCTTTGGGTGGTAGCAGAGGATATTTCTTCTACTTAGGTAAGAGACAGACTGGTAGTGAGTGTAGGGTAAAGCCTTTTCCTTGCCAGCCGCTCCACAGCCTCCCAGCACAGTGCAAGCCACTGAGGAGCACACAGTCAGTACGTGAGTTGGTGGTATGGAGGTGGAGAAGGTGTTGACATTTCTGATTTAACCATAACACTGATGGTGAACCTCTTGTTCCCTTTACAAACACTCCTGGGGTAGGCCAAGCCATTCACAGGGTCTTTCAGGGCAGAGAGCTGGGTGTGTGTCTACTTGAGTGGTATTAAGTCCAGGGGTTCTTGTTCTCATAGGCTTGTGGGCTTTGTTTGAAAACAGGGGACGATGCCCTCTGCCGGTACTTCAGTAACGAGCGGATTACACCCATCATTGAAGAAAGGGCGTCTCCCGTGTACCGCTTCTCCAGACCCACCACTGAGCGGCACCTGGTGCGAGGTGCAGACTACATCCGAGGGAGCAGGTGCTATCTCAATTCTGATCTACACAGCAGCGCCACCATTCCCTTCCAGGAGGAAGGGCCCAAGAAGAAGGCAGCCGCGTCCTCTGCCAAGGCATCTTCTGGGGAACCTTCACTGCTGGTCAGCTGGCTGACGCGCCTCAAGCTGTTGACTCACTGAGGCTGCTTTACCAGCCTCTTGCCTGTCTCCTGCTAGCAAGTGCCTTCTTCCTCAGTGGACAGCTTCTTCAGACTCCATCTGCAGTGCTCCACAGCGATCTTACTTCATTCCATTTTATTTTATTTTATTTTAAAGCTTGTATACTGCCGTTCCGGGAATTCTGAAGTCGTTGAAGAGCATCTAATTCCAGAGTATCTTAGGTGCTGTTTGTGGAGGCAGAAGGAAGGACAGACACGGCACGGCCTGCTTGTTTTTTTTCTTTGCCTCCCCGTTGTGGGAACATGGAGACGTACTCTGTAAATTGTGTGTTGGCCAGACAACTTAATGTTAGGGACTGGCAGCATTGTTCACTTTTGTTTTCTTGGGCAGCAGGGACGAAGTTTGATGGCTTTTGTCACATGTGTGCGTTGGTGTGTGGTCCAACGTAAGCCTAAGGAGAAAACTTTTGATTTTTAAAGCTATAGACCATATTTATAGGTGTGGCTGTGTCACTGTACCATGGGAGAGTGGTGTGGTAAGTGTGTGTGGTTCTTTGGAGCAGGGCTTCACCTGTAGGTCAGCTGTTACACACCCGTAGCCCCGCCCTTCCACCTGTTTCTATAACAGCCTCATTTAGGAGACCCAATACAGAGTCCAATACAGAGTCCAATACAGACTCTGGAGCACATCTGGATGAGGTGTGGCGTACACAAAGAAGTGTTTTTTTGTGAGGGTGTTGCAATTGTTATATGTGTTGTTCCATGAGGGAGAGAAGCTGTAAGATTTGCTGAGAGCCAAAGTATTCTTCAGGAAAATGAAGCAACAAGATTTAGGGTTTTGGGACATTGGTCAGTTTACATTATTGACCTGTTTGATGTCTGTCTTTTGGGAAAACCTAAAGTCCTTCCCAGTTGTACACATTTTGCTAACTGGAAATATCTCAGAAAGCCTCATGGTCACTGATTTTTCAGCTAGCATCAGGTATTTTGAAAATGTGTCTGAATATTAACTCTTGTTTAAACCGAATGTACAATATTTTGCTAGAATGGAAAGAAGTCCTATCTTGTTAATTTAAGTGTTTTAAATAGAGTTGTATATTTTTCTTACTCTTAGTCATATTGTAATTGAAATATTTCTGTGTTGCGTCATACGTGAAACCCAAGACAAAGGACATTCGAAGTGTTTTCAGATTTACAAGTGACCACTCTGGCCATTGCCAGCACGGGCACTAATATTAAAAGACGAAATAAACCCTCCCAAGCATGTTTGGGATTTTATGAATTTGTGGTAAGTAGAGCTAAGGAAGCGAATGCCAATGGGACTCCCAGAAAAGGAAATTTCCAAGGGATTCTTGGGCAGCGCTGTCGTCAGGCCTCAGCCTGCTCTCCCACACCACTGGGGCTGCCGCTGACCTGCCTGAAATGCAGTTCACTGATGCTCACAGGAGCAGTTAGTAAACCCTCCCGAGGGGGTAAGAGACCCAGCACCCACTTCTCTGTGTGATCTGGTGCACACCAGCAAGTCCCATCAGTGTCTTGAGCCTTGAGACACTAGTATATTGGGTGGGGGTCCCCAGATGAGGCCACAAACAGAGATGCAAGGATTGTGTGTGTGACTGATTCTTCTTGGTACTCAACCCGCAACGTATGGGCAGAACTAGGAGGCCAGGAAGGAGCCACGTGGAGAAGAGCCGGCTCCTGCCAGTTCCCTGTCGGCCTGAGTTGCCTCTGTGCCCAGACATGTCGCTTGCTTTCACTCCCTGGTCTAGAAGAGGGTTCTTCGTATCATAGTCCCAGCGGCTTAATGATGTACAGAGCTTTGGAAGACATGAATAGCAGGGTGGCCACTTGTCTGTGCAGAGAATGGATTCTCAGAACTCGGACTTAATTCTCTGCAGTGCTCAACTCAAATTATTGCAGCAGATGGTATCTCCCAGTGCTGCAGGAAGTCCAGGAAGAGTTCTGGCTTCCTCTACTCCTCTACAGCCTCCACAGTTGGTTTTTTCCTTGTGGTTTTTAATCATTTTTTTTTAGCCTGAATTATGTTTGAGAACTCTTGCTGCTAAAATATTTCGTAAACCTTTACTTTTGAAGCACGTAAGCAACAGCTAATAATAGTTCCTCAAAATGGGGCCGGGGCAGTGTTTGGGTGAGTCAAGAGCTTGCCGCCAAGGTAAGCCACAGCCCCGGCTCAGATCCCCGAGCTATGCAGACTGCCTGTAATCCCAGCACTCCCGTGGCAGGAAAGATGGAGGATTCTAGGAGCAGGATGGCCGGCTAGACAAAGCTGGGACCTGCAAGTTCTGTGTTCAGTGAGAATCACTTCTCGATCTCCACATGCATGTATATGCATGTGCATACACACAATAGAAAAAATGAATTTCTTCCAAATGAGTGGACACTCCTGGGCTCAGCAGTACCCCTTTCAGTGGGGGCAGTGGTTTGACACAGAACATGAGGGATGGCATAGTGGCTTAAAGTGATTTTGAGTCCTGTCATACCCAACCCAGCACCATCCCCTTTCTCAGGAAAGATTTTTTTATTACATTTTAGTTTTTAAAACAAGTTTTAGGTTTAGATATATTTGATCTTATTCTTCACCAAGTCCTTCCAGATCCTTTCCCTCTCCCCATTCACCCAACTTCTAAGTTTTCTCAAAAAACAAAAACTCCCAAACCAAGAAAACAAACTAAAACCACACTAAAACAAAACAAAACCAAAAACCCCACCAAACTGTAACCAAGTAAAAACACACGCACGTGTGTACGCACGTGCACACACACACACACACTATACACATAGACACACAAAACCTGGAAGAGTTGGTCAACTACTTCTGAACATGAGACCTGTCCTGGAGTGTTTGCTATACCTAGTTTCCCTCTATTGGAGAAAACTGTTTATCTCAGCAGATAGAAGTGGCAATTAGTGGGTAAATTTTCATCCATTCATTTATTCATAATAAGATAAATCTATCACATCAAAGTTGGACAAGACAACCCAACAGGGCTGGAGAGATGGCTCAGTGGTTAAAAGTACTGGCTGCTCTTACAGAGGACCCGAGTTCAACTCCCAGCAACCACATGGTGGTTCACAACCATCTGTAATGAGATCTGAAGCCCACTTTGGGCCTGCAGACATACATGCAGATGAACACTCATATAATAAAAGACAACCCAACATAAGGAAAAGTCAAGGTACAGCTCCAGTGGGTACTGAGCCGTAGGACGGCAGTGTAAGGTCGGTCGTGGCTTCCATCAGAAAAGAGCCGAAGAGAAGGTACAAGAATCAGAGATCTGCTCATCTGCACACTCGGGAATCCCATCAAAACACCAACCTGGGAGTCATTATATATTCACAGAGGACCTGGTGCAGAACCGTACAGGCCCTGTGTGTGCTGCTTGCGTCTCTGTTCTCACGCTTTGCTCACGTTGACGTAGAGGTTGTTTTCTTCACGTCCTCGTGTTATAACATCACTACTGCGTTCACCAAATGAGAATCATGGGTGGTAAAAGATGCACACATCAAAGCATTTGGCAGGTAGTGTACTTGCTATGATGTCGCAGCTGAAATGTAAATCAGATGTACATGAAATGCTTCAATATGTAAATGCTCTAGGTAGCATGACTATTGCTATAATCAAAAAGCTAAACTGCATGGCACACACACATACATGGTTCAAAGTCATGATCATGCAGACCAAAGAGACGGTTCAGCAGCACTGGCTGCTCTTTCAGAGGACCTGAGTTCTGTTCCTTGCACCAACATGGTGCCTCACAACCACCTGTAACTACAGTCTAGGGGAGTCTGACATCCTTTTCTGCCCTCCTCGGACATTGCATGTACATTGCGCACAGACATGCATACAGGTAAAACACCCATACACACAAAAATCGTGATCATGGTAGCTCTAAATGAAGCCAAATACAGGCTTGTTACATTGGCCATTTAATACTGGGTTCCCAAATGACGACAGCAATACAACTTTCTAAAATGTGGAGGATTCCAGATAAAGTTCTATAAGACATGTCTATGACACCATCATCCAGAGCCAACTATCCCTGGCACTGTTCCAAATAACATCTGTGAGTTGAGTACCAAGGTCATTCTGTTTTTCATCTGAGGGCATTGTCCAAGAATATGCAGCTGGTGGTGGCAGAGTCAGGAAGAAAATCAAGAAAATGTTCATCCCCGCTCTGTAAGAGTACTTCAATATACAGAACATTGCTTTCCTGAAAAACCCAAAACACTAAGCCTGAGATAAAAGTCCACAGAAAAGTGAAGATGTGGACTCAGATGGTTGTGAACTGCATTTAGAAGGCAACTAAAAGTTGTGCTGTGGGGCTGCGTCTTTATTGTGAAGGACCTGGCTGCCTGCAACATTCATGATGCCACCTGGTAAATACAACTAGACCTGTATTAACATGTCTACTTAGGAAGACTGCCCCTAGGGGGCAGCACCGCCCACTTTGGAGCAAAGCTTTAATGGAAGTCTTGTGCTGACATTTAGGGTTTCGGTTGATGTAGTCACTTTTCTGTTCACTTCTTTCTCAATCCAAACTTCACTATTTTGTGGGCTTTTAAAAAATTTCACTCCCTAGAACATGCATTCTAATTTTCATTTCCATTATCTTCCCAAATCCCTGCAATCTATTACGCAGACAATTTTTCACCTCCAAGAGTCCGAGGGAGGAACTGCTTTTGTTTAAAGTTTTAAAATTGCCAGCAATGGAGAAACCTCTTGCTGCCTTTTGCCAGCCTGGGGTGCATTAGATGGAGATGTGGGCCCAGCGTGGCTGTTTTCACCTGCTGTGTAGGTGTCTCATCAGCACAGATAACTGGTTCGTATTCTCTCCTAGCCTGTTAATAAACAAACTGCCTCATCCCCTTGGTGGTGAGAGGAATCCAAGCCATATCCTTGGAGAGTATATGCGAGTGACCATCTCAAAAGGAATTCATACACTTTTGGCACAGCCATTCTCTAGCCAACGGTTTTGGGAATTTCTCTGTCTTGGTCAGGTTGGGTTTTGCCACAACCAAGTGTAGAATCACGTCAAGGCCAAGGTGCTGACTCATTCAGTTCTGGTTTGCACGCAGCCATCTTGGGGTGGGTGGGCGAGGAAGGAGAGGAGAGAGAGCAAGAAGAAGCAGGGAGGAGAAGGAAAAGGAGGGGAGGAGGAGAGGGAAGAAGTCAGAAGAAAGGAGTGAGGAGAGAACAGGAAGGAGAGGAGAGGGCATACACAAACTTTTCTCTTTTCCCTCCCTCCCTCCTTCCTTCCTTCCTCCCTCCCTCCCTCCCTCCCTCCCTCCCTCCCTCCCTTCCTTCCTTCCTTCCTTCCTTCCTTCCTTCCTTCCTTCCTTCCTTCCTTTCTTTGTAGACCAGGCTGGCCTCGAACTCACAGAGATCCGCCTGCCTCTGCCTCCCAAGTGCTGGGATTAAAAGTGTGCCCTGCCACGGTCTGACTTCACCCTTCTTACAAGGATACTTTGGGGCCTACCTCCTCAAAGCCTCCCCTCCTAGCATGTTCCTAATGGGGCTTAAGGCTTCAGTGTAGGCAGTTTGGGAGGGTACATGGGGACATTGTACCTGTACAATACTTAGCATCTAGAAGGGGAACATTTTAGCATCTTCTGAAGATTGGCCTGAAGGGTACCCTAAACCTGACCTTTCTGGTGTATCTTCAAGGACATGGGAAGCCTCATGTGATGAACCAGGCCTAGAAAAATTGAGCACAGGTTTAGTGACCTGTAGGGACTTACAAAATGGGTTCTGTAACTTGTATTATGGGCTACGCAGTTTGTACATCTTCTTTCTTGGAAATTACCATCATATTTGTTGTGATTTAAGAAAAGTGGTGGAAAGAAAGGTGTCATGTGATGGTTCAAGCAGAGGGGTTTTTTATTAGGGGAAAGGGTTATAAAAAGGGGGGAAAGGGGATGGGGGAGACTGGCCTCCAGAGACAGGAGCAGCAAGAGAAAGAAAAGAGGGACAGAGAGAGAGGGGGAGAGAAAGAAAGAGGGATGGGAGGTGGGCAGGGCCCTTTTAAAGGAACATAGTGAATGTGCACAGGTGGTGCTCTCAGTGCCTGTAGCTGAGGGCGTATCCCATCAGAACCCCAAGGATAGGCCAGTACAGATGCCTGAATACTAACAATATTCCCTGAAAGCTCTCAATTTCTATTTCACAGTGCTTCTATTTATTTCGGATTAGAAGTATTTTTAGAAGTGGGCTGACATCACAAAACAATGCTTAGTGTGAAATTTAATGGAAGTGAAAGAAAGAATAAAGTCACATTAAGGTTTGCCAAAGAGCCTTGTTTTTCTCCAGTTTTAGGCAGTGTAATTTTTCCTGATTTCTGTTGCTCTGTATTTCTACATCCCTATGGAGGAAAATTTTCCTGCTATAGCCTTTCTTAAATAATGACCAATGGCCCACCATTTGGAGATCAGAGATTAAATTCTATTTGGAACTACAAAATAGTGCCACATATACAAGAGGTCATGTAATTTTTGAAAACTTTTGGGGATCTCTGTAGGAATGCATGCATATGGTATAGGTCTCCTGCTGTACCCTGTTATGCCTGTGTATATTCTAAAAGGTCATGGCTCTGTTTCTGAGCTCATCTTTTGAATGGGTCCTGTGTCTGTATGCTGCTCACTGATGACTGATCTCATGGATGAGAGGTGATGTGTAATGGGAAGTGTTTGCAAATCCTACATTCTTGTTATTGAGTGTGTTGGCCTAGTTGCATTGAGGGAGGCAGCATCCAAGCCAGCTCTTCAGGCATGTTTTGAGGGAACCCTCTTCCCTGAGTGTCACGTTTCTTTGGAAGATTGTGGAACTGAAGTCTCTTTTCATGAGAAGATTAAAAAAAAAAAAAACCAAAAAAATCCTTAAGGGATTTTTACAAAGCTAGGAAAGACAGTAAGCCCTGACATCTTGAGGTGGTAAGACCCTCACCCTTCTCTCCTCCCAAGTGTTCTCTCTCTCTCTCTCTCTCTCTCTCTCTCTCTCTCTCTCTCTCTCTCTCTCTCTCTCCCTCCCTCCCTCCCTCCCTCCCTCCCTCCCTCCCTCCCTCCCTCCCTCGCTCCCTCCCTCCCTCCCTCCCTCCCTGGAGCATTGTAAGTACGTGTGTTCTTGCGAAGGGCTGCCGTAAAGGAGAAAAAGTATCAGGGAGAAAAATACTTAGACGGAGAGGAATACCATTCTACTGAGTAGATATGCTAAATGGCTTATAACTTAACTTGGCTATTTCTTCGCCATTTTGACATATCTTGGTTGGAACATTCGGGTGATTTAAGAAGAATCAAAGCTTTCAAGTTAGGTTTAATAAAAATGTTGTCTGTGGAGTGAAGTTGTCCTCCTAATTTCGGAAATGTCAGGCTCTGCATGTTTAAGAGCTGTGTTTCATTTTCCCAAGTGAGGCTCTACCAGGATAAGAGAGGAGGGACTTGGGGAATTAGTGTGATGTAGAAAGCTTTGACTTTTGGAAACTGGCATCAAGAAACCAAAAACAGTTGAGAAATTGGCTTTTGTCATTCAATCCATCTCATGTCACTTACAGATCTTGGCCTTGAATCGAGTTGTTTATCTCTGTTTTGTAGTTACTTGCAGTGTGGAAATGACCCTAGAATCTACTGTCTGAGCTCCCTCTGGTCACATGACAGCATGTAAGGTCCTTTCTCAGGAGCATCTAGTTGCTGAGTCTTGTCTTGTGGTCACAACGGAGCTTTTTCATCTCAGCCTCTTGTAAATGAAGCATTCAGGGCCAGCCAACAGGGAATTACTCACCATTTTGTCTATAACCCACAAAATAATACCCTTGTCCACTGTCAGAGGCTGCCTTGGAGTCTGTGGCTTGGCTGTGTGGTTGTCATTGGTACATATCTTTGTCACTCAGATGCTTGGCTGAGTCAGAGCCCAAGAAAGGATGGCAGTCTATGCTTGGACACACACTGAACACTGGAGTTCTGTTCCAACCATGGGCTTGGCTTATCCTCAGCTTACCCCCACCCACCAATTCCTTCATCAGTTATAGATGGAAGCAAAGGAAATCTGAGCCTGATTCCCAGCCCTGAAGGCTTTATCATTTTATCACCCATCTCTGTCTTACAGTGGTACCCCAAACTCATTTTTATCTTCTGTTTTTGATTTTTTTTTAAGGGAATAATGTAGAAAGGCAAAGGGGAAAAGAAACCATGAAAACGATAAAGGAACTAAAGAGTGGCTGTTTGGTCAGTGTTCTTTTGTTTGGTTTGCTGAGCACTGTGTGACATTCAAGAATCTGGGCTTGTAGCCGGGCGATTGTGGCGCACGCCTTTAATCCCAGCACTCGGGAGGCAGAGGCAGGCGGATCTCTGTGAGTTCGAGACCAGCCTGGTCTACAAGAGCTAGTTGCAGGACAGGCTCCAAAGCCACAGAGAAACCCTGTGTCATAAAACCAAACCAAACCAAACCAAACAAACAAACAAACAAAAAAGAATCTGGGCATGTGCAGTTTCAACCACACTGATAGAAAACTCAGAAGCTTAGCTAGTGCAGATGCCAAGGCCTTTCTGTTGGCAATGGGAGGACTTGTGTAAATGGCCACTGCCTATAAATCAGTTTAATTACCTGTGCCACTGGACTGGGGCAGGGCCATGGCTGTATTTTTTTTTATGGTAACTTTTTCTGTCCCTTCCTTGCCAGAGGGCTTCATTTGTGCCCTGTCATGTTAGGCGGAACCAGGTGACTTGGTGGGTATTTGGCCATATTTCATGGCTACAATCCACAGTTCATAAGGTGCAGCCTAAGAAATCAGAAATGCCCAAGACAGAAATAGTATTTTAATTTTATTTTTTTTCTCCCCAGCAAAACTCAGGCCTGTTCTTGGTTCTGTGCTCCAGGTACACTTTGTACTGATTGTTTCCATGGACCCTTCACCTCCACTGGACCCCTGGTGAGGACCCCCCAGGTCTGATCTTATTAGTTTCCCCACCCACCACTGCTAATGTCTATTAACCAGGGAAGGCAATGGTGACATCATGATACAGCTTGCTTCTGTGTGCTCTGTGCTTACCGACATGTCAAAGATCAGTAAGATTGGAAATTAGAAGGACTTTTAAGAAGAAATGAAAGCCAGGACCTTCTAAGGCTTTTAACTTTACTCCTCGGGCACTTGAGTGAGTGGAAGATTTAGGCTAATGGCATTTCTAGCACTGCATTCTACTTCAAAGGTGACTGTGCCATTTTAAAATTTTCCTTATTGAAGGACTTCAGAGGATGCCACCCTGAGGGGACATTCAGTGGTTTCCATTGACAACATAAATGCAAATGCCACGATTGGAGATTTGCTGTGTCTATTAGTTCTAATGAGGAACTAGTCAAATTTAGCTGGTGCATTTTCCTTAAACCTTTGGCCTAACATTTGCAGATTCACCCTTAATCTGAATCTTGAAGGAGGGTAATTTGAACCCAAAAATACATGTATACACACAAACACTAAGCCTCAGTGTGGGGAGGCACTTGCTGCACAAACCTGACAACCTGGGTTTGAGCCCCAGAACACGAATAAAGGGGGAAGGCGAGTACCACCAACAAAAAGTGGCCCTCTGACCTACACACACACACACACACACACACACACACAATTTAAAACCCTCAAGCCTTGTTGACTCCGTGTGAGATATTTCTGGGAACAACAAACTACACCACTGAAGTTGTCTAAGACAAAGTTGAGTTTGAACAGAATGGCCTCTGCTCGTTGCTGCTCTGGACTCTGCCTATGGCTAATCTACTGTGTGGTTGTAAGTAAATCATCAGAAATTCTGTACCCGTGAACTCTACATTCTGAAAATGGTGGTAAATACCAAAAAAGTTAGTTAAGCTATGATCCGACCCAAGGAAGAAAAAGAAAATGAAAAGGACGGCAGTGAAATAGACTCGCTTGCAAATGGTGTTTAACGATGTTGATTATCACCGGGGTACCACTTGGTTGTGTTTCCCCGATTAGTGCTTTGGAGTGCTGTTATTGAAAGCACTCTTGCTGAATTAGCGGAGAATGGAGATGACTCCTCACTCATTACGTGGGGACTGAGATTGAATTCTATTCTTGGCAGTGGAAAATGGTGCATGCTAATCAGAACGGTGTTGCTCTCCTCCTGTGTGGAGAACATTCTCTCAGAGCTTCGCTGGAAGCTCTGCTCTCACCCAGGGAGTCTTTCTCCCCCTGGGCTTTGTACCTGTGGTTCTTGGCTTCTGGCCTTCTATTCTGTTCTTTAGGCTTGGGGGATTTGTAAGGCAGCTAAGGAAGTCTTATGATTTCTCCAACTTGAGGCTTCTAGGTTACCCTAGTGGAAACCATGCCACCATTTGGGGGTGTTTCTAGGATGGGGGACAATTTCCTGGGCAATTGTAAGAATAAACAAACAGTTCTTCCCATAGGGCTTATTCTTTGCAGGCTCTTGGTATGTTTTGAACCACATGGGGAGATTTCTTGACAAGAGGTCTTGGAACAGAATGGGTGATGACTGTTAACTTTCCTAAGCCCCTTTTGTTGGCTTCTTCTGTTATTCTGTATTTCACTATTTTCACTCTTTATATTTCCCCTTTTCTACTTCCTTTGGTGACAATAGTCACCCTCTTTTCTTCTTCCTTCGTTTTTACTCATGTTTGACTCATGCTATAACAGTTTCAAAATGTCAGTTTTCCCTCACATTGAAAGTTTTTATTTTCCTCGTTCAAAGTCCACATAGATGTCTTAAGTTGGGTGATGGCCTTTCTCTAACATAGGAGCAGGTGGATGGGTTGGGTTGGTTCTATAGTTTCTCTGGTTTGGAACTGTGAGCTTACATTGCCATCACCATGGTTGGCTGGGGGATAGGCCATGGGAAAGTTCATTCAATCCCTTTGGCTAAGCAATGAGTATCACTACTGTGCCTGCACAGAGGACAAGAAAGGGATGTTGGTAAGATCAATGATGTCTTCCATATTTCTCTACTTGAATGCTTACTTCATAATATGTATTTTTAAAAATAATGGTCAAGACTACACATTTTCCTTGACCTGTTAACTTTTGCCATGTTTCCTAAGGTAATATTTTTATTATCATTCCAATCTAACCAATCTTTTCTTTTGGAGTGGGGGTTGAGACAGGGTTTCTCTGTGTACCCCTAGCTCTCCTGGAACTCACTCTGTAGATCAGGCTATCTTCAAACTCAGAGATCTGCCTGCCTCTGTCTCCCTAGTGCTAGGATTGAGGATGTGGGCCACCACCGTCTAGCTCAGTCTAACTAATCTTAAATTTCTGTTATTTTTTATTCTTTATCACATATCATTTCAAAGTTGATGTATTATTTCCCTGGTATAGGGAAGTATTTTTATATACACACATGGACATGTATGTACTATAATAAAATGGATAGCTATAACAGAAAATGCTGCTTCATTCAACTATCCCAAAGTGAGAAATTTCTTTGCATCAAAAGCTGCTTTAAGAAAATGAAATGAAGACAGGCAGTGGTGGCACTCGCCTTTAATCCCAGCACTCGGGAGGCAGAAGCAGGAAGATCTCTGTGAGTTTGAGGCTAGCCTGGCCTACAGAGCAAGTTCCAGGACAGCCAGAGCTACCAATCAGAGCTATACAGAGAAACCCTATCTCATAGCAAAACAAAAAAGTGAAAGCTACAAATTAGAGGGAAAATAGAAATCTTTTTGTTGTTTTGTTTTTTGAGACAGGGTTTCTCTGTGGCTTTGGAGGCTGTTCTGGAACTAGCTCTTGTAGACCAGGTTGGCTTCGAACTCACAGAGATCTGCCTGCCTTTGCCTCCCAGTGCTGGGATTAAAGGTGTGCGCCACCAACGTCCAGCTGAAAATAGAAATCTTAAGGGTTAGCATTAGGAATATAGAAGTAATTCTTCCAAATAAGCAAACAAGAGGATGACAAAGCAACATAGAAGCATCCTAAAAAGCATTTTGTACAGCACAAACCAGTGCCCATCAACAAAGGAAGGCTTACATTGTAGTATATCCTTAATGAAATAGTTCATATTAGAGGAAAGGAATGCTGTTTGTTATACACCAAAGGGACAAAGTATGTGAACAGTGCAATAAATGAAAACGTAGGCATCAGCAGATGACACACTACAGCATCCCTAAACATTTCAAACTGACAAATAGATTATTTATTTATGGCATATTAATGAAAGCCTCCCCTTAATAGGAAGGCCATGTTTGCTGAGGTCTCAGCAAAGGAAGGGTCCACACGTATGTAACAATTACTTGCATCACACACACCAACCTCTGAAAGCTGAGCCAGATCAGGGACAAAACCACTGATGCTTTCTTTATTTTGAAGACAGCAGTGAAATAGCATGTTATGGGCTGCAGTGAACACTGTTGTCTTACCCAGCCACTCTGAATGAATCTGTGCTTGGAAGATGGGTCTTTAAAGAGGTAAGTACCTCTTTAAGTAAGTCAAAATGAAGTCATTATTGTCGGTTCAATCCCAGGAAACGATTGCTCTTGTAAGAAGAGTACATTTGAGCACAGCTGTGTGCACACTCAGAGTAAAGGCCACGTGAAAACAAATGCAGAATCTAACCAAATACAAGTGAACATGACAGACCCCAGAGCACAGATACCCGGATCCACTTCTAGCCTTAGAACTGTCAGCAAATTAATTTCTTAAATTAAGTTACACAGCCTGTGGTGTTGCGTCATGATAGTCCTAACACGTTAATACATAAGTTAATGCACAGTTTTGTTCACTACCACTTCAAAACAAACCTTGGAGAGACTCAACTGGGTACTACTGAGTGGGACTCTGTGGGAAGTTACAGAGTGGTCAATGTGCTTGATATCAGAAGAGGAAGGGTTGTATTCTCTGGAGGTTTCCCTTCCACTGGTGAGTTTTCTCAAGGGAACTTACACACACTGCATAGCTGCTGCATACTCACACACACTGCATAGCTACTATATATTAACACACACACTGCATAGCTGCTGCATACTCACACACACTGCATAGCTACTATATATTAACACACACACTGCATAGCTGCTGCATACTCACACACGCTGCATAGCTACTATATATTAACACACACACTGCATAGCTGCTGCATACTCACACACGCTGCATAGCTACTATATATTAACACACACACTGCATAGCTGCTGCATACTCACACACACTGCATAGCTGCTGCATACTCACACACACTGCATAGCTACTATATATTAACACACACGCTGCATAGCTGCTGCATACTCACATACACTGCATAGCTACTATATATTAACACACACACTGCATAGCTGCTGCATACTCACACACGCTGCATAGCTGCATAGCGTCTTGCGTGGTCATTTGGGACTGATGGGGCTCTGGGATCAGGCTGGTGGGAAGAATGCTCGTTACAGGTGAGGATGTGGAGAAATTGGATGCCTGCATGCTGCTGATGAGGATACAAAGTAGGCAGACTCCTTGGAAAAGAATGTAGAAGGCCTTCAGATTTTACAAGTGGAGCTTCTGGTGTACCCAGGAAACACCACTAATCGAATTTATTGAGGAGGTTTAAAACCCAGGATCCTGGAGAGATGTTAACATGCTTATGTTCACCACCACACAATTTACGGTAGCCCAGTTATAAAAAAATACAGATGTCTTTCAATAGCCAAATGGATAGAGAAAATGTGTGCATAACAAGAGAATTCTTTTAGTTGTGGATACTACAAAAGCAGAAAGAAAAAACAGAAGCAACAACCAACCAACCAACAAAACAAACAACAACAACAAAAAAAAAAAATCGAAAAGAAAAAACAACCCAAGAAACTTCAAAATACGACAGCACGAATGAACCTTGGGCTGTGAGGTAAGTCACAGCCATTTATGATTTCTGTGATGGTTCATTGTTTTTGTGAACTAGACACAGACTAGTGTCTCCCAGGCAGGGGTCTGAAGCATTGTACTGTACAGTCAACAGCAGCGTCACTTATCACAATAACATAATACAAGTGAAGGAAAGAGCACTTGCTTTTCCATTCCGGGAGCCTCTCGCTCTCCTTTGCTGCCAGGAAAGTTCATTTAAAATTATTTAAGGGACAGCAAAGATGGGGGCTATCCTGTAACAATTAAGTTATATTGTCTCTTGAACAGTTTTATTAATGGCTGCTTATTTCAGATCTTAATGAAGAAAATATTTGATCACAGAAAACTATTTTCTTTAAGGAAGGCCTAATTATTAAAAACAACTGTTTCTCTCTCTCTCTCTCTCTCTCTCTCTCTCTCTCTCTCTGTGTGTGTGTGTGTGTGTTTACTTTCCAAGACTTTACCGTAAGTCCTATTAGAAGTGAACTTGTTAGTGCATACATCCCTGTTAGCTGTGGTTGTTCCCATCCCATGTAGCAATCTGAGGTTATCATGGGCCACGGACTTGACTTTTGCTCCTGTTTTTCTCAGCATTCCTTTCCCATCGCCTCATTTAAATGGCATAATAATCTAAATAACCAAACACCTTCAGTTCTCGTTGCAGCACAGTGCCTGCTATTTCGTTAGTTTTAATGAGGTTGTAGACCCCGGGGTCAGCTTATTCTCTTGTGGTTTCTTTCTCACTTTTTAAAAAGAGATGCTCCTGTCCGGTGGTGGTGGCGCACGCCTTTGATCCCAGCACTTAAGAGGCAGAGGCAGGCTGATCTCTGTGAGTTTGAGGCCAGCCTGATCTACAGAGAGAGTTCCAGGACAGCCTCCAAAGCAATACAGAGAAACCTTGTCTCGAAAAACCAGAGAGAGAGAGAGAGAGAGAGAGAGAGAGAGAGAGAGAGAGAGAGAGAGAGAGAGAGAGAGAGAGAGAGAGAGAGATGCTCCTCCACTAAGGTGAAGGTTTAGAAAAGGGAGGGGGTGGGTCACACATCGTAAGTAACTGTGTGAAACGGTAGGTTCTATTAAAGAGTCAGAAACTGGTATCGTGGGTGAATTATTTACAAACATGAGGGTAGGCACAGAGGTCCCATAGGGTGTGGAAGCATCCCAACTGAGGCTGCCTGCTAGGGCTAAAGAGGTCAGAGGGTAGGAAGAGGTCCCTGGAACCCAGAGAACACCCAGTGATAGGAGAATGGGCACCCTGCTTGGAGGTGTGGTCTTGAGTGAGCATCACTGTCAGTGAGGAGGGGAATGTCACACACATTATCAGGACCCAGGTTCAGGGGGCAGGGGGAGCACTATTGATGGTAGAAGCCAGGAAGGGCCTAAGCTGGGGTCTGAAGCAGCAGCTGAGGGGGGTCTAGGGAGTGCAGAGTGGATATGAAGAGACAAATGGAAAGACCCAGCACACATGGAGGCAGCTGCTACCACAACGAATGCATATTTAATAATTCTTTCCCAAGCAGGATGAATTTGCCTTCAGTGGCTTGATAATTATATATATATGAAGACTAGGCCTTGATGCCTCAGTATTACCTGAAAAGGGACCTTTCCTAGGGGCAGCCTTGCCTCGGGTAATTCAGGGATGCTTGTTGTCATTTTGGTTCTAAGTAGGGAGGAGGTAAGGTGGAGGAAATGATGTACCTTATTTGAGAGCTGAGACCAAGAAGGGCAAAATACCGATAATCTGCGTGGTGTGGCTGTGTTCGGCTGCAATCAGGAAGAGGGTTGAAGCTACTCCACAGGTGGGGGTTGGGATCCTTAGCGAATAGAGCCATTTAGGAGACTTGCACGTTTCTCGATCAAGAGGCACACTAGAGGCTGGAATTTGGAATTCTGAGGCCTGGGCATTGCACTTTGTTGTTTTTCAAAGAACTCTGAGCGATTTGAAAGACTGGAGTGGCAGGGGAGCTGACACATCCGGGGGCTGTGCAAGGAAGGGATCTGGTGAGCTTTGGCTGCATGGGAGAGGATTGTGTTTCTTCTCCAAGTAAGGCAGAGGAAAGTCCTTGGGTGGGTGAAGAAGAGCCTTCATGGGAACTATGGTTACTGCAGACCTTTTCAGAGAGGAACTTGTCTCTTGTCCCCAGGACAGGTCCCCAGACTGTACCCAACCCTGACAGGCCCCCAGGCCCTCTTCCTAACATACTCTGTCTGCACAGATGGCCAGCAACTGAGGTCTGCTTTTGAATGTCTTATATCTGAAAATTGGCACACCCTAAGGATGAAGGTTTTGCACGGGGAGTCAAGTCCGAGCAGGCTTGCCACTTGTGTGCATCAGAGTCTGGGAAAACAGGGAGACTGGAGCTCTGGATGGGGCCCATCAGGAGGCAGAGAGATCCTAGAGCCGGTGGGGTAGGGTGGGGAAGTCAGGAAGGGGCCCTCTTTGTGTGTGTGTGTGTTTTTTTTTTTTAATGTCATTGTGGCTTCTAAGGGGAGGCATGAAAGGTTCTAAGGCTTGTCAGCATTGAGAGGCCAGCTAGCTCCTGAACATGGGGGCTACCTCCTGGCAGCCTGGAAGAATGTCTTGCATATTCTAGCAGGAGATTCTCTCACACATTTCTCTTGAATTAGAAAATACTACTTGGCGATTCTCTGTACCATGTTGAAAAGATACTGGTTCTTCAGGGCTTTGGCAACTAAACAAAGGTTTATTATGGATTTTTCTTGGGTTACTGCTTTGTTGAACTTAGCCAGGGTCCTGCTCTGCTAACTTTAGACTTAGGGCTTCTGCCTCCCTAGTAGGTCATAAGGAAATTCCAGAAATTCTGTGGGTTCTATCATTTCAGGCATTCCAGAGAGCTAAGAAAACAAAATAAAATGCAGCCTGGCATTATGCCACCATGACAGTTACTGTCAAAAGCAGAAGCACAAGATGATTTTGTTATTCTGTGGTAACACCAACCAGAAGCACCAAAGAACCTTCCACGGGGTTTCTTCTGCCCCTCCCTGCCTCAGTGTTTCCACACATCCATGTTCTTGTCACAAGGTGCAACTGTAGTTTGGGGATCTCCAACAAAAGACAGGATGAGCCTCAAAGCTGTGAGTTGTTTTGCAAAACTATATGTATTAGTTGGGGTTCTCTAGAGTATCGGAATTTACAGAATGGATCTCTCTGTATTTACAGAAAAGGGATTTATTAGAGCGATTTACAGGCTGCAGTCCAGCTAATCCAACAATGATTGAATGTGAATGGAAAGTTTAAGAATCTAGTAGTTGTTCAGTCCACAAGGCTGGATGTCCCAGCTGGTCTTCAGTGTATGTTGGAATCCTCAAGAAGTAGGCTCTAATGCCAATGAAGGAATGGGTGTGTTAGCAAGGTGAGGGCAAGCAGGTAAAGAACAGAAGTTTCCTTCTTCCACACCCTTGTATAGGCTGCCAGCAGAAGGTGTGGCTCAGATTAAAGGTGTGTCTTCCTACTTCAAAGATGCAGATTAGGTGAGATATTCCTACTTCAAATTAAGAAAACATCCCTCACATTGGTAGAATCCATCCTCGGCACAAGTGTGTACTCTGCTGTTTATTCTGGGCATTGTGGTTTTCCATGAATTATAGATGTGGGAGTTTCACTTATTTGACTTTGTGCCCTTTTAAATGAAAAAAACGTTTACCCAGTAGACCATCAGTCTTCAGAGAGTACCCCTCCCCCCACACAAGCAATGATCTCCATCATTTGCTTCTTCAGCTCTCCTGTGCTTTTAACCCACTTTAGATAGACATGACCTGTGTGTGATCCTAATAGGGGATCAGGAAAGAACGGTCTGTGGTTGTCAAGGTGGCTCACATCACTAGGTGGGTTATGGCTACTGGCATATTGTGAGGACATTCAACAGTCATGTGTAGGGGACCATGCGCCTAGAAGTTAGTGACAGCCACTCTCAGCACTGACTTGCCAGTCACCTACATCCTGTTGGAAGTTATTTTTCACCCTTCCACTGTTAACACGACTGGCAACCTCCATGGACAAGATCCCTGACTACTTGTACTCAGCCCGTCCTGAATTCCCTCCTTTTAGAACAATTATGAGTAAATGTGCGTGTTATATGTGGGCGTGTGTATGAGGGCAGAGCAGGGCACCAGATCCTCTGGAGTTGGAGTTACAGGACATCATGGGCTACATGATGTGGATGGTGGGTGTTCTGTAAGAGTGGTGTGTGCTTTCAACCGATGAGAAAGTAAATGTTTCTATTTTCTCCAACAGTTAAATTTTGGAGAATCCATTGCTCAGTAATTGCTAGCTAATATGCAAGGTAGCCATTATTAACTAGAAATTAAAATGAGCCATTACAAACAATGATGTTAGGCACAAGCTCAGTTAATAAAGTATCCCTTCATTACATAATTTTTGGGACTGGGGATGTGGCATAGTTGGTAAGGTATTTGCCCAGGAAGCATGAAGTCCTGGATTCAGTTCCCAGTACTGCATAACCTAGGCAAGATGACATACTGCATATCCATAATACCAGTACTCTGGAAGCAGAAACAGAAGAATCAGGAGTTCCAGGTTATCTCTGGGTATTTAGGAAGTTTATAGTATCTCTGTCCTCAGATCCTGTACCAAACACAAAATATCTTGTACAGATAGGAGATCTCATCTCAAAAACCAACCAAGTAAACAAAAAAAAAATGACATTTGGAGCTGGGTTTGTAAGCAGAAAATGAGACACAGTAGGTTTAGATGTTATTTTTAGACTTCCGCAAGCATCTTTCTTAATAAAGAAGACTCAAAAGGTAGATCTCGGTAGCCATGGGCATTTCTTGAAGACTAGACTAGCAGACCACCTGTGTTCACTTGAAAACCACAGAGGCTGGGCTTCAAGCAGTAGGGATATGACACAGCTGCTCCCAGGTGATGGAAATAGCCAGTGGGTCAGAGCACACAGCTCTTCAAAGAACCAAGAAGCCATCTTGCCTTCTCTAAGGCACAATAGCTGGTATTTGAAACTTTCCAAGATCACAAGCTCTGAAAGGCTAGTAGCACATAAAATGAAATGGTGGTGACCCTTTCTTAGATAATAGCAAGAAGGGACTCCTCACAAGACCAGAGACACAGATTATAAAAGCACAGACTTCTATCCATAGCCACAGGAGTTCCTAGATGCTGAGGAAGCTGAATGTGTGCTGAGTCATCATGAAGACAACAATGATAGTGCGCTTCTTGGTTCAAGAGAATGTAGGGCTGCCAGTTGTAACGTTTCCCCGGGTAGAACAGAGCTGTTTCGAATGGGGCAAGTTCTAACATGAGCCTAGTACTTCACAGACCGAGCATCGATGAGAGAACATGGGATCACATGCCAAGACAAGTGGTCCCTCCAGTCACCTCCCTCAGCCAGTTTAAGCTCATGCCTTCTTGGGTCTCGGGAGAAAACAAGACGGCCCCGGCTGTCGTAAGAGTCTAAGGGGAGGATTGTGCTTCCTAATACATTTTACATAAATATGTTACATTTTTATTTATACCTATCAATTAGGGGAAAAGAAATCAATGAAGTAAGATGTTCCATTCCCTTGACCAGTTCTCATCCAACACCTCCCAGAAAAAAAGTTGAGCTCAGGCAAGTACAACCAGGTGGGATTGGGGCTCGAGTGACATTAACCCTTAAAGTGACTCACTTTATTTGCAACACAGGCTGTTTCCTCTCAGGGAAAAATTGGAGTTTGAGGGTTAGGGGAAGAGGGGGTGATGAGTGAGATCAGGCTTCTTAACTGCGGGTAATGATCTTTAATACCCCCAGGGCAGAGGAGTTTAGAGTCTTGAGATCTACTGGAGAGGAAAGCTGGAGTTGGAGAGGAAGTTGACCCTGAATGAGTGACAGGCTGAGGGGGATGTGCTGATTTTGCACTCCCCAGGTCTGACCTCCTCAGCATTAGGTGTTTCTTTCTTCTCCCCTAACCGCTCCCTCCTTTGTTATTCTGCAAATTCCTTCACGGAATCAAACATTATCCAAATAGTATTTCCCTCCCTCTAGTTTTTATTTAAAAAAAATGGAATTGAAACTTAACAAATGCAATGCACTGTGCAGAATGTGGTCCTTTTCATATCATCTTGTTTGGACTCAGACTTTCATACATACCCTTTATTTTCCTTTTCATGGAGCCTGTGGGCCTCTTTGTAAATTCCTCTGGGAGACGGATGCCTTGTGAATCCCAGACAAGTTTCTTAGACCACCCTGCCCCAGGGCCATCTGCTGTTGACTGGGTGCATAAACTGGGCTCCTCCACCCTTGGGTGGAGACAGAAGTTTGGCCTCTCCCTTGGTGGTGGTGCTTTGGCTGTGTTTGTGAGTTTAGCCATATGGTGGTTGGCTTCTTCCTTCTTCCCCTTTGCTGTCTGGATGCCAGAATAGAGTAGCTAGCGTGGATGAAAGCATCCGGAAGGGGCTGGGTATCTCTCTCTCTTTTTAAAAATCTCTTCTTAAAATTCAGACCTTAGCGCAACTGCCAAGTCTGTAGAAAAACAGGCGTAGATTGGCCCTTAGCGGGGATGTTGACAACTTCGAGAGAGGAACTTTTTTCTAAGATTTCTGGAATTTGCTAGCAATCCACTCAAGAGCAGAATGCCTCTGAGTTCTGAGCATCCTTTCCCACCTTTCAGGGTGAGGTCCTTCCTGTTTCCCAGGCTCTGGGGCTGTAGCCACTATGGTGCTTTGATCTCCAGCTGAGGCTACAGCACTCAGAACTTCCGTTGTGATTCTTAAAGCTAGGTGCCATGGGGAGTGCTGGATAGTGTCTGTCAACTTGAGAAATTAAGAGTTATCTGAAAGGAGGGAGCTTCACTTTCAAAACTGCCTCCATGAAATCCTGCTGTACGGCATTTTCTTAATCAGAGATTTATGGAGGGCCCTGTCCATTGTGGGTGGGGCCATCTCTGGGCTGGTGGTCCTGGGTTCTATTAAGAAAGCAGGTTGAGCAAGCCAGTAAGCAGCACCTGTCCATGTCCTCTGCACCAGTTCCTGCCTCCAAGTTCCTTCCCTGCCTGAGTTCCTGTCCTGACTTCCTTGAGTGATGGACTACAATGTGGAAGTGTAAACCAAATAAACCCTTTCCTCCCCAGCTTGCTTTTTGTTATGGTGTCTCATCATAGCAATAGAAACCCTAACTAGGACATAGGTTGTTCTTGTAATCCCAGTGCTGGGAAGAAGGAGGTTGATTCCCAAGGCTTACTGGCCAGCTGCTCTAGCCTGATCTACAAGCCTGGGTCCCAGTGAGAGACTGTCTCAAAAACAGGGTATCACATACACATACACAGAGACAGACAGACAGACAGGAGAGAGAGAGAGAGAGAGAGAGAGAGAGAGAGAGAGAGAGAGAGAGAGAGAGAGAGAGAGAGAGAGAGAGAGGAGTCTTAGTTACATTTCAATGCCCATTTTTATTATTAGTTGGATTTTCTGACTTATTGAGAACCTACTTAGGACATATTTGTGGGACTTATTGTCTAATCATCTCATTATAGTCAATCTCAACTCTTGAGCAACTAATTAAATATGTAATTATTTCTTGAGTGGCACCTTTTGTGTGTGAGAATCATTGTCTGATATAAATTAGGAATAAGGATGTAGCAATCAGATTCATTTGGTCTTCTAAACAAGCCTCCTATATGTTGAAGATTTGCTTGGACAAGAATTAGCTCATTAGTGTCATAAGAGAAAACATGAAAAAAGCTATCTGTTTATAGTTGACATAATTAGAGATAATTTAGCTCTAGAGTCTGCTATTTGTATTTGACCCCACTGAACATAAACAGAGAAGAACAGAAAAAGAAGTGATTAGAAACTCATGCACCACACACTTATTTTTCAATTTCTGCTTATTGCCTTACTGGCAAATTATTGGGAATCTCACCTCCTAAATTCAGGACACAGGAGTAGACACCCATGAGACCTGATTGACAGTTCTGGCACTGCCACTAATTCTGTGTAGTTAGTCAAGATACTGATCTTGGTTTGCATTTGCCATCCCTTACTAATACCATCATGGCCAACTCCTTTGCTGTACTTGCTAAGTAATGGGAGTCACAGTGTGTCTCATGGTTTATGTTCTGAACAGTGCAAATGATGACACATGTCTGTCATTGGAAGATGTTCTGCTGGCCACTGTTAGTCTACAGGCAGATGTGTCTTAGAATTCAGCTGGATTGAGTAGATGTTCACAATGCCCTTAGGGCTTTGGTTCCTCTTTACATACAACTATTTTTCTTATGTTTGGCTCTACAGCTGGAGCAGGGAGGTGGCCACAGCTGCACTAATTTCCATCTGGTCAACCCCAGCAGGGAAGACTCTCTTTCTAAAGAGTCCCAGTATAAATGCCGCCACTCACCCTTCTGATTCTAGCTCAGATCACATGGAGTTCACTGGTTCAGTTGAAAAAGAAAGAGTTAAAAGTGTGAAGTGACAGCACAGAAGAAAAAAAAACACCAAGGCTGTGGAAAACACAAACAGATGAAACACGATGTCCCAAAGTGTGTTTCTACAGAGCATCAAACTCTGCTATAAATAAGGGAAATACTTAAAACTAACTAACTAACTAAATAACTGAATAAATAAAGATGGGAGATGACTAGTTACACAATCAGGAAGGAAAAGGAAGTGGCAACCCTCACTTCAAGTGACATAAGTTTTATAGCAAAAGCATTAGGACAGAGGTGTGAGCTCCACTGGGGATATAGTAGTGAAGAACCATTGTGAACTCAACGTACACGGTCAAAACATTCCAAACTGACAATACTCAAAGGCCATAGAACTCCATATACTTCCTTCAGCATTCATAAGATTAAGTCGACAAAGATAAAGACCCAGTAGCTGGTGAGATGGCTCAGTGGTCAAGAGCACTGGCTGCTCTTGCAGAGGGCCTGGGTTCTGTTTCCAGCACCCACATGGTAGCTAGGAACTGCCTGTAATTCCAGATACAGGGTATCTGAAGCCTTATTCTGACCTTTGTGGGCTCTGGCATGCTCATAGCCCACACAAATTCACACACACACAGACAAAAATAATACATAAACAGGTCTTTAAGGATCTGGTTAAGAGGAATGGTAACATTTGAAAGATTAAATCATGCATATTAATTGTTTACAACACAGAAATATGTCCTTCTAAAGCTATTGATGAAACATTTAAAAAGAGTGGATAAGATGTTTGAGCAATAGGAACATGTTCAAAGGGCCAGAGAGAGGGCTCAGTGGTCAAGAACACTGGTTCCACAGGGCCCGGGTTCTCTTTCCAGCACATGATGGCTCAGATCTGTAAAAGGGACTTGGTACTTTCTTCTGACCTCCATGAACGCCTGTACACATGTTTTGCATATGCTGTACACACAGGTACACATAAATATGTAAATATTTGAAAAATAACTTGTTAGTCACTTTTCTCCAAGCATGAATTATATAGGCTGCATTGTCCAATTATGTTGTAAGTAAGGGAACTAGAAATGAATGATAGGTATGTAAATAGTGATAATAAAGACATTCAAATAATATAAAATTAAAAAGAAAAAATTAAATAAAAATCCAGCCCAATAAGGCACCATCTTAATATGTGTTTAGCAGCATGTTTATCTTACCCTTTGGTCTGCAAGGATGTGAGGCTGGTGTGAATTCCCTCAGATGAAGGAGGCATATGGCCACACCAGGAGAGCTGGAAACACAAACAAAAATGCCATCGGAGTGGATGGGGTACGCCGCTCTTTGCGCTTCCAACAGGGACATCTGTGTCTCCCATCCTCTCTCCTCTGCCCCTGGCTCCATTCCCTGGAACAGAAAATACAGCCAGACTAGTGCTGACATACGATGTGTTGTATTTCTTATCTCAAAGGAAGACGTTTGTGGGCTTCTCGTGCGTCTTACTGGGGAGAAGTCCGTATCCCTGCAGCCCAGAACTCCAGAGCTGGGGCAAATGGAATCTGTGCCCAAGAGTGTGGGCTGGACCTTGGGCTGCGGGGAATTGTGTCACAAGTCGGCATAAGCTGGATCAGGCCATGCGGTGTACACGCTGCCTCATTCCAACCATCATTGCATACGGGTGTTATAAATGACCGCTATAGATGGTTAAAACGGAAAAATAAGTTTTGCTTCTTAGAGACACAACCTTAAGTCACCTTGGCAATAACTTTGTACGCCATCGTATCTCCTTTGGCGTTCAGTAAACAAGACATTGTGTTAAATTTTTAAGTTAAGAAAGGAGGCGAACAAACTATATCCGCGGCATCGCTCCCAAGCAGTTTGACATCATTTTTTTCCCTCGGCTCTTGCTTTGGCATGAAAGTCATGCTAATCATACTCAGAAGCCCCGTTTCTTGCCGGGAAGCTGCAGGTCTGGGATGTGCTTCTTGTCTTTCCTTAGTAACAGGACACACAGAAGTCACTGTCCTCTGCTCGCTGGAGGCAATGTCAGTATTTGCCACTTGGTGGCAGTGATGGGTTCAGACCAGGCTGAGAAGGGACTGAGTCACTTTCCTGATCTACCTTCTGCAGCTCAGGACTCTGTGATTGCAAATGTAACTCATGTAATACTTTGCACGATTTAACTTACCAGACTAGTAGGATGCCTTTAAAAACTGTTGCAAGTAACACAGGTGAGATTCACTCAAAACCGCCCCTCTTGGTAAGCACTGTTGTTGGGAATCTCTGTTGATAGCTCTTCGTTTTTTCAAGTCAATATCTCATATCACCAAATGTTTTAGCAAATACTTCTCGGGGGCCCGTAGTCATCTTTTTGGGGACCAACAAATCTGTAAAGAGAGCACAGAGAGTTACAAGGGGTGTCTGGAGAATTCATGTGGAGGCAGGGGAATGTCGGGACTGGGTGCGGTTTTGCCAATATCACAGTCCAGAGGAGATGTGGCAGGAGGGGTGGAGTTTGAGAAATACTGCAGGGGTAAGATGATAAAAGCAGCGGTGAGGCAGTGCGGGTCTGGGGTGGCTGATGACTTTCCTGTGAGGCAGAGGGGATCGGAGTGGGGGGATCTAGGGCAGGCTGTATCTCAGCTCTGTTTATGCCAATGGAATGGAGTACTGGATGAAATGCCTTTGCCCCTCATTCTGAGGCTTGACTACATTCAGAGACTTGCAGAATACACAAGCAAGTGTGTGTTACAAACTACTAGAACTGGGGAGGAGGGAAGAGGGGGAGTCTACCCTAGAAGACAGTTGATAGGCAGAAAAAAAAAAGGCCCGCTAACCTGTGACTATATTACCTTATATAAAGCAGAGGTGTTACAATTATGATGTAACGAAGGACGCTGAAATGTGAGACTCTCTTGGATTATTTGAGTGCACCCAGTGTGATCACAAGGACCTTCATAAGACAGGGAGTCAGACGGGGAGGTCACGTGATGGAGGAGAAGAGGGAGCAAAGGTCAGAGTGATACAGAACAATGGGCGGAGAGCACGGTAGCATCTAGAATCCGGGCAAGTGAGCACACGAATGCCCCTAGGATCTCCACAGTGCACAGGCCTGCCAACCCATCAGGCACTTTGACTTTTATCACTGTAAGATAATAAATCTGGTATTGTGAATCACCAGGGTTGTGTCAATGAGGGACTCTAGGCACCCAAACTTCCATTGTTCACCTGGTCCCTTCATCCATCTTTCCTTCATGTTTCCCGAAGTCTTTGTAGACTGCACCCATAAGCTTTCCTGTGAACCAGACACTAACCCTGGCCTCTTGTACTTCAGAATGAGGCAGAGCTGTCATCAGGGAAGCTAGTCCGGTTTCAGCACAGTGAATTGTTAGACCTGTGGAGATTGAAGCGGCTCCGAGCCATGCTTCAATTTCAGTCAACCTCTGTACTGACTGCGTTTGCTAGCAACAGCTTGGGAATTCAACAATTAATTTATACTGGAAATATCACTGTGGATGTATGGTTTAAGACGTTGCTGGTGCCTACTCCAGTACTTCTTCTTTTCATTGTTATTTGACTGCTTAGCAGTTTCTGCTGGTGTCTTCAAACCTTGCCTTCATCGTGCTCAGTAGTGCAGAAGCTGCAGGCATCTAGAATTCATTCTAGGTTAAGCCAATGATCAAACTCACTGGATGGTTGCCTAGGCAGCTAATCCACAAGGGATACAGTTGTCACTAGCAGTCACAAGACCAGAGGACCAGAACTTCCGTGTGCACTGGTGTCCTGTTTTGCTTTTGTTTTTTGTTAACTTGACACAAGCTAGAGTTATTTGGGAAGAGGAACCTCAGTGGAGAAAATACCTCTGTCACACGGCCTGTAGGCAAGTGCTTTTTCTTGATTAATGATTGATGTGGGAGGGTCCAGCCCATGGGAGTGGTACAACCCCTGGACAGGTAGGCGGTCCTGAGTTGTATAAGAAGTAGGCAGGGCAAGCCATAGTGAGCAAGATGGTAGGCAGCATTCCTCCATGGTCTCTGTCTCCGTTCCTGCCTCTAGGTTCCTGCCTTGCTTTAGCCCCTGCCGTGTCTTCTCTCAGCTTTGAACTGATGCGTCCCAAGTCACTTTGCTCATGGTGTTTTACCACTGCACCAGAAAAGCCTAAGGAAGTGTGGAGAGGATGCTTGGGTGAAAGTCGTTATGCACCTGACTCACTTACAAGATCATGCCTGAGTGGCGCTCATGTGTCTTGGTTGAGCTCTGGCTATGTAGTCTTGGCTCAGATTTGTTCTCAAAACCAAGGCAGGAAAACACGGCTAAGAAGCTGCTTCCTGACTGGGCACAGTGTCTCCCTCATTACTGAGTAAAGTTTGGCACTGGCATGGGGTAGGAGATCCTTAAACAACAGTCCTACATAGTCTCTGTGGTGTCTTACATAGTTAGGGGACATTAAGAGATAATTCTGGGGGTTAGATGCATCAGTGGCTAGGAACACTTGCTGCTCTTTCAGAGAACCCAAGTTCAGTTCCCAGCACCCATATTCACAATTCCCTGTAACTCTAGTTCCAGGCCATTTGACATGGTCTTCTGGCCTCCAACAGTACCTGCACACATCTGGCATATACTCCCATATACACTAACATAGAAATAAATAATTTTATTTATTTTTTTGAGGAGATAATCTTGGCTCAAATTACCCCAATTGCCATCTCATTTATGGGGTTAGGGAATGGCTGTTTTAAGCCTTGGAATTCTTACAAACAGAAGTATATTAAGCTGCTAAGATAACCCATTGGGTGAGACTAATAGGCAAATCAGATGTCCCTGAAGGTATCAGAATGGAGCTCTTCCGTTTTCTAATCAAGTGTGTGCCTGAGGTGGAGAACAGGGCAGGCAGATGGGAGGAAAATACTTAGGGTTCTATTGTTTAATTTTGGAAAATGTACTTAATCTATAGAACAGTACATGGCCACATGGGCACTACTTTGCATACAGGTTGTAGTTTAGAGCTTTAAAAACGAGGGAGGGTTGGGGAGAAAGGAAAGAAAGAAGACATAGAAAGTCTCTGTTTTTGACAATCTCACAGAATTTTTGCATTTAAACAGTGGGATGCTGGGCAAATACAGTCCACTCAGAGTGATTTTTCTGTAAAGTTCTGGCATCCTCCTGATCACCTCATGTCACATTCTCTGGAGTTTGAAAACCCTGGGACCCTTGGCAAATTCCTTGGTTTCCCTGTTTTTACTTTCCTTATCTCTGAAGTGGGGGAGGCAGGAGAGTTACTGTGAGCAAGTAAACTACACGCACGTCTCTTAAGATTACCCTTCACATACTAAACATTCCTTCATGTTCCTTTGACTTTTTAAGATGGGGTCTCAGGTATCACAGGCTGACCTTGAACTTGCTGTTTAGCTAGAGGGTAACTTTGATCTTCTGACTTTCCCATTCCCGAGTCCTGGAATTTCTGCTTGGTTCCCAGGTAGGTCCGATAAACTTCTGTAACCTTCTTTCTAGTTTCAGCCCCGTAGGATCGAGACATTCCGCAAATACAGAGAAGCACAGATGAATCAGATAAGGGGGTTTAATATCTGATTAGTAAAAAGGTCAAATAATGCTTGATGCTGGATATATTAGAGATAATGTGTACTTTTCCATTCAGGAAAGAGTTGATATGTTTTCATGTAGACTGCTATTTTGATGTAAATAATCTGAGGCTTAGAAAGTGGCTATATATATATGCATAATGTTTTCCCTTAAATAATGACATTACTATATATTGTATGTTCAGAGTCATCTTAAAATGATTTTACTTGTTTTTGGAAAGGGGTTGCTTCTGTATGGGCCAAAAGTACTTGACAGATTCACATTCGCTAAAGTTTAATGGTGAAACTTAAAAGCCTGCCTTTCCCAGAAGGTTTGGCAGTACAAGAGAAGGAGATACAGTGAAAAAAAATAAAGGAATAAAACTGTAATTATGGAATTTCAGACATCAGAAGAGAGTCGGGATGTTTTATAGATGCTGTTAGAGCGGCCCCAGGCAGCCTACAAATCATAGCTTTTAGGTTCTAGGTTCCTACAGTACTAAATTATAACCCTCATAAGTGAAATACATGTGTGTATCAGCTGGGCAAGCAGTCATTTACTGAGAAGAGCACACAAAGGTACCAATATAAGCAATGAGCCATCCTTGCTTTCAGAGAGCTGCAAGTCCAGTTAGGAGGCTTAAAACAGGCCAGCTATTCAATCTGCTGGCAGACGCTGGGTGATGCCCGTGTTCCCCAAAATGATTAGGAATTTCAGTGTGGTGTCAGCAGAGCATGACAGCAAGTATAGGACACCACTAAAGTCGGGCCAGAGGGATGGGCAGCACAACACACACCCTTGCTTAAACATTTTAATGACACGCAGAGGACACTGTAAGATAAGACAGATAGACAGAGCAGCTGAGGCTGAAGAATGGAGCTTTACCTTGAAAATAAAGTCCCGTTCCTCAGACAACTGGCATTCTGGGAGTGCTCTACATGGGGTGGGGGGATTTATTGGGTTGAATCTGAACTGTTTCCCATGGGATCAGTTTGTTCCCAGCAGGCAGTACTATATTTGGGGGGGCCTGTAGACTCCCTGGGAAGTGGGGTCTGCAGACAGAACTTGGTTAGCAGGAGTGGGTCTCTGCTGGCTCTACCTGGCTGCTGCCTCATCTCTCTCTGCTTCCTGGTCTTCCATGAAGCCAACAGCCTATGCCACACACCCTTCTAACGTGATCTGGTCCAAGCTGCTCAGCCATTCACTCCCCTCCGTGGTGGACTGTTACCATGGAAACCATGAGCCAAAATAAATCCGCTCTCCTTCCTTCAATTTTTTTCTGCTTTCTCTCTCAGGTATCTTGCGCCTAGTGACTAGTACAGGAGTAACTAGTACAGGATTAACTAGTACAGGAGAGATGAGGCGAATTCTCTCCTGCCACCTCGTCATTAAGTCTGGCAGAGAAATCTTCAGATCATGGCATCCCAGGTCATGCTCTGGGAGGCACTCTGCCAAGCTCAGACGTTGCCTGGCAACCACAGGTAAGAGGAGACAAGGGTTGAGAGGTGAGCTTGAGGATGCCCTCAGCTCCCTTGTAATCACATCCCATTGTGATTCACCCTCCGGGACTGTCCCCGTAACTTGCGGGGTAGCATTATTTTAACAATAAGCATACACTTTTGCTTCTTGTTTGTGCAGTGCTCTTGACATTGGAAGTCGGCACCTCACATACCTTTTACCACCTCCCAAATCCCCCGTTGTCCCCCACCAGAGCCTTCTGTGTTGAAGGAAATGTTCTACATCTGGGCCATACATTATGTACATTATGGCAGGCTCTGGATACAAGCACTCATTCTAGTAATTATCGGAAGCTAAAGTTTTAATTTCGTTTAATTAATTCATTTTTTAAAAAATTATTTGTTTTATTTTATGTTTGTGAGTGTTTTGCCTGCATGTATGTAAGTGCGCCATGTGTCTGTCTAGGGGCCCCTGGAGATCAGAGGAGGGTGTCAGATTCTCTACAACAGGAGTTACAGCCAGTTGTGAGCCACCAGGCTGGTGCTGGGAGTTGAACTTTGGTTCCCTGTGAGAGCAGCCAGTGCTCTACCCACTGAGCCATCTTTCCACTGCTAACTAATTAAACTGGAATTTCCAGTAACTAGTTGTGATGGTTTGGGTATGCAGTGTCCCCCTAAATGGCTTATATACTCAAGGTTTGACTCCTGAGGCAAACAGGGATCAGAGGCAAGAGTCCTACAAACTCACCAGATCCCAAGGATTCTGTCTTCAAACAGATTAATTCACTGTTGGGGTCAAAAGGGAACAGACCATTGAGAGAAAGTAGAACCAGGCAGGACAGGGCCTGGTTAGAGGAAGAAGGTCATGGAGCGTGTTTTGGAGGATAAATCTTGTCCTGGCACAGTGATGGAGCTGAGTGACCTGGGGCTTAAACCTAGGAAGTCACAAGTCAAAATAAACCCTTAAGCTGTCACCCAAGGTATTTGTCTCATGGGTATGCTAGTTATACTATCTGTAGCCTGGCATTATTCTGCTTTGCTATTCGCAAAGTTTATTTGGAGTCTTTTTCTAATCTTCCACCCTCCCATATCTTATCTTGAGATTTTTATTTTGGATTGGCATCTAGTTTTGTTTTCTATTATTCCTGCCTTGACTTTATTTCCCTTTTTAGTTTGCTAAACAGTTTCAAAGGTTGGCCCGGTCTCCGTGACTCTTTTTTACCCAGGATGCCTTACTTTTAGAACATTCCCGTGTTGTCCAGCCTCTTGGTTTGGTGTTCAGGTCAGTGGCTCACCCTCATCACAGGACTTCCCCTTACAACACTCCTTGGATACGTGAATGCTTCCTTACCCCCTGGGTTCCATTTTTTTTGGTTACTCCTTTGTTATGGTATATTTTTATCATGAAGTAACTTCCTAAGAAAAGGCATGAAGGAGGTCATCTTTCTGAGTCACCTCTCACCTGTCTCAGAATAGTTCTGGTTCCCATTCATGCTTAGTTTATGTTTCAGTTCAGGGGTTGGTAACTATGTCGAGGGTCCAAGAGTGGTTGCTGTTGTAAGCTATAGTAGGTTTTTAAAATTTATTATTATTATTTTTATTTAGAAACAATCTTATTTTACATATCAATCCCAGTTCCCTCTCCCTCCCATGCCCCCCACCGACCCCCCATCCTACCCCCCAGGGAGGATGAGTCCTTCCATGGGGGATCATCAAAGTCTGTCATATCATTTGTATCTAGGCTGAGAGAGTATCCCTCCATGGGGAATGGGTTCCCAAAGTCCATTTGTGCACTAGGGATAAATACTGGTTCCACTGTCAGAGGTCCCATACATAGATTGCCCAGGCCTCCTAACTGACACCCATGTTCAGAAGGCTTGGTTCAGTCCAGTGTTGGTTCCCCAGTTTTATGACTGGGGTCCGTGTGCTCCCAATTGGTCAGGTCAGCTGTTTCTGTGGGTTTCTCCAGCATGGTCTTGACTCCTTTGCTTGCCCATCCTCCCTCTCTGCAATTGGATTCCAGGAGTTCGGCTCAGTGCTTAACTGTAGATTTTTTTTAACATTATAGAAATATATATATTTCTACTTATACATACATACATACATACATGCATACATACATACATATTGCGTATCCTTTGGGAATGTCATGTCTGAATACAGCGTATCCAATCATGGCTATCTTACACTCTCCTGCACTTCCTCCATACAGATCCCCCAACCTCTCTTCCAACCCCAGTGCTCTTTTCTTAAGCCTACAGGGGCAGTCCAATTAGTGCTGCCAGCATGTGCATGAATGTAGCGCCATCTAGTGGAGCATAGGAAACCTACAGGGGGCCATATCCCTGATGAAAATGGACTCAACTTCCAAAAGCTTTTTAGCGGGGGATGGGACTAAAGCTCCTCCCCATAGGGGTGGGGCCTTATGATCCCCTTCCCAGTCCACGCTAGGATTTCAATGAGCATGATCTTGTGCATGTCATCGTGCATGTACTCACAGCTGCTCTGAGATGACGCGTGCTACAGCCCCGTGATGCTTGCGATCACTGCTTCTCTGCACTCCCTTCCATCTCTGGCTCTCACAACCTTCTGCCCCATCTTCTACGGCCATCTCTGAGACGTGTGTGTGTGTGTGTGTGAGAGAGAGAGAGAGAGAGAGAGAGAGAGAGAGAGAGAGAGAGAGAGAGAGAGAGAGAGAGAGAGAGAGAGAGAGAGAGAGAGAGAGAGAGAGAGAGAGAGAGAGAGAGAGAGAGGTCCTATTTGGGGCTGAGTGCTCCACACTCACGTGTTTTCTGCTCTTTGAAATACACTAAGATGAAGAAGAGCATTTCGTGGCACCTGAAAAGTGTATGCCATTCAAAATCCGGTGTCTGTTAGACAAAGTTTGGCCTTCTTCATTTGTTAATGTGTCCCCTATGGCTAGTTTTAAACTCTAATAGCAGAGATGAACAACTGGCAGATACTGTCAGACCCCTACAGTATTTACTATCTGATCCATTATGGAAAAAGTCAGTCAGTGAGAACCCAGTTCTCATTGTGACCCTCAGAGAGCTGAGCTATTGTTCTCCCTACCTCTCCTCCTCTCCTCTCCTCCCCTCCCCTCCCCTCCCGTCCCCTCCCCTCCCCTCCCCTCCCCTCTCCTCTCCTCTCCTCTCCTCTCCTCTCCTCTTCTCCCCTCCCCTCCCTCCCCTCCCCCTCTCTCCTCTCCTCTCCCGTCCCCTCCCCTCCCCTCTCCTCCCCTCCCCTCCCCTCCCCTCCCCTCCCCTCTCCTCTCCTCTCCTCTCCTCTTCTCTCCTCTCCTCTCCTCTCCTCTACCTCCCCCCTACTTCTCTGTTTCCTTCTTCAGTCTTGCTATCCCACATTCTCCTGGCCCCAGAAGGCTCTGGAGGCAATAGGGTGTTTGCATTTCTGTCTTTCCCTGATGGTTTCCAGCCCTTCCTTCAGCTGTCCCCAGGGTCCCCTTCACTCCCTTTAGGTCATTTGTCCAGCTGTCATCCTCTTTGCATTTTCTAGGTTATCCATCCAAATTTTTACCTTCGCTCTAGACTCTATGTATTTCCTGTTTTGCATTATTTTCTTTTTTTTTTTTCTCCTTGACAACTATTTCCACTGTATACTTTACAGTTGTGTTTCTGGTCCCAGAACTCCAGCTTAATCCAAATATAAGAAGAGAAGTTCTCCATTATATTTTCAGATCTAGGATGGTAGTCAAAAAGATTTGCTGAAGGAAGGAATACAAAATCCTAGAGTGGAATTTAGATTCTTTTGGAGCTGTGAAGGTTGTACCTATTTTTTCTTAGGAGAGGCTTAGGAGAACCCCTAACTTTCAACCCCTTGCTTCTGTGGTGAGGCTGCTTTTCTCTATTTGTGAGCACCTTGAACATGCCGTTCCTCACCACACCGTCCTCCTTGCTCTTGGGATGTTGTGGTACCCTGCCTGTACTCACCTTCCATCTCACCCACGAGCTTCATGTCTTAAGTCTGCTGACATCTCTCAAGCTCTGATGCTGCTCCTCAGAAGAACTGTGTTTGTTATTGAGAATCTTTAACCTTTTAATATGTTTCCTTTCATTTAAATGAAGCCTTTTCAGAAGCAAGGGAGAAAGATGAACCTGTAGTTACACTACCACATTGAAGTACAGCCACTGTGAGAAGATTCTAATTCTACAAGTCAGATGCTGTGCTCTGAGGATTTATGGAACTCTAATCCTGGTTATGTAACTGTAAATAATGAAGTGATATGTTAATTTAATTAATCTTAATCAATTAAAACCAGGAGTCAGATATTGGGGTGAAAACTTGGAAGGTTCCAGAGAACTGGGAGCAATCTCCATTTGCTTCCTCCATCCAAAAGTGCTGAGAACCTCTCTACAACCCGCCTTATCACTTCCTGTCTCTGTCTGCAGTCCTCCAAACGTCTATAGTTAATTAGTGTCTAGCTCTGCCCTCTGACTTCAAGCAAACTTTATTTATCAGAATTCAATGAAAATATCACACAACAATGAAGCTCTTGTGGTTGGCTTTGATGATGGTGTCTAAGATATGCTTCGAAGTTAGCCTCTGCTATTTTTATGTTTTTATCCTATGTAAAGCAGGGAGCTAGAGGATAACCTCACACAGGGAGGAGCCAAGATAGCGCCTCCTGGAAACAGAAATGTACATGCAAATGTACTGCAGAATCTTAGTTTTGTTTCTAGCCAAAATGTTCAGTGTCTTAGTGTATTGTCAGTGTCTTAGTGTATTGCTGTGAAGAGACACCGTGACCAAAGTAACTCTTACAGAGTTCACTTATGCCTTGCTTACAATTTTAGAGGTCTAGTCTATGATCATCATGGTGGGTAGCAGACAGGGATGGACCTGGAGCAGTAGCTGTCAACTTTATATCCTAATCTGCTGGCAGCAGGCAGAGAGAGAGAGAGAGACAGAGAGACAGACAGACACACACACACACACACACACACACACACAGAGACAGAGACAGAGACAGAGACAGAGAGAGGTTTGATATTGCTTGGGGATACTTGTATACTGTGTGAAGATATGTTACTTGATTGGTTTAATAAAGAGCTGAATGACCAATCGCTAGGCAGGAAGGTGTTAGGTAGAATTTCCAGGGACAGAGAGGACTCTGGGAAGAAGAGAGATGTAAGGAGACATGAAGGAAGCAGAATGGGCTGTATGTGACTTAATACCACACTTGCTTCTCACATATGTTGCGATTAGGTAAGAAGTTACTCTTTTCATTGAGACTGCAAAACCTCGCAGCCTCTTCCAGCCTGTATGCTGACTTCCTTCTTAGAGATGAATTGGTGAGGATTGTCAGGTCTATGATCTGACAATGTAGGCTTGCTGTGTGTGCTCAGTGATGCCCATGAAAGGGTCAGATTTTCTTCCCATCATGGGCGTGTTTATGATTTCCCTACTGAATGATTCCTTCTACGGACTGATGTTTGGTTTGACAGGTGCAGCTTGAGTTTGGATAAAGTTTTATGTATCACGGCAGGAACCCTTCTGTGATAAAGCCTTTGAGTTATTCCTTCCAGCAATTTGCCCTTTGTAACCCCCAGCTCTCTAGTGAGGCAGGAAAGACCAAGTGGCTCGTTTGTAATCCATACGGTACAGGGAATGTAGCGTATGGGATTACATTGTAGAAGTGAGCTGTGTTCCACCCACACTCTCTTCTCTCATGCTCCTTCTCCTTCAGTCCCTCTGTTGCAGTCAGTTGCCATGCTGCAGCCTGTCCTAAGGAGAGGGCCATGTGAGAAGGAACTCGGGTGGGCTTGAAGGCAGTAGTCATTAGATTGAGGCCTCCGGTCCTACCGCTCATGAGAAACTGAATTCTGCCAAGAGCCACATGAGTGATCTTGGGAGAAATTGCTTTCACCATCGAGACTTGATGTGGTTGCTCCTCCTGACGTCACCCAGTGTAAGCCTCTTGAGCCAGAGAACCTGGTGGAACTGGGCCCTTAGTCCTCAGCATCTCTGAGTCCACAGAAACCACAAGATGCTCGATGCTTGTTGTTAGTCAAAGCTGTTAAGCAGTGAAAGGCAAATGGTGGTCTGGGCATTGTTTGAGGATATCACTCAAAGGTTCATACGCTAGAGGCTTGATCCCAGTGCAGCAGGACTGAGAAGCAGTGGGTCATTATGAGGTGGGGTCTACTAGAAAGTGTGTATGTACATGTGCGTGTGGGTATGGAAACCAGAGGGTGACTGGATATCTCCCCTTATTATTTTATTATTTTTGAGGTAGGGTCTCTTACTGAACCTGGAACTTACCAATAGTTAGAGTGGTTATCCAGTGAACTTCTTGGGATGTATTTGTGCCCACCTCTCTTGACACAGTGCTTGCTTGGCAGACAGGCATGCTTCTGTGGCATTGTGTTTAGTTTTTTTTATATGCAAGCTGCAGATCCAAACTCTGGTCCTCATGCTTGAATGGCTGGCACATCACCGACAGAGCCATCTCTCCATCCCAAGACTTACTGTTTAAGAACAGCTTTTAGCAAGTTCATCTGGGCTTTCCTTTCCATGGATCCCAAATGGCTGGGAGAGAAGTGATGGAAATATAGAAATGATTGAATCTAAAGATGATAAAATCTGATGTCTGAACCCGACATGCGGTTGGAGCTGTCTGAAGTTGGAGTGGCAGGTGGTTGTGAGTGACCTGATGTGGGTTCTGGGAATCGAACCTCAGTCCTCTGGAAGAGCAGTGTTTGTTCTTCACTGCTGAGTCATCTCTCCAGCCCTTAACCCAACAAGGCAAGAGAAGCTTTGCTCATACTGCCCTCCGGTTGCTCACGAATTGCCTCCTAGACAGGAAGGTAAAACCGCAGAGGGTTTTGTCCATGTTCTGGAAAGGAGCACACTGGGTGGTCTTCCTTGACAAATGAAGTCAGGCAGAGGGGACATGCCTGCTCAGATGTGCTGTATCCAGGAGGGTTCAGCAAGAACGAGAAGGAAGACAGAGAATTGAGGAAGTAGAGGTGACACTTCCCCTTCTTTCGAAATAGCTTTGTTTTCTGGCTAGCTTCCAATGGTAGTCTTATGTGCACAGAGCCTCCAGGGCTGCGGATACGTGGAGTGGAATCGTCAGTCTTGCCTCTAGGCTATTATGAGCTTTCTGAAGTCAGGGATCCAAAGGCAGCTCTTGGATTGGCTCTCTCTATATTGCACGTAAGTCAAGTCCCTCTTGGACCGATCTAGAAGCAATTGCTGGGTGACAGGAAGGTACTCGTTAACCGTCTTTAGAACAGCCGTGCTGTTGGGTTGGGAAGGTGGCTCGGTTCTTCCTAAGCACACCACTATGAAGCACCGAGCTGCGGGGCTGCAGGGCTGAGGGGCTGAGGGGCTGCGGGGCTCTGGCTCTGCCAGAGCTGTGGAGAGGAGAGTTTGTGCGTCTGCTGTTTGTTCTGCTCTTGCTACGCGAGGCTTGCACTGAAAGGTGCTTGGACTGCAGCCCATGGTTTGATTTAGAAACACTCATTTCAGCATTTGTTTCAGCCCTGAATGGTTCATTTGGGGGAACACTCTGTGACCCACCCCCTACAGTAGAGAAGTGTGTTCTTTGTGGAGGATACCCCTTTGCATACAATCAACTGGAGGGGATTTTGTTTTTAGATGAAGGTCATAGGCTAGACAGACCATCTCTGGTTGGAAAACTAGGGTTAGGTGTTAGTCATTCAAAGGTTTTTATGGAAGGCCTGTGAGTATGTAAAAAAAAATAGGATTTAATTATGGAGGAAGATTTATAACCCACTAAGGCATCTTTGCCTGTAGTTGTAGACTTCATTAGACTTTAGGGGCTCATGAGTTTCTAGTCCAAACCCAGGCAGAGTATAGTAATAGAATCTGGTTCTTACGTGGTGACTTGTTCTAACACGTAAAGTAGAAACAGAATGGCTTTTCTTTTGTTGATCATGTCGTACGAGTGTGGCTGTAGAGCTGTGTTGGTGTGCTTATTGTTTACTCTGCCCTTTGTCCCCTTTGTCTACTGCGCTTGTATGTCAGGTGTCCTTGCTGTAGAAGGTCCATGTGCGACCATTTCAGGCAAGTCGCATCGGGCAAACGCGCATCACTAGAACATGGAAATAGGAAGTTCCTTCCTGCGGTAGCGTGCTGTGGCAACAAGAGATAAGAAATTACTTCATGGCTATTGCCTGAGACTTTCCTTTTGACTTGTGTATCCTTCTTGAGCAGATCACTTCTGCTTTCCATCTAGCTTGGAGGCCAGGCCATGAGAGCTGGCGGCTGAAGCATGGACTGACAATTTTCTAGTAGCTGTGATATTTAAATGATGGGTGTGCATGTGTGAAGAGAATACTAAAGCGAATAAGATTTGTGTGCTGAAGAAAATACTGCCACCATGGGTGTTCACTATACCTTTAAGGCCAAGAAGAGTGACTTTCACAGCACATGCTCTTAGTGATTTTTTTTGTTGGATGAAGGAATGATTAAGATGATCCGCGAAGGTCACAGAAAGGTAGCCAGCCAATCTTTCTGTTACCGAGGCAACTGGGAAAGTAAAAGTTAGAGTAGGTTAGGTTGAAGCATGCCAGGATCTGAAAGTGTGAGAGGAGAAAGGATGTGTAGACAATCAAGGACAAGAAGGTCAGGACGGTAGAGGGAGGGATGATATGGCGGTAGAAATGGAGGCGGAGGAGGTAATAGTGCACACGGAGGAGGTGACGTGGACATGGTAGACGTGATGGGGACAGCAGAGGTGACGATGAGAGTAGGAACGGGGAGGTGACGGCGGCAGTGATGGGTGATGTGGTACATCACACCTAGATTGTTGGTACCCAGATTACACTTCTGGGCAGCAGAGGTAACAGTGGAGGTGGTGGGGGTAACAGAAGAGGTGACGATAGAGACGGCAGAGATGGCAGCAGGGGTGGAGCCGAGATGGTAGACATGACAGTAAAGATTTTGGTAACGACAGTGGAAATAATGGAGACCAGACAGTAAAGGTGACAATAGGGGGAACAGAGGTGACACGGAGAAGGCAAGGTGCGGGCGGTGATGAGGGAGGAAGCGACTGATGATAGCGGTGATGACGGAGATGATAGTGGTGGTGGTAGCGGTATTGGTGGAAATCGTGGGCATGTTGTTGGAAGTGATGGTGGTGAGGGTGATGACAAAATCTATGTCTACCGCCGACTGTCTCTGTGAACCACAAACTAATGCTCTTTCTGAGTTGTGCAAGGATTAAAAATGGAATGATAAAGTGCCTACTCGCGTCATGGGGCTTCTCCAGATGGCAGCCATCAGTGTATTTTCTTCAGTTTTCAAGTTTGGTGAAACATGCTTGCCATAATAATCTTAAAAACAAAAATAGGTAACACATGAAAACAAATGACCAAAATCTTAGCCCCTTTTGAGTCCTCTGCTAAAGGTAAAACACAATCATCTTTCAGGGACGCTGTGTTCATGGGTCACTGCCATCTCAGAAAAGACTAGGAGTCACGGTGTTTAGCTTTGTGGGGGATCCCCTTAGCAATCAGGGCTAGTACAGAATCATGTGTCTGCTCTCAAATGAGAACAACCAAGCCAGACTCCACCTGGGGCTGTTGATTAATTCCTAGACTCACATGAAAATAGGCCATTTTCTCTGAATGACTGCAGTGAATGGCTTTCTAGAAAGCTCTATAGTTAGTTCAATAGTTTATAGCTCTTGGTTAAGTTTAGATTTTTCAGACATGAAGAGTGACTTGTTTTCATACGGAATATTGATAGGGATGCCTGATCAACTTAGGACACGTGTGGAGAGGGTAAAAACACAAGTTTTGAAGAGTCAATATGCTTTTGTTAGGAAGATCTTGACAGGCTGGGGAGATGGCTCAGTGGGGAACATGCTTGCTGTGTAGGCACGAGGATGTGAGTTCAGATCCCCAGGACGTGTGTAAAAGCCAGGCAAGGGAGTGTGAGCCTGTGACTTCTGTGCTGGGTGGAGGAGTCAGGCAGATGCTGGGGCTTCACTGTCTAGACAGTCTGACTGAATCGGTGAGCTTCTGTGAGAGACCCTGCCTCAGGAAATAAAGTGGTAATTGGCAAGCTTCAGGTTCTGTGAGAGACCCTGCCTCAGGAAATAAAGTGGGGAGTGATGGAGGAGGACTCCTGCCATCAACCTCTGGTTCCCACATGCTTGCACAGGTGAGTGCACAGGCTGCTCATGAGCATGCACAGAAATGCACACACGCATGTGCACACACACACACCACACACACACAGGTGCATGTACACACATACGTGCACATAAGTAAAAAAGAAAAAATTTTCCTGTCACCTCAATATACCATTGTGCCACTATGGAGCCTTTAACAGAATGAAGTACTTTAACTTGCAGGTATTAAGGAATCTCCCATATTTGTCTTAGAGACCAGTGAATGAGACAGTTGGCAAAGGGCTCACCTCCTGAGTTGACAGAGGCATAGAAATGGAAGTCATTAGAAGACTGCACACACACACACACACACACACACACACACACACACGCACGCACGCACGCACGCACACACGCTAAACTAGAACACAGATGAGGTTTTTTAAAAAAAGTGGACAAAATGAACAGATCTTTGCCGAAAACTTAATTAAGCTTAGTGTGATGGTTAGCTATAATTGTCAGTTCTACACAACATATAACCACCCGGAAAGAGCCTGGAAGGGTCTATGCTGGGTTGGCCCGAGAGCATGTCTGTGGAACAGTCTTAAGTTAATTGACCTTGGGTGACTCAGCCCACTGTGGGCAGAAGCATTCCCTACGCAGGGGTCCTGAAGTGTAATAAGAGAGGAGAGCCCTAGTAGAGCAAAGCAAGCAAGCATGTATACATGCTTTTCTTTCTCTTCTGACTGTGGAGGTAACGCGGCTAGTTCTCTCAAGCTTGTGCTTCTTTGATTTCCCTGAAACGATGCACTGTTACTTGGAGTTGTGAGCTAAAATTAACCCTTCCTCCCATAAGCTTTAGCTCTGAGCTACAAGCGAGGCGTTGGACTTCACACTCAAGTTTTCTCATTTGTGAGACCTGAGATAAACATATCTAACCAATCTGTTTTACTGTGTGGAGCTAATGAACAAAGTGAATAAACAAGTTCTGAAAAAAAGAGAAAAACATACTAAAAACCAGTGGAGCCCTTCCGTTTTAATTGATTTTATTTATTTATTTATTTTTATTTTTATTTTTTTGGTTTTTACGAGACAGGGTTTCTCTGTATTGTTTTGGAGGCTGCCGGTCCAGCCCGGCCTCGAACTCACAGAGATCCGCCTGCCTCTGCCTCCCGAGTGCTGGGATTAAAGGCGTGCGCCACCACCGCCCGGCATTTTTTTAAAAAAAGAATCATATAGAGAATCACCTGGGATTCAAGAGTTCTATTAGGAAAAAATGAATTAGATACATGTGCGTGCCTGTGTGCGTGTGTGTACATGCAGTGGGCTGAATGGTACCCTTATCTCAAAACCATGTGCTAGTGTCTTATCCCAAGTCTCTTAGAATGTGCTCTTATGTGGATGTGGGATAGTCATGGATGTAATTAGCTAAATGAAGATGAGGTCACACTGCATCAGGTGAGGGCCAATCAAATAAGACTGGCATCCTCCTGATGGTGAGCCTGTGAGAGCAGATATGCAGGCTGCCCCATGAGGATGCAGCCAGGGGGTGGGGTGAGCCAGCAGCAAGCCAAGAATGCCTGTGAAGTTGGAAAGAGGCCAGGAAGGGTCCTTTGCAGGTCTCAGAGGACCCCAGCTCTGCTGGCACCTTTACTCCAGGCTCAGTAAGTTTTGGCTAGTTTAGCTATTTAGTTTGTGTCATTTGGTTCACACAGCCCAGGGAAACCCACGGAGGGTGAATTAAGAATACCAATAATTTCAAGTGCTAGTTGTAAACCCATCAATATCACTAGCAAGAACTTCCAGGGACCGGATTCAAAAATGACTCATTTCTGTGACTGTCACCTGTGGCACTGGGTATTGGTAGACTCAGTTCACTACTGAGTGGGAATGAGTAAGGACAAAACAATGAAACTCATTTACAGAATGAAAATTGGGCTAATGTGGCAATTGTAAATGGCATCCTTCCATAAAAGCAGCTGACATAGGAATCTTGGATTGTTATGCCACTGTGGCCATTGGCTAGACATAGAACACCAGTCTCTTTTGGGGAGGGCATTTATTCTTTCATGCTGTACACCGTACTTCCCTTCAAATATGAATTGAAAGATGAGGTGCTATGATGGCACTTGGTTCCAAATATAAAACAATTAAAATGTTTATTTTATTCACACTTATTTGTGTGCATGCGTGTGTGTGTGTGTGTGTGCGCACGTGTGGTCACAGAGCAACTGGTAGGAGCCAGGGAGTACCTGGTAGGTGTCAATTTTCGCTTTCCATCATGTGAATCCCAGGGATTGAACTTAGGTCCTCAGGCTTGTCAGCAAGCCCCTTTCTTCCCTGAGCCACCTTTCTGGCTTCCAACGCCCCCCCCCAAAAAAGGCTGTAGTCCAAGTATGCGGTTGGCAGAGATTTCCCAACTGACACACGCTGGATCCTTATAGGACTTCTCTCTATAGTTGTTGATCACTTGGAGATCAACATAAGCTTAGCTTGGTACTGCAATAGAAATTTTAGCCTCCATGGCTAAGACATCCAGCATGTTCTTGGGTTCCTCTGCAACATCAGAACCTCTTATGGCTCCTTTCAGGAGAATTTAAATGACCCTACTTACTAAACCACACATATCACTAGCAGAGCAACAGACTTGTAATGGGAGGACACCCTTGCAGGAACCTGGAGCATCAAATCTGTGCAAAGCTACAACAGTTGTTTACTCTGCCTCTTTCATTCCCCTCTCCCCTCCCTTCTCCTTTTTGTCTCTGTCTCTTCCTCCCCCTTTGCTGCCTCCCTCCCTCCCCTTCCTTCTACTCCCTCCTTTTTCCCTTCCTTCCCCTTCTTGTTTTCTGGGGGGGGTGAGAGCTAAAACCAGGGTTTCTTTTTATTTGTTTCGGGACAAGGGCTCACTAAGGTACCTGGACTGGTCTTGAGTCCACTGTGCAGTGCAGACAGGGCTCAAGCTAACATGTGAGCCTTCTGTTTCAGCACCCCTCCCCCACTTCCAGGAGCTGGGATGGCGAGCCTAGTCCATCAGGCTGCGTTTCCATTTCTTTCAACTTGATATTGATATTATATAATATGCTTTGAAATACCTAGTGGGAATTTGTGACTGGATAGATTCATGTTTGAACAGGAGAGAATTATTATTTTTCAGTGAGGAAGGAAGCTTCCTTTTTTTTTTTTTTTTTTTAGGTGATTTTTGTCCTGATACTTAAGGTCAGAAAGAAACAGAGGATTTAGCTACTTCTATGCAGATATCTTACAGCTAGGTAGATGATGGCCGTGATGTTATATAGGTAAAGAGATGACAGATAGTACTGAGTCTTGGTGTAAGTAGAGAAAAACGGACCTCTCAGAAGGGAACCAACTCAAAATAACTCTTTGGGAGCCTCAACATTCTTTAGTCTGCTAAAACCTGCAGTAATTCTATGCGAGGTATCACAATTCACTCAAAAGGTGCTTGGGTGACATTTTGAATTGTGTTTTAAGGAGGAACCCTTGATTTCTTTGAAATTAAAAAAATGCCTGAAAAAAAACCATAAGACCATAATTTTAGACTCCTTGTTACTAATCTGTTTGGATAGCTCAGACTGGAAATGTTGCAATGTTTCGATGGGCTGATGGGCGTATGTGTAGTTGCATCAATTTCTTAGATATGATGGGAGATTCCATCAATGTAGAAAATTAATGATTGCGACAGGAGTGTTTTATTCATTCACTCAGTGTGCAGGTCATTCATGATAACTGTGTTCTTTCCATTCACAATGAACCTGAAGCATGTGATATAAAGACTTTATTCTTTAGTCCCTCCTTAGGTCACAAATCCCTAACCTCTCTCTACACATTGTGACCGTGACCAAAGATGGAAAGAATGGGTTTCCTTTGTGAGTATGAAAGCCAGCACCTTCCTGTAAATGGCCTAGGTTGCTTTACGAGCATTTAACATTTACTGAGCTACTGTGGCATATCCAACACTTCGAAGGGAATGTGTAGAAAGTCTCATTGCAACAGAATGACAAACTCACCTTTGCAGTCTCTTTGTAGTCATGTAAATTTTTTTTTTTTGGAGGCAGGGTTTCTCTGTGGTTTTGGAGGTTGTCCTGGAACTCACTTTGTAGACCAGATGGTCTCGAACTCACAGAGATCCGCCTGCCTCTGCCTCCCAAGTGCTGGGATTAAAGGTGTGTGCACCACCACCGCACGGCTGTAGTCATGTAAATTAACTTTGCTTCCTTAGGGTCAGGTCCTCTGACAGCTACTATGTCCAAGAGAAGGACCTGAAGCTGAACTACTTTGTAAATAAGGTCAGTATTATCCAGCTAGAGCTGGGCTTTACCTTACAGCACAGCCTCTGAGATTGTTTTGCACTTGAATTTTCAACTTGGTTAGCCAAGCAGGGCAGCTTTGTCTAGGTCCTGGGGACTTGTCCAGCAAGGTTTGAACTGGGCACTAGAGCGCTACTTAGTTTTATTTTGTGAACACCGGCAAACATTCCAAAGCTTAGAGACCAGGAGCAGACCCCCTGGTTATTTTGAGCTGAGAAGAGAATCACCACGGACTCACCACAGCAGAGTAAGAGCATAAGCAGTGGGACTCAGCAGCTGTGGACTCCCAGGTGAGTGGCTTTGCTTTTCAGTTTCTCAACCTGGTGTTATTAGGATCCTGGATGTGGGGTTTGCTCATTTTCCAATCTGATTTTGGTCTCTCTGTATGCTGCACACAGGAGAGCTTTCCCTCCTGGACTGACTTATAAGATTGGGGTCATGTTTCTTTCTTTCTTTCTTTCTTTCTTTCTTTCTTTCTTTCTTTCTTTCTTTCTTTCTTTCTTTCTTTCTTTCCTTCCTTCCTTCCTTCCTTCCTCTCTCTTTCCCTCTGTCTCTCCCTTCCTTTCTTCCTTCCTCTTTCTGTGTATGTGCTGTTTGTGTGCCTATGCATGTCTACACACCTGTATACATGAATAAGAAGACCTGTACTCTGAATGAATGAATGAATACAATTTATCTGTTGCAATCAATTTTTTTTACCTCCCACCATGTCTAAGAAATTGATTCTACTGCACATACTCGGTTCATAAAACTGTTGCAGCATTCCCGGATGTAGCCATCCATGCCAGTGGATGCATGTCCTTAAGCAGAGAACTGTCTAAGATCATTTCTGGAACTTTTTGGGCAGTGAGAGCACCGAGGTGATCCCTAGAGCAAAGGCAGACAGTAGAGTCTAAGGTGGCTCTCTGTCTCTAGCCACAGTTCTCCAATAGACTATGTAGATCACCACATTTCCAGAGATAGACATACTTAATACTGCCATTATTTCTAAGGGTAAATGAATACTTAGCTTCTCCAGGGAAAATGTAAACGTTTTATACCCATTATCTAGTTTCTTGATCAGAAAGCTCCAGGAATCACTGTTGTTATTAGCTAGCTGCCTTCTTTTCTGATGAGAAAACAGGTTTCAAAACCGAGAACCTGGGTAAAGACCTGGAAGAAACAGCCCGGTGAGAATTCCAGCACCAATATTTTGACTCTGGAGACAAAATTTGAACCTAGGTCTGTTTGACCTTGGAGGTCTGTAATGTCTATGAGTTGGCTTGCTTTAGCACCTGACCTGTGAGTTTACTTCAGTACACCCTGACAAGAATTAGGCAATGATACTGGTGTAACTTTGTGAGCCCAGGCTCCCTATAATCCCAGAAGAAAGGAGTAACAAATGTTGGAGTTTCTATTAGATGGAATTTCCCCTTATTATCCCTAATTCTCTCCAGGATGCCTTGTAGTACTGCCTCAAGATCAGATGTTTGAGACATTGTAGGGTATTTGGGGGACAACACACACACACACACACACACACACTTTAGGAAGTTCAACTCAAGGTTTTTGTTTGTTTGTTTGTTTGAGACAGGGTTTCTCTGTATTGTTTTGGAGTCTGTCCTGGAACTCACTCTGTAGACCAGGCTGGCCTCGAACTCATAGAGGTCTGCCTGCCTCTGCCTCCTGAGTGCTGTGATTAAAGGTGTGCGCCACCAATGCCAGGGCTCAACTCAAGGTTTTATGCTTGCTAAGAAGGCTGACCTGAGCTACACTCTTAGTCCTAGGCCCTTTATGTTTTTATTGGCATCTCTTCCTGACCTTCTGGCACACCCATTTAACAACAAAGCCCCTTGCCTCATCTTCATGGCTCTGCTATACCTCCATCACAGAGTGACAACTTCCCTCAGACCCAGAGGGCATCTATGCTGACTCTCCACTTTGTGGTCCTATCAGCGATTTAGGGGTCTGTAAGTGGGAGAGCATTTTAATGAGTATAGTGTAGTATAGTATAGTATAGTATAGTATAGCATTTTAATGAGCATAGTATAGGCAGCTGTTCTGGTAATAGGAGCAGAGCAGCTGCCGTCCGGTCCTCAGTTCAGTGTGACAAAGGAGAGAAACTCTTCGAAGTTTTTCAGGAGTTTTTAATCAGGAGGCTTTGAAACAGTCACATAAAATGACCAACATTAGCATCTTAACACATTTAGCTGAAACAGTGAGGTACCTATTTGTCCTGCAGAGGCTTTTAAAAGAAAGTAAGTGTTCCAAACAATCAAAACATGACCAGAAGGTCTGTTGAAGCTCAAAGAAAGGCATAAGAAAATGCCACAATTCCTGATGTCTCAGTTGCTTTGTACTGCACCTTTTAAATGAAAGCCTTGGCAAGGGCTCCTGTTAAGAGCTTTTAAATAGGAGACAAAGGGTTTCTTTGTCGTGGTCACCTTTGGCCATTTTAGGGTGTAGAAATGCTTTGCCAGCCTTCAGGAATAAACAAGCTCTTCCACTCTCCATCCCCTCCAGGGAAGACTAGAAATTAGACACGGATAAAGTTGAGAGCAGGCAAAGGTGTGAAGCCCTCCCCACCCCCACCCCTAGCCCTTTCCACAGCTGAACCTGCTTACAAAGCTTTCGGTAGGAGAAAGTTCTTGGATCGGGTTTCATGTTGCACACACTACAACTTCCGCAGGCAGAGTGCTGAGCTGAAAGGGAAGCTATAATTTCATAAGCCCTGCTGGTCTGTTCAAAGCCATGTTTCCCATGCATTGCTGAGGAATGGGGGAGGGGCAGGGATTGGGTCTCTTTTTGTGTCATTGGTTTTTGTTTACTTGCTCTGCATTTTGCTCTGGTCATTGTTGCTCTTGCAGCATCCAGGAGGATTACCCTCAGGAGGAAGTAATCTGGTGGGAATTCCGGGAGTCTCAACCTCTCCCAGCCACACAGTCTTGCACTTTTCACTTGCTTCTTGCCAGGGATCTGAGTGTGCTCCCTGGGACAGAGGTATGTTCTGGCATTTTTTTACAGATGGAAGGTGCAGGTTAGCTGGGAGCTGATAAGAACTTTTCCTTGTACAGAGACCCCAGACTGGACCAGGAAGGACTTGGGAGTTTGCTGAAGGAAAGCAAATATTTAAAACTGAGACTTGTTCATTTGAACTTAGTGTCTTCCTCTAATGTTGGCTCTGGAAGCACTTGACTTTTCTTGGCTCAAGATCAGCTGATACTGATTGGCGATTGATCTAGGCTGTAGAAAATGCTTGCTAAGTAGTTTCTCCTGTGGATAAGTGACACTGCCCATTGCGATATTTGAAAGACAGTTTTTTATTTCACTTCGCCCCTCAGAATGGAATCTGAGCTGACAATTTTTGTGGAGCTCAGTGTCCGGGCTCCACCCTCTCCTCTTTTGGGATGTGTGCTTTGTTGCCCATAAAGGTATTAATTTTTTCCCTACCTCATGATGCATTTGAATATCCTACTAGGCAATTACGCAACAATCACTGAGGTTCAATGTCTTGAGGATTTTCTCTTCTGATCTTGCCTATTTGGTGTCCAGTGTGCTTCTTTTATCTGAATGGGTATGTCTTTCCTTAGCTTGGGGAAATTTTCTCCTATGATCTCACACTATTGACATGGGATTCTTCTCCCTTCTATTGCGTGTTTTTCAGAGTCTCCCACATGTGAAACTGTATGTTCCTTTCCTGTGTTTTTACCCCCCCTTTTTTTTTTTTACATCCTGTGCTTATTTTGTCTAGATCCTCTGCTTTATCACCAAGTGCTCATCTTCTTTCTTCTGCATGACTCATTCTGTGTGTAAGGCTTTCACTTGAGTTCTCTAGTTGAGTATAGTTTTCTACTGAGTTTTTCCACCTCGTCTTCATTTCACCTTGAATTCTCTTCAATGCTTCTATCTCCTTATTGAATTCCAGTCTCAGGCCCCAGACTGTTTCTGCCAGCCTTATGTTGGTGTTTTTCTCAGGCACTTAGTTCTCATGAAGCTCTTTCTTTTTATTTTCCTTGAACTGTTTCTTTGCATGTTCTTTAAGCTCCTTGATTGCTTTGATGAAGTTTATAGTTGTTCTTTTTCCTTTCTTTTTTCTTTGTCTTTGTCTTATTGATTGATTGATTGATTGAGACAGGGTCTCACTGTGTAGCTCTGGTTGTCCTGGAACTCATGCTATAGACCAGGCTAGCCTTGAACTCACAGACTCTGCCTACCTCTGCCTCCCGAGTGCTGGGATTAAAATGAAAGGCTTTCAACACTACACCTGGCACTGGTTATTCTTTTAATATCCGTGGGGTTCACACAGGTTTTTCTCATTGGCAAACATTATTATACAGCTGGTGGACTTTTATAGATGGTTTGATCTTTCATATTGTTGGTATTTTTTGCAATGAGATTTAGGCACATGGATTTCTTTTGTTATTTCTAAGTCTGACATGGACAGGGCAGTTTGGACAGAAGAGAGGGTATGCAGAAAGTTTAGGTCAGGCTAGTCCCTGGAGAAGAACGTGGATGGTGGGGCACACCTTTAGTCCCAGCACTCGGGAGGCAGAGGCAGGCTGATTTCTGTGAGTTTGAGACCAGCCTGGTCTTTAAGAGCTAGTTCTAGGACAGCCTCCAAAACCACAGAGAAAACCTGTCTCGAAAAACCAAAACAAACAAACAGAAAACCATTTACTTAAAGTTTTATTTATCACTGAGTGGTTTTGTGTGTGTGTGTGTGTGTGTGTGTGTGTGTGTGTGTGTGCGCACGCATCTGTTTGCACACAGGCACATGAACACGGGAGTGTGCATTTGTGAAGGTCAGAGAACAACTGTGAGGAGTCAGTTTTCTCCTTTCATCGTGGTTTCCAGGGATCAAACCAGGCAAGAGCTTTTACCCACCAAGCCGTCTTGCCAGTGCCATATCTGAGTGCTGCCTCCAGGGATTCAACCAACCTTGGGTAGAAAATAGTTTTTAGGAAAATATGCCTGTGATGAGTATGCATGGAGTTCTTCTGGGTCTTTATCTACTGAATAACGCAGCATAAGAACTATCTGCATTACATTTCTACCACATTAGGCATTATATGCAGCCTGGAGAGAATTTAAACCTCACAGGAGGATGTGTGTAGAATCTACTCAAATGCTATCACTGTATCCAACAGACTTCAGTAGTGGTGCATGTTAGTATCTGATGGGGTCCTGAAATCAGTCCCCTCTGGATCCCTGTGTGTATAGAAATGCACACACATGCTTGTGTGTGCTCGCGTGTTCTGTGCAGGTGTCATGATTCTTTTACATAATAACTATCTTGTGACTGGATTTTGAGGATTGCCTTCCAGTAAGTGAAAAAAAATGCCTTCACTAATATTTTATTCTTTGTGTCTTTGTGCTTGGGGGAGTGGCTGTCTTTTCATATTTACAAGCCACTTCCTCTTCTCCGTGAGCTCTTTGTCAGCTTCTCCATGGTTTATGGCGTTTTAGAACTGGTCTCTGACAAGTCCCTCTTATTAAGGAAGTGAGCTAGCTCACTGTCACGTGCTGAAATAGTTCTCCCAGTTGATCATTCCCCTACAGTCACTAACCCCTTTGGAACTTAGGTCTTCTTATGTGTTGTTCAGAAAAGCCTTATCAACTATTAAAAGAAACTTTCAAAATATAGTAGCTAACATTTATCGAATAAAAAAATAAATGTATCAGATTTAAATTAAGCAGTTGGCACGAGTCTCTTACTTAATCTCCCCAGGTTGTATGTCTTAAAAATATGAGTCTGCTTTCTCCACAGAGAAACAGGCAGACAGGCTAAATAATCAATCCCAGATTGACAATGGCCTGGTTGGTGTTAGGGCAAAACTGGCTCATAGGAATGAGTGCTGTATAGCATTTTTTATTCTAAGCATCCTTTCTTTTTAATGTTACTATTTTGAGAAAAATATATCCTTCTAGAAGAACCTATTGAACATGTTCAGTGGAACCAAGCCCAGCTTCTGTCAAGGACATAAGAGAATTACACATTGTAAGTGTAAAACAGAACAGGACCATGCTTGTTCTTTAGGAATTCTTAATTATTGAGAAAACTGGATACATAAGGATGATGGGTGAGATCTTATTCAGGTGCATCAGTCTTCCAGGAGCTAAGGATGCCCACTAAGGCCACGGGACTGAGCCCCAAGGACACCTGAACAGACTAGCCATGGAAGACTTGTGAGGTTATGGCCATATAGGGTTTTCCTTACCAGTATGAGGCCCTTAACTCACCAGAGTAGCTTTAATTCAATAGAAAAAACTATTTTATCCTCAGCCTTCTTTGATACATAGGGTCACATAGCGCTTGATAGGCAAGCTTTTTGACAGTTTTGTTCTTGCCTGAGCCTGGACATTTTCATTTGCTTTCAGTCTGAACCTTCAGCTGAATAATTTAGAAGTTGCCAAGATGTTCTATATGATTCACATTGCTTCCAACAAAATGGAAAACCAACAGTCTCCACAAAGGAGAATGCCAGAGTTCTGTGACTTTTGAAGTGCTGAAATAGTGGATTATTAGGGGTGAGGTAGCTACTAGATGCCATGATTTTTTATTCCTTCCATTGATACCAAGCTTTGTGGTCTTGGAAATGCTGCAGCCTATGGAAGAAAAAAAAATCTACCTTCCCAAAGAACAATGTTAACAAGATTAATCAGTGTGTGTAGGTCAGTGTCAATCTCAGGTGTTATTCTTTAAGCATCACACAGAGGTCTCTCACCTTTACCTAGAAATGACAGATTTGGCAAGATTGGCTGGCCAGTCAGCCCCAGGGATCCCCCCTTTATGCCTCTCTAGCACTAGGATTTCGGGTGTGGGTTCTGGGGGTTGACCTCATGCCTCCAGGCTTGTGAGGAAAGCATATCACCACCTGAAACATCTCCCCAGCCCAACTCAATCATTTTTAAAGAATGTAAATGCATGCCGATATTTTCTTTGTATGCTTGTGAAATAGCAGGGACCATCTGAATGATAGTGCATGTACTGAGTTTACTTGTGTTTTTTGTAATATTTTGATTTGGCGAACTGGAGACACAGTAAGTCTCAAAACGTGCTGTAATAAAATATATCCTATCAGAGACAAGAAGACAAACCACAGCCTGGGAGCTATCCTTGCCAAAGACATGTCTGGTCATGAACTGTTATCCAAAATATGTAATAAATTCTTAAACCTAAATAATGAAAAAATGAACAATCTGGTTAATAAAGGCCGAAAACCTGGGAGACAACAACAGGTAGACTTCATAATGGGTTATTTCATAAGTCTAATATATTCTTTACAGATTTTGGTGTGGAGGCAGAGAAGTCATTTTTGTGGAATAAGTTACCATCATGATCCGTAATTACTCTCGTTTTTTCATGAGCAGTATTAAAACAATAGGAAAGAGTTCCCAGCCAGAGATGGACTGAGCTCTCTTAGTCTGCTCAAGGATCACTTCAGATGAACAAGATGGCATCCTGACCCTCCACGTGAGTGCACTCTGGGCATCTGGCGAGAGCCTGGGGCACATGGCAGGTCCCACTGACCCCTGTGGCTTTGTCTTTCACATGTCTCCCACACTCTGCTCCTTCCCGTCTTTTTCCTGCTTCTCTAATTTATGGAGCCAAATCCCACACAGCAAGCAGGATGTTTAAAAGGAGATCCAAACAGTTTTCTGAGACACAATGGATGAATGGACAGTTTGGTCATTTCTGCCGTATGTGTGTACACCTGTGCAGCCGTCCACACCTTGTGGAAAAATGGGTCCTTCTTCTTTCCATCTCTGCCTTTGCATCCTCATGAATTCACTGGCCTGCTTCCTCTTACTGTGTCTGAGTTTGAATTTTCTACTTATTGTTGGACTTACTTCATTCATCGTAACCATGTTGAGATTTGTCCATGTGGTTAGATGTAGCAATATCTTGTTACTTTTAATATTTTACTTACATAGTTTGACAGTGTTGGGGGAAGTAAACTATAATTTCTTTTAGCTATGAATACTTAAGTTAGTTTTCAGCTTCTGGCTACCAAAAGTCAAGTCCCTGCATTTGTAAACAATCCCATGAATAAACATATACATCCTTCTATTTCTACTGGACAAACATCCAGGAGAACTGTCTGGATTGCCATAGTACTTCAAACTTTAATAAATTATCAAACTCGATGAGCGGTGGTGGTGCACGCCTTTAATCCCAGCACTCAGGAGGCAGAGGCAGGCAGATCTCTGTGAGTTCCAGGCGGGAGTTCCAGGACAGGCTCCAAAGCGATACAGATAAACCCTTTCTTGAAAAAAACAAAATAAAACAACAACAACAACAAAAAACCCCAAAGAAGGTTATCAACTCTTCAAAGTGAGTAAACCATTTTGAATTCCCACAGTTAGTATGTGGGGATTTTAACAGCCTCCTGTTTTGAGACTGGGCATCTCTCCAGTTAGGCTAGATTGTATGCACAGTGACCCCTATGGTTGGGACTACAATCACCTGCCACCATGCCCGCACCTCTTATGGGTTCAGGAGGCAGAATTCAGGTACTTATTCGTGCACAGCAAGCACTTTACATAGACCGAGCCATTTCCCCTGCCTTGATGCTCGCCATATTTTATTTCTTCAAAGACTGACAAAGAAATCTGGACGTTCACCTAAATAATTTCCTTGGATGTTTATCTACTTTGTAATGTATATTCATGAGTACAAATATTTTACAACATCTACAGATTTTATTTATTCACAAAGTGTAACTACATGCCTTCCCCTACAGCCAACATAAGACACTTTGGGTGTCTACAAGTACCGCTTATTTGTGTACCTAAGTTCTGGCTGAGACCATGATTTATTGAGATACCAAACATGGATAAGTACTTTTCATACTATATCATAATTTAGATTGTCTGCAGACAAAAATATCTGAACATCTACTGTCAGTGTGACAACAATTAATATTCTTAATAGAATATGTAAATTCTCATGGGTCACACTCCTTATTGTAGCTGGGTTTTGAAGGCTCCTTGAACACAGAGTTTTTCTTCAAAGCTATACTTTCTTTTATTTTTTCCCCGTCCTTTTTTCTCCAGAGTCTAGTGAGCTGTGAAGTGTCTGGAAGGAAGGTAAACAATGGCACACATGAAAGAAAGAAACAGCTGTGCTTTGAGTTAGACACAGATTGGAAAACTCTATTTCAAAATCGTTGGAAACACTCATTTCTTGGTTTTTTCACTTCTTTGATGCATACAAATTTTGGTCAGCTTTCAGTTTTCATTCTTCCTTACTTTGCTTTGTTGTTGCTTGGACAACCACATATGAATAAACATGAGGAGTCAGATTTGCGTATTGAAACTCAGAACAACAGGACTGAAAGTCAGCTCAAACCAATTTATTGAATTAGTGTTGTGAAAGGCATATTGTCATGTCTAAACTATGTATTCTGTGTGCTAGAGAATGCCTGAGTCAAAAATCACTATTGGCCTCTTCTATTAAGAGAGAGTTAAAACAAATATTTATATTCTGATTTGAATCTTTGGAGACTAAGGAATGAGGATAGGACCCTTGTAAAAGCTGAGAATTTTCTTTCTCAGAAGCCCATGCTTGAGCTAAACCTTTGGAGTGTACAACAGACCCCAGGCAGTTGATACCAGAAGGGAGGGTGTCCGAATTTGACCTTGCTGAACCCAAAGTGTCAATCCCAAAGCCAGCTGTTCCTTTTCGAGGCCCTGTAAGATGTAAATACAACATTCTTTCCCTTTGTATCACAATTGAGTTTTTTTTGCTTTGCATACACTGATAAAAATAAGACTGGAAACACTCTATGACGAAGCTTGGAAAGTAATCACTCTGCTGGCCAGACAGAACCCGGAAGCTGGAGGATGGGAACTGAGAAGGGGGAGGGCCAAGAGGGGCTATTTCTGTTTCCTTTACATAGAAAATGTTTCAAAATTAGTGTGGAGACAATGTTTTTGTACAAATAAATTTAAGAAAATGTTTATTTGGCACATTTTTTTGGTCGTTATGATGAGAAACAGATGTAGGGGCTGTTAAGTCAAATGTGAACTGCTAAGGACCCCAAGTATGTGTGTAAATATTTTACTAGGGAAACAATCACACACAGCCTCCTCAGGAGTAACCCGGGAAACAGGAAGCCACAAATTATAGGTCTGAAATTTGCCATGCATGGTTTATGAGTTTGGCTAAGTAGAACCAAATGAGGAGACTGGAAGTTTTATAAATAGCTCATGATTCTTTTGGTCGAGGACAAAAGGGAAAGGCTCGGGAAGAAAATTAGTGTACTTCATTCCAGTCCCAATCAGTACGTTTAATTATAGCTAGAGAACCAAGAGTGACGTGATAGGAATTTAGTCATTTGTGGACATTTCAGGGGTATTCGTTATGACCTCATGCAGGGAGAAATAGTGGAGACAACTGTTTATCCTTGCAGTCTGAAGTTTGCTCATGCTGCAAAGTTAGATCTGTTAATTCATCCTGGAAAATAGGAGGTGAGGTGACTTGTCTGACACACCAACACACACACACATACACACACACATGTGCACACACATGGACACATACATACAGGCACACACACAAACATGCATGAATATGCACATACATGCAAGTGCACATTCACATGTCCACATGCTGCTCACACTCCAGTGTTGGACACATTCTTTGGTTTCAGATGATGAGATAGGCTTTCATTTATGGTTGAGTAGAGGGAAAGGCATTAGGGATATCAAGTGCCCACTATGTGCCTTTGAGTAGAAGCACTCTGTAACTGAAGGTGGAAATGAACGGGGATTGTGCCGTCCTACCCTGAGTCTTGTTTTCTCCAGGGGAAGAGTCAAATGCTCTACTTAGTTTTTTCATTTTCAAGTTTAATTTCAGGTTCATCAAAATAGAGGTCTGTGACTGTCCTCTGTGCTTTACATTATTACATCATCCACCTATGGGCTACATATAGTAATGTATATATGTTGTTACTTTTGTCAAATTTACACTCGTGGAATCCACATGGTCACCAAGAAAGGATGCTTCTCTCTGTGCCCATCATAGCCATCTGTGTCATCCTTTCCTCTTACCTCAGGGGATCAGTGTTCTTATTTTTCCTCCTCACAATAGTCCTGACTGGCCCGGAGACTCACGTTGCTGTCATCTCAGAACATTTGCTCTTAGATATCTGGCTTCTTGGCTCACTGTATAAGCCACCACATTTCTTATCATGTAGTAGTTCCTTTCTGTTTCTATTGTGTCCCTTCATATGAATTTGTCACATCTATATCTCTTGATGGATATTTTGGTGCTTCTAGTGTCCAGGTATTTAACATAACATGTGACTGTGCATATATATATATATATATGTGTGTGTGTGTGTGTGTGTGTGTGTGTGTGTGTGTGTGTGTGTGTGTATACATTTTCTGTTTCATTGAGTAAAGGACAGGACTGATGTCACAAGGTGTTTGATGGTTATGAGACTCCCTCAAACATCCAAAACAACAGTCATAATGTTTCACACTCCCATGAGAAATGTGTAAGAGAGAGGGCTTGGGCTACAGCTGTGAAGGCTACAGAGCTTGCTGCTCAAGCTCAAGCACTTGAGTTTGGATCCCAGCACCTGCTGTGGGAGATGGAGACAAGAGTATCATGGCGGGGTTATTGCTGGCTGCCAGCCTAGCTCTGCCTTCACTGAGAGACCCTGTCTCAAGAGAGTAAGACAGAGAGCAGGAAATTAGAGCATCGACTTTCCCCTCAGGCTTCTACCTATACCCATGTCCACGGGAGTGCATGAGTGTGTGTGTGTGTGTGTGTGTGTGTGTGTGTGTGTGTGAAAACAGATGTTTAAGACTGATGATTGCTTTGTGTCTTACCAGCATCAATTGCTCTAAATTGCCGTGTGGTGCTTGCTCATGGTTTGATTACATTTTTTCTCATCAGCACATCTTTTTCACATATCTACTTTCTATCCCTGGCTCCATTTTAATCAGTATACTTATTATTTTATTATTACATTGGTGAAAGTGTTTTTTTAATTTGCCTTATGTTTATGAGTGTCCCCCCCCCCTCTGGTGCCTGTAGAGGTGTCAGATCCCCGTAACCTGAGTAACAGACGGTTGTGAGTCACCATGTAGGTTCCAGGACTCAAACCCTAGCTCTTTGGAAGAGCAGCCTGTGGGCTTGTCATCTCCCTGGCCCCAGTGTTGGTGAAAAAGTCTCTGTGTGCTTTGAATACGTATTTGTGGTCCAAATCTATACAGATTCTCACATATGGACTTTGTATGTTTCATGAATGTTTTCTCCTAGTGTGCAGCTTGCTTGTTTGGTTAGTGTCACTTTGATGAACAGATCATTGACTTCTGACTTCACTGAAAGGCTCTCATGCTTCTGCTGACAGTTGGAAACTGATGACACATGCGTTTTGGACTCTTTCCCTTTCATTCTGTTGTGAGACACATTACCTACTCCAGTGTTTACATTGCCTGGATTATTCTAGCTTTTGTTGAGACTTGTCAGCTTTTCTTAGCCATGCTTTGCAGTTTTTAGGAGAACACTTTTAAGTACTTTGCTAGCTAGATTTACCCAAAAGCATTTTACACTTTTTGGTGCTATTGTAAAGAGATTATTTTAAATCTCACTTTCCATTTGTTCATATCTATCATATAGAAATATGCAGTGATTGTTATTAAATTTATTTATTAGTTGAATAGACTGCAGGTTCCTTTGAGTTTTTCTAGGTCAATGTACTACTTTCTTTGTTGATGCAGTAAAATATCTAACCAAGGCAACTTAACAAAGGAGGAGTTTGTTTGGCTCATAGTTGGAACAAGAAGTCCATCAAGGCATGGAAGGTGTGTGAAGTAGCTGGTTACATTGTATCCACAGTCATTGTGGACACTGACATTACATCCATAGTCTTTGTGGACATTGATCTAGTATCCACAGTCATTATGGATACTTACATTGTATCCACAGTCATTATGGACACTTACATTGTATCCACAGTTATTATGGACACTTACATTGTATCCACAGTCATTATGGACACTTACATTGTATCCACAGTCATTATGGACACTTAGATTGCTGATGGGAATGCAAACTTGTATAGCCACTTTGGAAATCCTTATGGTGGTTTTTCAGAAAACTGGGGATCAATCTACCTCAAGACCCAGCAATGCCACTCTTGGGAATATACCCAGAGAATGCACAATCATACCACAAGGACATTTGCTCAACTGTGTTCATATCAGAATTATTTGTAAAAGCCAGAACCTGGAAACAACCTAGATGCCCCTCAACCAAAGAATGGATGAAGAAAATGTGGTGCATTTACACAATGAAGTATTACCCAGCAGTTAAAAAAAACAATGGCATCTTGAAATTTGTAGGCAAATGGATGGAAGCAGATAAAGTCATCCTAAGTGAGGTAACCCAGACACAGAAAGACAAACATGATATGTATTCACTCACAAGTGGATGTAGATATGAAGTAAAGGATAACCAGGCTATAATCCACAACTCCAGAGAAGCTAGGTAAAAGGGGGACCCTAAGAGAGACACACACGGAGGACCCTGGGAAGGGAAAATAGTTAAGATCTCCTGGGTAAACTGGCAGGGGATGGGTAGAAGGGAGGGATTGAGAACCCAAGGGATCAAGAAGACTGAAATGGGGGAGAAATGGAGGAGGCGAGCAATGAAAGAGGTATCTTGATAGAGGGGACCATCATGGGGTTAGAGAGAAACCTGGCACTGGAGAAATTCCCAGGAATCCACAGGGATGACCCCAGTGAAGGGTTCTAGCAATAGTGGAGAGGGTGTCTAAAGGGGCCTTCCTTTCCCTTTAATCAGGTTAGTGACTACCTGTCATCATAGAACCTACATCTAGTAACTGATGGAAGCAAATGCAGTGACCCACAGCCAAACACTGGGCTGAACCCCTGGAGTTCAGATGAAGAGAGGGAGGAAGGATCATATGAACAAGGGGGGGTGGATAAGGGAAAAACCACAGAGACAGCTGACCCAAGCCAGTGAGAGCTCAAGGACAATGGACTGACAGCTGGGGAACCTGGATGGGACAGAACTAGACCCTCTGAATGTGGGTGACAGTTATGTGGCTTGATCTGGTAGGGCCGCTGGAGTGGCACTAGGACCCATCCCAGGTATATGAACTGGCTTATTTTGAGCCCATTCCCTATGGTGGGATGCCTTTCTCAGCCTTGATACATGGGAGTGGGGCTTGGTCCTGTCTCAACTTGGTATGCCAGACTTTGTTGACTCCCCAAGGAAGGGCTTCTCCCTCTGAGGAGTGGATGGGGGGGAGGGGAGAAGTGGGGGCTGGAGAAGGGGAGGGAGGGAGAACTGGGGTTGGTATGTAAAATGAAAAATGCATTTTTTAAAATAATAGAAAGGAAAAAAGAAACGGAAAAAAATGAATGCTGGAGCTCAGGTGTCCAGAACTCTATCCCATGGAATGGTCCCACCCACATCTAGGGTGGGTCTTTCTATTGCTATGTACCTAATCTACATAAATCCTCACAGACACACTCAGGCTTGTCTCTGGTGGTTCTAGGTCCTGTCAAGTTGAGAACCAGTGTTAACTATCACAACCCATAACTTTTTTTCTGTGTAAATAAAGGCAATATTAGTTTGCTTAGTGTTGTTTCTTCCTTCCTCCCCCTTCCCCCCCCCTTTCCCTTGCTTTGTTGGGGAGTCTGAACCCAGGATGTGTGTGCTAGGCAAGTGTTCTACCATGAGCTACATGTCCCAACCCTTATTGACGTATTTTATGTACTTTACTTTTACACTGGCTATGTCTCCAGAACAATTCTGAATGGAGGAATTCAGTGGTCAGGCTGCATACCCAGGTAGTGTTGTTGATTCTGTGGGTAAATGGTCAATCTTGTACCATTTGGTATGATATGGCATAGAGTTTTAGTGATGTCATTTGTCAGTTTCCCAGTTCATAATTTTCTGTGAGCCCATTACATTTTTTTAAAATCACAGAGGAGGAGTATTGCGCTTTATCAAATGCATCTTTTAAATCTACTGAGATTGTTTTCTTTCTTTTTTCATCATTGGGTAAAATTGTGCTGATTGTATTTTATAAGTTAAACCTGCATTCTGAGCTATATTACCTTTTAAACATATCACAAGATTTAAGTTGATGATATTATAAGATTTTTTTGTGTTAGCATCTATTAGGATTATTTACCTATAGTATTATTTTCTCTCCTGATTTTGGTAACGGGGGTCTCCTAGTTAATTTGATGGCACTCAGAGTTATCTCAGGAGTCTCATTTAGCGGATTGCCTTGTCCATCCATATTAACCTGTGAGCAAGTCTCTGGGCCATGCTAATTGATGTAAGAGGCCCAGCCCACTGTGTGTGGTCCCATCCTTAGGCAGGCATCCTGGACTGTGTAAGGAAGCTAGCTGAGCAGAGGCTAAGGAGAAAACTAGTAAGCAGCAAGTTCCTTCATGGTTTCTGCATCAAATTTCTGCCCTGCTTGAGCTTCTGCTCAACATCACTTGCATCTCCATGAGATTGCTCTCGGTTCTTTCTTAGTATCTTTCTTTGAATGAGCCTTTAAAGTTGACCCAAACACTGCCATGTAGACTTTCCCCTGCCTTACTGTCAGGTTTGCAGCAGGAGAAGGGACCAGATAACAGAGTGGGCCCCTCCTCCAACCTAAAGAAAAGCAGGCAGACTGCAGGGCCCATCTCCAGCCTTCAGGAATGTCTCTCAGATGGAGGAGACCAGGCAGCTCAAAGCTCACTGGAGCCTGAGGTGATGGGTGGTCATGTCAGGTGAGAGATGCTGGAGCCTGAGGTGACGGGTGGTCATGTCAGGTGAGAGATGCTGGAGCCTGAGGTGACGGGTGGTCATGTCAGGTGAGAGATGCTGGAGCCTGAGGTGACGGGTGGTCATGTCAGGTGAGAGATGCTGGAGCCTGAGGTGACGGGTGGTCATGTCAGGTGAGAGATGCTGGAGCCTGAGGTGACGGGTGGCCTTGTCAGGTGAGAGATGCTGGAGCCTGAGGTGACGGGTGGTCATGTCAGGTGAGAGATGCTGGAGCCTGAGGTGACGGGTGGCCATGTCAGGTGAGAGATGCTCCTTGCCAATCCTCTGAGTTGCTTTTGATCACAGTGTTCATCACAGCAGAAGAAGGCTAACTAGGACACAGGGTTGTGCTAGCCTCGTAAGAATAGCTTGAAAGAATTTCTTCTTCCCTCACTGGAACACGGAACCTAACTCATGAGGTATTTTAGGAATCAGTTGAGCAGAACATAGAATTAATTTCCCTGTACATTTCTGAGGGTATTATGGGAAGAAACTGTATGAGTATATATTCTTAAATTATTATGTATTATACTTAAAGTTATTTGTATATGTTTGAGAGTACTAATATTTTATCATCTTTATTTGTGTTAGCATGATATGCAAGTATTATGTTAAATAAAATTCTACATTCAGGCATTTCTAAACTGTGGTAACACAATCCTTTCATGGATATGACATACTTAATTGGAAGGTAATATATTTGACTTGGTAGTAATACAAAACAATTTGGGTATGGTATTCTTTTAATAGAATTTTCCCAAAATTATGAATGTACACATGAGTTCCAAAATTCCATCTGGAATATAAACTATATTGCATAAATGTATTGTTATTTTAAAAATTTCATTCCTTCTAATTGATGGTCTATGTTTGTAGTCATCTTCTAGCATACTATGGTAATCTCCCACGCACCTTCTCATTCTTGGCCTGGTATTTATGGATGCAATATATATTTTTGATTATGTGATTAGGGGAGTCATGCAAATTCCTACAGAAAAGCAATACTTAAAATAGAAGTTCACTTGAAGACTGCCATGAGCATGAGGTATGGCATGCTGCCCATCCCGATTTCTGTAAAACAAAGCATTGTTTTGGGGGCTCCTGGAGTGGTGGTTCAGCTGGTGACATGCTTGCTTGCTTCACAAGCATGTAGACTTGAGTTCAATCACCCATGTCAAAAGCTAGACTTGGCGGTATGTACGTACATGCTTATGGGCTTTGCAAGTATTCTATTAAATACTCAGGGCTGGGGAGGCAAAGACAGGAGACTCCCGGAGCTTGCTGGCCAGCAGCCTAGCTAATCAATGAATCCTGGGGAGACTGTCTCAAAAACAAGATGAGTGCCTCTTAAGGAATGGTGGAGGCTAAGGTCTGGTCTCTACATGCATGCCCATACACACCTCCATCTGAAAACACAGGGCTTCCCAACTCTGGAGGTGAAAAGTGGAAAGGAAAGTCTTGTTTGAACCCAAGCATCTAAAATTCAAACATGAGACTATTAATTTGAAACCATTTATTTATCTAATTATGTTTGAATCATCTCACAATCTGTCTTCTCACCAAATGAAGGGCATAATTCTTGTCCAATAGGAGAGGCACCAAAAGGAGAGGGATGTCCCTGCTAGAGGTTAAGGGTGCTTACCTTTTCTAAAGGGAGGTTAGTATCAATGTAACCCAACCAGCATTTGACTAAGTGCTACCTAAAGCAGGAGTTGGGACTTTGGACATGTTGGGAAGTCTGTATTCTGGCATTTCTAAGCTATGATAGCACAGTCCTTTCACTTAGTACGAGACAATTGGAAGACAGTGTGTTTGACTTCTTCAAGAAGGTGGTCTATGTTTGGGGAATTTATGGTAGTCACCTTCCAGCACATTACTGTAATTCCTCATGCACCTCCCCTTTCTTGGCCTTGGAAAGTAAATCTGAAGGTCTTAAAGAGGTGAGTGAATGGCAAGAACTGGAGCAGCTTTCTCCTGAAGCTTGACCAACGGGAAAGTTAAAGTAGTAACTAAAGAGGCTTTAGTGGGGAGGACTTTTTAACTGTGTGGTGATATATCATTTGCGATTTAATAAAGATTGTCTGAAGATCAGAAAAACAAAGCAGTCTGCCACTAGTTCTTACCTCTGTCTCAGGCTGAAAGGCCTGTCCTCATCGTAGCCGGAGAATAAATCTCTGAGGCTGACTTTGCTTCTTCCTTATATACCTCTCTTCACCCAGCCATGTCACTCCTGTGTCTACCTCCCTAATGCTGGGATTAAAGGTGTATGTTCCCAAGTGCTGGGATCACCTTTGTGAGAGCTGTTTCTCTTTTAGACTGGACTGATTTTGTGTAGCCCAGGGTGAACTTGAACCAATGGAGATCCACCTGTCTCTCTCCTGAGGCCTGGGATTAAAGGTGTGTGCCACCACCACCTAACTTCTATAGCTAACTAGTGTGGCTGGCTTTGCATTCTTACACTTCAGGCAATCTTTATTACATCATAAATAACATATCACCACAAACTGCATGTAGGATTTAGAAATGATAAAGAACAAAGAGGAAATTAACTACAGAAGGATTGTATAAAGTCATGTCATGCTGGGATGGAAGTATCCTGCCTAGGACAAACTTCCCAAATGGCAGTGACCATGAATGAGATTTCCAAAGACTCAGTTATTTCTAAGAGAAAAAAATCAGTGACCCTCAAACCACACTGGGCCTGACCCAATAGTTAATAACCTGTGTGTCTTTAACTATACAAATTGAGATGTGCTAGAATTGTAGAAGCAATAATAGAGCCTTAGAGTATATCAACAAAGCCATGAGCTGAAGAATCTTTGCTGAGTTCAAAGAAGACAAGGAGCATTAGTTCACCTTGACTAAGCCATGACTTGACAATTAAGGTTAAAATGAAAAACAAAATAAAACAAAAAACAAACCCTACATGAACTGGAGGGAGTTTACTTAACTTGGGTTAAATTGATTTCATTTAATTATACTTACAGAAAGATACAAGGCAGAGAACGAACAATACATCCATATTCCAAATAACTCCCAAATTCAGTGGAGGGATCAGTTTTTCCATGAAGGGAAGAGGGGCAGGCAAATAAGGACAGCCTGTGGCCCCCTGTGGTGAAAACATGAAATGTTTCAAGGCAAAACATGAGGAAGGATGGAGTGACTGGTTGGTTGGAGTAAGGGATGATTTCTCCATTGGTCAAGCTGGGGTAGAGAATGCATTGTGAACTCTATCACCAAAGAGCAAGAGAACAGACATAGTCCTTACTCAGCAGATACACCCACATTCATGACATTGATAAAGCCTATTACTGAGGGGTTCCAGGTGGTTGCAAGGATGTGTAACATAGTTAGACTTTATCACTAAGCTCAGGTGAAGCTGCCCTCAAGAGATGGAGAGGCACTAGATACATAATAAATGTTAGTTTTTCTTTATTTTTATTAATTACATCATTTAGAGGAAACTTCTTCTCAGTGACACAACAAAACCCTTCATATAAGATGACTAGGAGCTTTATAAGGAGTTCCTTTTTTTTTTTCCCTCCCTTTTGGTTTTCTCTGTGTAGCCCTAGCTGTCCTGGAACTCCCGCTATAGACCAGGCTAGCCTTGAACTCACAAAGATCTGCCTGCCTCTGCTTTCCTGAGTGCTGGGATTAAAGACATGGCATCACCATTACCTGTGTTATCATTCAGGCTTCTGTACTGGGCTGTCCTTGGGGTTCTGACAGGATACGCCCTCAGCTACACCCACTAAGAGCAGCATGTGTGCACATTTACTATGTTCCCTTTTAAAAGGGCCCTGCCCACTTCCCATTCTCTTCTCTTTGTCTCCCTCTCTCTGTCTGTTCTCCCCTTCCCTCCCTCTCTCCCTCTCTTTCTCCTCTCCCCCCCCCTCTTTTCTCTCTCCTCTCTCTTGTTGCTCCTGTCTCTGGAGGCTGATCTCTCCCCTTACCTTTCCCCTTTTTATGATCCCTTTCCCCAATTAAAAAAACAAAAACAAAAACAAAAAACAAAAACCCTCTGCTTGAACCCTGTCACATGGCATCTTTCTCTGGGGAGCCGCTTTTCTTGAATTAGAATAGCCTGGCTCCTTTTTTATTTTTTTTTAAGCAAATGAACACACTTAAAATTTAAAGATAAGAGCTATGTCCACAGAAGACCATGCAACTATTTTTAATAGGGTGTCTCTGGGTAGCTCAATCATTCATAGGAAAACATTCAGAAATGTAAACCAGACAACACATTAGGCCATTTATATACTAACCCCTTATGAGTAAAAGTTATGGGAAGATATCTTCTCTTACTGTCTGTAACAGGGCTGCAGTGTTTATGATTTCTCTGTAGCTTCTACCTTCAAACTACCTTCAACCAGCTCATCCCTGTGTTCAGAAGAAATTCATTCCAAAGGCAGAAAGGCACAGAGTTTTATTAGTTCATATAACTTTTTGAATGAGACAGCAAGTAATACCTGGGCTTAAATCTCCATTAAACCCTTTTCTTAATCAACTCTAAAACAAACAACAAAGAAAAGCAAAGACAGGCTTTGCTGAAGACCTAGCATATTCTTTCAGACATCTGAAGTGGGGACAAAGCATACATGACCCTTTGCTCTCCATGACATTTCTACCAGTGGAGGGGGAAAGAAGGTTGGTTTCTGGATAAGTTTGTAAATACAAACATGGATTAGGATTAAATAGCCAACATTTAAAATTGAGCCTTCATTAAAGTATCTTAGGAAGGATTTAAGCAAGTCCATTCCACTCTTCGGGTCTTTGCCCTGTTCTCGTTTCTTCCCATAGCTCACTGCTTTCTCCTTACACACGTTCCCCATAAGATATGCCAGACAAATATTTGCAACCATGAATGACAGTCTGCAAGTGCCTTTTGTCTTTTCAGTGGTGGAATCCTCGTGGGAAGTACGTATGTGCTTGCTTCTTGTTGCTATTTGTTAATGAGTAGTGGAGACTGCTTCCTGGGAAGGTAGCACACATGCATAATCTCATAATGTGTCAGGAGTAGTGGAGAATGCTGCTTGGGAAGGTAGTACATATGCATTCTCTCTCAGTGAGTCCACAAGAAACCAGGCTCTCACTCCAAAGAGTGGTGTGTTCTAAGCCAAGAAAGGTGATTGTGGTCTGAGAAGACAGACTCAGGCCATCCAGGATGACATATGCCATAGTGGCAGACATAAATCAATGCCCTTAACAAATGTGTATGGAAGTTTCTGTCCAGCACAGTCCTGCTGCTCCTCAGCCCAAATAAACACCAGAGGCTTATGTTAATTAAAAACTGTTTTTCCTGGGAGCGTTGGTGGCACATGCCTTTAATCCCAGCACTCGGGAGGCAGAGGCAGGTGGGTCTCCGTGAGTTTGTAGCCAGTCTGGTCTACAGAGGCGAGTTCCAGGACAGGCTCCAAAAGCAATACAGAGAAACCCTATCTTGAAAAAACAAACACTGCTTGGCCTATTTCTCAGGCTTCTTATTGGCTAGTTCTCTCTTAATTGCCAACCCATTTCTATTAATCTATGTATCTCCACATGGTCTTGGCTTACTGGAGAATGCCCCATGTCCTACCTTCCTGGTAGCTACATGGTGTCTCACTCTCAACTCACACTCCACATTCCTCTTCCCACCATTCTCCTCGTCTGGTAGCCCCACCTATATTTTCTGCCTGGCTATATCCTGCCTGTCCATTGGTTGAAACAGCTTTATTCATCAACCAATAGGAGAAACATGTATTTACAGCATACAGAAGGACATCCCCCATCAGGTGGGTTACAGCAGAGCAGGCTACAACTGAATAGGTTTCAGGTGTTATCTGGTGAAAGCTTTAGTTTTTGGGTTGTCAGGAGTTAATATATTCCAAAGATTTTACCCAGTGGTAGGAAGGATGTTAGGTTGGATACAAATGTCAATACAAATATCAATAGCTAGTAAGGCTTTTTGGCTCGAGACCATTTTGGCTAAAGTATGCAATATTACAGCTGTGTAAAATCATAGAACAAAGTTTGAATTGGCCAGTCAGCAGGCAGAATGTTCAACATGAGTTGAACTTGGGTTTTGGGGCTGTCAGTTCATAGCACAGAACTTAGCACAGAAAAACAGCTTCACACAGTCAGACATGCTTTCTAGTCTGTTTTTGATGAGTGTTTTCAGCAGGGAGTGTGGTACAGGCTGCAGAGGAGATGGGGTACGTCGAGAGACCCACAGGAGAAAGATCCACCCGACAGTGCAGTGCTTGTGACTATCCTTGTAATTTGATGAGAGAGAACCACGCCGCTTGGGTGAGGGAGGGTATAAGAGTAAAGAAGACAGAAGTAGCCTGTCAATGGGCTGTATTGTGTCCCCTCAAACCCACATTTAGTACCTTGGAATGTGACTGTATTTAGAGAATCATGTCCAAGTGTAGGGTAGTGAGGGCCTTAGGGTCTAGCCTATAGATTTGGGGAAATATATTTGTGTTGGCTGAACTATTAAGTCTGCAGTATTCTACTATGACAGACTTCACGCACCAATACAGCCTTCCAGTGACACGGTACACACAAGGAGGGACAGGGCATAGATGAGATTTTATGTAAAAAAAGGTTATGTAGGAGGGGAAACTGAGATATGAGAAAGGAGATTCTGAGTTAAACCCAGTTTTGAGAATGGAGTCTGGCAATGATTTTGAGAAAGGCTCCTCTGCTTGAGTTTCAGAGTTGTATCATGGGTTCATTACCAGGGAGAACATGAATGCACGGGGAAGCATTTGCAGTCATCTCACTGGCCCTATTTTAAGTTCCCTTTAAGGTAAATGATAGGTAAAAGGGACTGTAAATGAGCCACCTCAGTGTCCTTTCTCCTAATGTTACGTCATCAAAACTGATGACATAAAAGCCTTCAAAGTGAGCTAGCAGGAAAGGAAAAAGAAAAAAGAAAAGCTCAGTGCCGGGAACACCAGCTGCATCTACCTGTGACCACGTGACAGCATAAGACGTGTGAGCGTGCAGCTGCTTTCCAGTTCTGAACAGGAATTAGATTTCCTAGTGCTGCTGGGTTGCTGGTCCACAGTGACTCAGAGACAACCATAACAGTGTTGAAGGTGGCCTAGGCATTTGGGTGCTACAGAGTAATAAACGGGCAAAGGAAAGATAAACAAAATTCAATATATACTAAGGGTCTAATGCCAACTGGGTAAACTCATAGAAATTATGAAGTCTTTAGAAACACCCTGTTTCATATTGCATGTATTATTGTATTATATTGTATTGACTAATTTGATTGTATAGACAGAGAAGCTGAAAATGTGTGTATCGGTTGTCCCAAAGTCCCGCAGATAGCTGGAGGCAGCAAGGTCTACAGTATCCACAGTCCATAGTCCATTTTTTTGTGGTTACAACCGAATGAGACAGATAAAGTACAAATGAAAGAGGAAGCGGGAGTGCGGTTTTGTCTCTTCTTGAAAATGACGCGTGACCTAGATTTTTGATGACACTATCTAATGGTTGTAGACTGGAGGTCTGTGAACATTTTAGCTACTTGATTTAGGAGATCTTAATTCAGTAGAGGCTTACCTTTAGCCAAAACCCAGGATAAACTGAAGTCAGTGGCTAGACACAGGATAAGAGGCATGCCTGGGTGATTTGCACAGAGAATTAAGTATCATGGAGTCTCATTTACTGGGACATTATCTTTGTTACACATACACACACCTAGCACACGGCAAAGAACCAATAATAATTCGGCAAAACTGCTGACACGCAAATGGATGTATAAACACCAGTGCTTACAAACTATGCTCATTCTGTTCAACGTACCCCGAAGCCCTGGCTTGGAACTGTTATTGTGCTTGTTTCATTTGCATATTGATGGGAGGGTAAAAGGAAGTCTTCAGTGGGATTACTGAAATCAGAGAACAGAGAAAGGAAAGGATTAGAAAAAAAGGAAGGGAAAAGAAAAGAAAAAAGATTTCAGAGATCTCAATATTAATTTTGATCAGGGTCAAAGATCCCTGGTGAGTCATAAGTATTACTCTTATAATATGTCCAAGCAAGTAAGTGGAGTTTTTATTGTTGAACCGCAATTATGTATAGAAATGAATTTCAAACTGATTATCCTACTAGGTAGAAGGTAAATAGTACATTTATAACAAGTTCCAGTGTTCAACACTGACATGAAAATATCATTGCTCACAGTGATAGGAGCCCAGCTGTCTAGCAAGCTCAGTAACACGTACTCAGAGATTCTCTAACAACTTGGTGCATTCTTATTTAGCTATGAAACCATTTCCCAGCCACAGCTCTACTGGTATAAGGCAGGCAGTTTGGGATGAAGAAGAGAGAAAAGCTGACTTCTCCAGACATCAGTCATGTCTCCGGGCAGGGGCAAGACTTTGGGAGAAATTATTTGCTCTAAAGCTTAGCTTTGTATCTGAAAAACAAATACAATCCAGGACCATGAGACTTAAGTGAGATCTTTCTGGTGAGTCAATCCCTTTGGAGTCTCTACCTGCATTTTTCTTTTTACCCCTGGTGACAACCAGTTCTTGCTTCTTTTTCTAATCTCAGATGAGATATTCTTGGAGAAGGTGGACCCAGACCACCCCTTCACTGGATGGTCTCATCATACATACACCACCTTTCTAACTGTCCACCAACACATGCCCAAAGCATACAGTCTCTGGACCCTGTCTAAGCAGAAACCATTGGGATAGCGTCTAAAAAATATGCTATTCCAGTGTGTGTGGGTAACACACCACCAGCCTTTCGTTTCAGTTCGTGGTATTTCTGCCCCGTGCGAAAGTGTCAGAATGCCTGATGAAAATGCAGAAGCAGCCTGACACATGAAGGAGAAAAGAATAGAAAGGGATGTAGATAACTTGAAAAACACAGGAAGGGCTTTTGAATGGTGTCTTCACAGAGATATCTTAAGTGCTAGCCAAACAGGATTGCTTTTCTTTCAAGAGCAGAAATGATGAACAAAGTTTTGTGGAGCCCTTCCATGGCTTTTTAGAAGCTGTAAATGGAAACTTAAGCCGTAGAAGTTGAATTGCCTGTGTGTTGGACATAGCCTTCTATCATCAAAGGGGCTAGCACACTCCTGCAGCTAATACATTCCCTTTTATTTAAAATAAAAGACCCATTAGTGATTTAAACAGGAGAAGCTGCCATCCCCTAGTCAGTCACATACAGATTTCAATGAGAGTGGCCAACCATCTGTTATGATGCCACTTACATGACTTTGTGTGTTAGAGCCAACTTATTTTATGCACTTTACAACTGGAAGGCTCTTCAGAGTAATGTTTTTCAATGCATAAGGCAAAACACAAAATTATTTCAAGGAAAACATAATGAAATATAATGATCAAGATATAAAAGAACTCATGGAAGAGGAGTGTATGTGATGGTCAGTGCTACTTGTCAACTCGACATAACCTAGGCTTGGCCAGGAAAGAGTCTCAATGAGAGATTGTATAGATAAATTTGGCACACTAGTGTGTCTGTGGCGGATTGACTTGATTGCCTTAATAGATATGGTAAGACCCAGCCTAAAAGTGAGTGCACCATTCCCTTGTTTTGGACTGTATACGAGTAGATAGAGCTAGTTGAGTGCCAAGCATGAACGCATTTGTTTCTCTCCACTGTTGTCGTGGGTATGACATGACTAGTTGTTTTAAGTTCCTGCTGCCATGATTATCTGTAACTTGGAATTGTGAGCTTGAACAAGTCCCTTCGTCCCTGAGTTACTTTTTTCCAGGTGTTTTATATCAGAGCAACAGAGATGGAATCAGAACATATGCTTCTTTATTAACATATCTGATAGCATAATCTAGTAGCAACCTTAATATCTTAAGATAGCTATGGATAACCAAAGTGGGGATGGAGGTTCCAGGAATTACAGTGGGAAATAAATACGTATTACAATGCATGGCTTGTGGCTGATATGCCCAATTGAGGGTGTTAAATTTCTGTTAGAGATTTGCGAGTGACAATTGAAGATACATTCTTCATTCAAATGTACAGATTGAATACCCATGAACCCAATATTTAGGACCTTTGGAGTATAATTATGTATGAAAGCTTATGAGTATGGTTGATGTAAATTTTAAGGAAGGTTTATATATAACCTAAATGTAATTGTGCACATTTGTTTATATATAACCTAAATGTAATTGTGCACATTTGTTTATACATAACCTAAATGTAACTGTGCACATTTGTTTATATATAACCTAAATATAATTGTACACATTTGCTTATATATAACCCTAAATGTAATTGTGCACATTTGTTTATATATAACCTAAATATAATTGTGCACATTTGTTTGTATATAACCCTAAATGTAATTGTGCACATTTGTTTGTACATAACCCTAAATGTAATTGTGCACATTTGTTTATATATAACCTAAATGTAATTGTGCACATTTGTTTGTATATAACCTTAATGTAATTGTGCACATTTATTTGTGCATTTTTTTGGAGTCAGTTCTCTCCTTCCATATTCATATGGGCCTTGGGGATTGAACTTAGTTCATCAGGTTATGCAAAAATCATATTTACCAGCTGAGCCATCTCAACTGCCCTTATGTATATTCTTGTTTATAACTGGCTTGCTTATGAAAGGGTTTGAGGCAGCTTCCACAAATGCATAAAGTCAATATAATAAAATTATAAGCAAGCAGAGAAAAAGAAAAAGAAATGCAGAGTAATTGGAAAACTAAGAGATATCCTGGAATAAAATTAAGATGTGAAGTAATTTTGTACTAAAATGGGATGGGATTCTGATTCTAGCTTGGCACAGTGGTACACACCTTTAATCTCAGCACTTGGGAACTCAAAGCAGAAGGATCAGGGGTTCAAGGTCACCCTTGGCTATTAGGGAGCTAGAGGCCAGCCTGATCTACCTGAGACCCTCTCTCAGCACTAAATCTTTCCTTCTTCCATTTTTAAAATTCTGATTTCTAAGACTTCAATGTCAAAAGTAAGGAATAATTAGCTACAGACTCATGATCACATCAGTCAATTAGGAAAATGTTAGTTTCACAGTTGAATACTAGAAGGAACTTTAGTTCGTGCATCTCAGTTGACTTGGGCTGAGATATCAAAACACCACAGAGGGCGCCTTGGGTGGTCTATCTGTTTCTCACTGTTTGTGAGGCTGGAAGGGGAACCAGCACAGTTGGGTTCTGGCGAGGGTTCTCTTCCAGGCTTGTAGATATCTTTTTTTCTATGTTGTCACATGCATTTGGGGGACCCAGTCCGGTTCACAATGCTGCTCTGCACAGTAAAGTTCAGTGTTTTATTGAGCACACTGTCATGGGGCTTCTTATGATTTCTCAATACCAAGCAGAGATGTATTTCTGTGGGCCATGATAATAGAGGAATGGACCTTAAAATGTCTTTTGGGATTTTAAGGTATTTATTTACTTACTTTTTTTTAGTGTCACCTATCTGGAAACACTTAACTCTTGACATAAATATTAGTGACTCTTATTTGTTATAGATTAATGTGAGCCCACAATGAGAACCCTGAATATGTACTACATTAGATTCTGCACATAATTTCAAAGACCACAGTACTCCACAGGGCCAGGGTCTAGAGCATAGAGCAGTACATATACCTCTAAACATATTTTATAGCTGAGCATTTGGGTTGAGAACCAGTTGGTTGGATTTAATGTTCCTGGCAAGGACTGGTATGTGGCTAATTCTACGCTGCAGATTAAGCACTCCAAAAGTCTGGAGAACAGGAAACTTGCAGGCACATTTAACAAAACGCCACACTCACGTTTCAGGGTTGGAGGAGTGCCTGGATCACGTATTCTCTGGTGCTGGAGACTCTCACACTCCTTGGAGTACAGCTCAGGTTTCTGGTTGCTACTCCCGTCTGACCCCAGGAGATGACCTTCCCCTCCCCCAGACACACATGTAGATGTCACTGCTGCATCTGTGATTTCCTGCATCTCCATCAGTTCTTATAGTGCATGTCGCAGAAGGCAAGGCCCCCCGGACAGAGGGAGGAACAACATGTCCCTTACCATGCTGCAGGAACCAGGGATTTTCAAGTTTGTAGATAACAGGGGTATATACTCTTCTAGAAAGATCTCAGTCTCAATTGCAGGGATGTGGTGTTACCATGGGCCCTAACAGAATAAGTGTCCCAAGAATGCAGTGCATGCAAAAGCACTATTTGGAACTTTTTGGGACCCATGGTTGCTCACAGGTGAACTGCAAAGTCCATAGGCATGTACTGCTATGATGTTAATTAGGCATGTACTGCTATGATGTTAATGTCGTTTTCATGTCTGTCGTTGTATCAGTATTATGAAGCGGACCTTTAGGAGGTGGGTGAGTTATGAAGGTCTACCCTTATGAATGTGTTAATGCTGTTCTGTGGGATGGATCTGATGTCCCAGATATGGGCTTATGATAAAAAGATCAGTCTGGCCTCATTATTCCTGTCCTGAGTTTGTGTGCACGATATTCTGCCATGTTATGACAAAAATCTCATGCCACTTCTGATCCTTCTCAGCTTCCAAAGCCATGAGCCAAACAAACTTCTATTGCTTAAAAGTTTCCCCAATCTATGGTATTTTGTTACAGTGTCAGCAAACAGACTGAGGAGCTTGGATGATTCACACTTGGTACCGTGATTTTAGCCTAGAAGATTGACATAGCTGAAATAATGCTAATTTCAATTATAAACTGTTCAACACAGCAGACTTTTATCTATAATTGATAGAACTTTTTGTGCCTGCCTAAAGACAATTAACTGTAAGATATGCTCCAATAAGTGACTTTATTTGTTGACTATAAGGAGTTATGTGTGGAGTGGATAATATAGATGATGGCTTTGCAGTTGGGGTGGTTGGTCTGTGCTTTTCCTTCATGGTATTAAAACAATTCCTTGCTCATGACAATGAAACAATTTTGTCCAAGTAGCCAACTGAAGCCTTTCATGTATAGTATGTTCTTGCCAAAAAAGGAATGTTTATTGATCATCTGAGAGAAGAATAAGTCATTAAAGAATGTGAAAGGGCTGTCTCTTCAAAGCCCATGGGAAATTTAAGATTTATGTGTCACACACACACACACACACACACACACACACACACACACACACACACACACATAAGATGTTGTGTTTCAGACAAGATCTCACTGTGCAGCCTGGCCTGGGACCCACTCCTATTTTGGGCTTCTCTCCACCACAGCAACCCTGACATTACAGGCATGAACCACCATTCTTGACTGTACTTATATTTCTGAGGGGGTTTATTCTGTTTGCTTAGTAAAGGGGAACATATTTCTCAGTCACTAAGTGTGTATGTGCGTGTGTTTCTGAAGATCAAAATTGGGTCTTACAAATATATGCAAGGCAAGCACTCTTCCAATGAGCTACAGTCCAGCCTTAATATTTATATTTGAATTAGTTGAAGAATATCTTCTGAGGCTTAGTGAGTCATCTTAACTAGTAATACTTTGTGTTTAACTGCATTTTCCTGCTCTGGACTTTGTTGTGTGTTTTGATGTAACACACTGAACAATACCTGTTCTTTCCTTGGAAGGAGCACAGCACAGCCCGTGGCTCTGTTGCTTACTTTCCTTGCTGCTGTGACAAAAGTGCCTGACAAAGGCAAGGAGGCAACGGTTGAGTTGGGCTCCTGTCCACCATGGTGAGGAAGGCACAGTGACAGGAACCTGAGGTGGCTGGTTGCATTGTGACCACAGTCAGGAAGTAGAGAAACGAGTGTGCTTTTCTGTGGGGTCTGGATCTCAGCCTGTGGGAGGGTACGCTCCACACAAAGTGGTGGGTCTACCCTCCTTAGGTGAGCCTGTGTGGAGACATTCTCACAGATGCCCTTTGACATTTGTCTTCCGGGTAATTCTAGATGAACCTGACAGCCATGATTACCCATCATGGGAGAGATGCCCTTCACCCCGCAGTGGAAAGCCAAGGAATGCTAATGAGTCTACACTGGCACTAGTTGTCCAAAACACTTAGAGAGATGGGTCTTTGTGTTTTAAATAGCGAGGCAACTGATGAATCTGGCAGACAATGGAGGCACAACATTTGAGTTTTGCAAAAATCAAGCAGAATGCTCACAGTTTTCAAGAGGAAAAACAACCCAGACTGCTCTGTGCGAGCTTACTCCTTGGTCTGAGGGGCAGCCATACGCGTTGGCAGTTCTGGGCAGCATGGCCTCCTTCAGCTTCATCTCCTGCTGTCTGGGGCAGTGAACAACTTAAAAACCACTCGTGGAGGACGGTTGGTGGCTTTAGGAGGCTACCCACTGACAACGGCGTTTTGAGGTGGGATGAGAGAACAGTGGTGTCCCCATGAGTTGTCTGCAGCGGCATGCTGCATCTCCATTTGATTCAGTCCATGCTCATACACGTAATGCCAGGATTCGTAAACTTCATAAGGTTTCTTTCTCTGTTGGGTGAAGGGGACACGGACAGTTCTTGCTTTTTGAAAAAGAAGGTTGCTCTCATTTTTTCCGTTGCCTTATTTGGATGGGAGTCATGTTTAGCTGGGCACAGTCTGCGTTGTCATGAATAAATAAAGATGTCCCCTTGATTTGTGACTATAGAGGTCGCTCTACTGACTCCTGAGCTGCCTGCAAAGTTCAAGCTAAGCTTCCAGCTTCAAGTAATTTGAAAATATTAAGATGTTCTTTGTAAATCGACTGTAAAAGGAATCTCTTTTTAGGACAATTTAGGAAACTGTTAGGTCAAAGGGTGTGGCTGTGGATGCTCTGTATAACAGACAGTAGGTGTTCTCAACACTTCGTCTTGGATGAACATTTAATAGTCTTTAAAACTGAGTTGGGAAGCCAGGGGCTTTGTTGCATGGTTGCAATCCCAGTTCTCCGGAGGCAGAAGGATTACACATTGGAATTACACATTGGAAGGCAGCCTTGGCTACTAAATTCATTCAAGGCCAACCTAGGCTACAGAGTAAGACTCTGTCTCTAAACAATCATTCCCCACTCCAAAAGTAAAAATTGAAACATTGAATCACAAATCCTGTATTTTCTTACTAACAGTGATTTCTAGTCCAATCTCTGTTCTTTTATGTAGCTCTTTCCCAAAAGAATGTGGGACTGTTGGTTAATGGCATTTGTGAGATAGCCTGTTCACTGAGCTTTAAAGGTGTTACTGGTCTTGCTTTCAAGAGTATGTCTGGGTTTCTGGTACTGGCTTTCAAACCCTGCAAATGAAGACATGGACTTTCACATTCCTCAGGGTGCCACTCAGCAACTCAGATAAGAATGGATGGCCTCCTACAACATGACTGCCACCCTAAACCTCATGATTGCTAAAGCTCAGGTATTGTCAGGTCTCTGTTGTGATGAAAGTAGCTGAATGTGACTTGTCAAGTAGATCAAATATCACCCATTACCGCTCCCTCCCTGCAGATGTCTAAGTTTAGCCATGTAGACACAAGTCTTGCATACAGCATATCTCTGCTATGCCGCATAGCTCCACATGAGGTTTCGGAGATAACACATACTTTCTGTTCTATTTCATGATTTTCTTTTTTGCAGTTTCAAATTTAAAACAGTACAAATATGTGTTTGTAAATATCCAAACAACTTAACTGTCTGATGTGAAATAGATGCTGTAGCTAATGACGGGGCACCTGCAGAGTCAGGACAAATGGCTAAAGACACATCCAAATGCACCTGGCTTGGTGTGCAACAATTATCATGTGTTTGTATGAATTCTGTGCCTAAGTCCATACCCTGCAAGGAGTGGTAAACCGGGAGCCTGCTCCATGAAGGACCAAACATTTAAAGATGTAATGGGGTTGGGACAATGGGAAGAGTAGAAAACAGAATCACTATAGATTGTACTCCTAAGAGCTATCAGACACAATCCCACCCTCTCTTCCATGCTTGATCCATGGCTCTCTTGGCTTCTTCACAATCCTTCTCAGAGCCCCGAGCCATTGCTACTGGTTTTCACATCGATGGCCTCAAGTGCCACACATACTTAGGTTGGGATACTGGAGAAGCTTTTTGTTTTTTTTTTTTCCGGATGCTTGAACATGGTACCCAAGAATCTTTACCCTGGGAGACCCTAGAGCTAAGGATGTTTAAATACGTGAGAGGGAGCTAAAGACCAGAGGTGCCAAACTGTGCAGTGCCTTGTTGGTAGCTCTCCTATCTTCTTCATGCTCTCATCACTCAGTAGCCCCTCTCCGACGTTCCTTCCTTCTGTGGCCTGCTGGCTGGTCAGTCTCACAATAATTCACTGAGCTTGAAACCTCAGAGTGCCCCTTTCCTTCATCTTAGTCTCAGTTAGGGTTTCTATTGCTGCGGCGAAGCACCATGACCAAAAAGCAAGTTGGGGAGGAGAGGATTATTAAGCTTACATTTCAGCATTGCTGTTCATCACTGAAGGAAGTCAGGACAGGAACTCAAACAGGGCAGGATCCTGGGATGCAGGGGCTGATGCACATGCCGTAGAGGGAGTACATCTTTTTTTTTTAATTTTTTAATTTAAATTAGAAACACAAATGCTTCACATGTTGATCTCAGCTCCCTCTCCACCCCTCCTCCCTTGTCCCTCCACCAGCCCCCCCCCAGCCCCCCACCCAATCCCCACATCATTCCCCAGGGAGGGTGAGACCCTCCTTGGGGGCATCTCCAGAGTCTGTCATTTCATCCAGGGCAGGACCTAGGTCCTTCCCCATGTGTCCATGCTGAGAGAGCATCCCTCTATTTGGAAAGGGCTCCCAAAGATCATTTATAAACCATAATAAACACTGATCTACTACCCAAGGCCTCAGTGATTTCTGTGGCCTTCTCACTGAGAGTACATTCATGGAGTCTGGATCAGTCGGAGGGGGTACATCTTACTGGTTTACTTCCCTTAGCTTGCTCAACCCACCTTCTTACAGATTCCAGGTCCAACATCCCAGGGATGGCACCACCCACCATGGGCTGAGCCCTCCCCCCATTGATCACTAATTGAGAAAATGCCTTACAGCTATATCTCATGGAGGCATTTCCTTCCTCTCTGATGACTCTAGCTTGTATCAAGTTGACACACAAAACCAGCCAGTACAATCTTCCTTGTCTGTCTGTCTTTCCTCCCATATTTTCCTTTATCCTTAGCAAATATATACTGAAAAGTTACAGAGTCTTAAGATTGGGGGTGTCTTCACATAATGAATTTAGAAACCTAGTGTTCTGAGTAGTGACAAAGAAGAAAATCTATCTTGACTTACCAAGCTGCAATGAGGACAAGCGAATCACTAAATAGGTGCATGCATAAGTGAGGTTGTCTCTTGGCTGATACAGAATATTGGTGAATTCTGGACCATCTTGGAAAATTCAGGGACCCAGAGGCATGGCCAGTTATGCAGTAGGGAGTCTGAGAGACCTGGGAAGAAGGACTAAATGTTTCTGCCCCTGTAGTTTCAACATGCTCACATGTGACTGATGAAATAAATACCTTTAAGGAATCTGGTGTTGGAGGGAGAGCCAAGGGAGCCTGGTCAAAGCCAAAGTGAGCAAGAAGTCCGGCAGCTGGGAAGAGACAGGGGCTCCTGGTGTAGAGGTCACTAGCTTACATTCTCTGCTGTTTTGCTCTCACTCAACTAGAGTCAAAGGAAAGTATGAAGCACTGTACAAAGTTGTCCAAATAATCATCAGGAAGTGTGTGTGTGTGTGTGTGTGTACATGTGCACATGTGTGCATTCATGCATGCATGTGAGTGCATGTGCTTATGTATGCGTGCCTGTGTGTGTAGTGTGTATGTGTGTGAAGAGGGTTGGGGACCATGTGGGGAATCATTCCCCAGCAGTATAGAATGGCCGTATACCCAGCATTTGGCATGCACACACGTAAGTTGTTTGACAAACAGAACAAACACTCGACTGTTATTTTTGTTATCGCTACTGTTCTTGTAAGATTCCTTTTGTCTATATGTGTGTTCATGAGTGTGCATGAACATAGGTGTGGGGACCAGAGGCCAAGCTTGGGTGTCATTCTTCAGCTATCTTCCACCTTGGTTTTTTCTTTCTCTCTAGATTTTTAAATTTAAATTAGAAACTTATTTTACATTTCAATCCCAGTTCCCTCTCCTTCCCATCTGCCCATGCCTCCCATCAGTCTCCATACCATCCCCAGGGAGGGTGAGGCTTTCCATGGGGTATCATCAAAATCTGTCATATCATTTGGGGCAGGGCCTAGGCCCTCCCCCGTGTGTCTAGGCTGAGAGAGTATCCCTCTATGGGGAAAGGGCTCCCAAAGTCCATTCATACACTAAGGATAAATACTGTTCCACTACAAGAGGCCCCATAGACTGCCCAGGCCTCCTAACCGACACCCACATTCAGGGGGCCTGATTCAGTCCTATGCTGGTTTCACAGCTGTTAGTCTCGGGACTATGAGCTCCCCCTTGTTCAGATCAGTTGTTTCAATGGGTTTCCTAAGCCTGGTCTTGACCCCTTTGCTCATTACTTCTCCCTCTCTACAACTGGATTCCAGGAGTTTGGCTCAATTCTTAGCTGTGGGTCTCTTCTTCTGCTCCCATCAGCTACAGGATGAAGGCTATAGGATGGCATATAATGTAGTCATCAATCTCATTATAGGGGAAGGACATTTAAGGTACCCTCTCCACTATTGCTTAAATTGTTAGTTGGGGTCATCCTTGTAGATCTATGGACATTTCCCTAGTGTCAGATTTCTCTCTAAACCTATAATGGCTCCCTCTATTATGGTATCTTTTTTCTTGTTCTCCTCTATTCTTCTCTCAACTCAATCTTCCTGGTCCCTCATGTCCTCCTCCCTCTCCTCTTTACCCCTTCTCTATCTCCTAACTTCCTCTCCCCTCCCCCTGTGCTCCCAATTTTTCTCAGGAGATCTTGTCCTGTATGTCTCTCTTAAGGTCCTCCTTGTTTCCTAGCTTCTCTGGAGGTGGATTGTAGGATATTTGCTCTGTATCTAATATCCATATATGAGTGAGTACATACCATGTTTGTCTTTTTGAGACTGTGTTACCCCACTCAGGATATGGTTTCTTCTAGTTCCATCCATTTGCCTGCAAATTTCAAGATTCCATTGTTTTTTCCGATGAGTAGTACTCCATTGTGTAAATGTACCACAGTTTCTTTATCCATTCTTCAGTTGAGGGGCATCTTGGTTGCTTCCAGATTCTGGCTATTACAAATAATGCTGCTATGAACATAGTGGAACAGATGTCCTTGTTGTATGAATGTGCATCTTTTGGGTATATGCCTAAGAGTGGAATTGCTGGATCTTGTGGTAGACGAATTCTCATTTTCCTGAGGAATCTCCATACTGATCTCCAAAGTGGCTATATGAGTTGTCACTCCCACTAGCAGTGGAGGAGTATTCCCCTTTCTCCACATCCTCTCCAGCATAAACTGTCATTGGTGTTTTTGACTTTAGCCATTCTGATAGGTGCAAGATGGTATCTCAGAGTTATTTTGGTTTGCATTTCCCTGATGGCTTAGTATGTTGAGCACTTTCTTAAGAGTCTCTCAGCCATTTTAGACTCCTTTATTGAGAATTCTCTATTTAGTTCTGTACTCCATCCACCTTGTTTTTTGAGACAGGGTATCTAACTGTCCTGGAATTCATAAGTAGTCTAGACTAGAAGGTCAGAGATCTACCAGATTCTGCCTCCTGGATCTGGAATTACAAGCGCACATCACTAAACCTGGTCTTTTCCCCTACTGTGGATTTTAGGCATTGAATTCTCAGCCTCATGCTTGCTTGCAAAGCATATACTTTATGGACTGAAACCGTTTCCCCACCCCAAGGTTTTTCCTATTTATTTTCTACTTAATTTCAATTTGATTTTACATGAGATAATAAAATGGATTTGTTCCCATTTTGTAAGGAAAAGTTGATTTTTAAGATTCACTTGGAAAAGGTTAAATGAAACATGAAGGGGTTTAAACCTAAGCAAAGTTTTAAAGGGAATTGTATCTTAAAGTTGAATTTTTTTGAACAAAAAATTTGGGCACTAATATAATTTTTTTGATTTAGGAAAGTTATAAGAATAACTAAGAACCCCCAAGGAGGTTGATATATTATTGAAAGTAGTAGTTTTAACAGTTTTAAACTAATGTTAAAAGATAAAATTGGACTAACTTTCAAGAGACGTCAGTCTTCATTTCTCAGTAAATCACAGCGATTAAATTACACTGCAGGCAGCCACCCTTATTATTTGAAGATAATATGAGTATTCTGTGTGCTGGACAGGAAAGAAGAATGATGTGTATTCTAGTAAGGGCTTCAACATTTGAAACATCTCCCATTCATCGCTTTTGAAGCAACTTGTGTATTCGAGACATAGTCCCTACTGCAGCTTCCTTTCCTGCATTCGGCTTACAACCCAATTCAAATGAAGAGCTAGGATGTTATTCTTAGAACTGGAACAAAGAAATTTTTCTTTTAATGGAGTTCATCATATGCCAAATCTAAGGAAAATACTGTTACATGCAAAGAACTCTGAATATTGAAAAGACAATTCAGTTCCTGTCTGGGATGCATTTTAGGGCCCTGTCCTAGCTTCTCTATGAAACTGGGCACTGGACAAGGACAGCAATGCCACACTCATTTCTCAGCCCATTTGAACTACTCTTTTCCCTTTGAAATGAGCTATTGAAATTGCCGGAGTGTGAAGGAAATTGCACATGGATGAGAGACTAAATGATCCTTGTCTGCCGTTTCAGCAGAGGCTTTCTGGAGATGAAGTAGTTTCCATCAGTGAAATAGAGCACCTGCTTTTCTTCAAGATCTTTCCAAACTCAGAACGCCATAGACAGTATGTCTGTGTCTCATCCCACCCAGATAGCAACCGTAGTCTCTCCTTCCCAGACTGGGTGGGATTACCTTAAATTTTAGCATCCCTAGAAGCCTTGTTTAGCTTGGAGGTGGCCAGGACCCTAGACATGCAGGATGGGAACCTGCTGGTGTTCTGCCTGGCTGGACTGTCTGACTCAAGTTACACGCATGCATTTTTAAACTTTTCCTGCCTTAATCCTAACCTAAACAGAGGGATCCTAAGGTCCAAAGTAAAGGGAGGAGCAGAAAAAAAAAACCTGATCTGGTTTAACATGCAAATAAACTCTTGTAAAAATCCTGGTATTTATCCCGAAATGCTGTTTGGGGAAGAAGGAAGAGGTGACATACACTCTTTCCCGGGGACAAGTGGAGATGTGAGCTCTTATGTGCATCCAGTGTAAAGACAAGAATGTGCAGACAAGCTGATCACTGATCGTTTGATATAATTAATAGGCATCTTAGATCCATCATCCTCATTGACTTTGGTGGTGTTTCTAGTTAAACCATTTCAAAAAGCAGTTTGAGAGTGTTTAGCTAAAGCGTCACGCTGCTCTGTAATTTAGCACAACGAAGCAAGAACTGAGGAGCACAGTGTTTGTACCATAGAAAAAGGAGTAAAAATGATTTTGATTTATTTTGTGTGAAAATAGAAGGTGTCTTGCTTTAGGGTAGTAGGCATGGCAGGTCTATATTTAAATTTTGGCCCCAGAAACAGTTTTACTGCTTATATGAATGCATATAAACTTCCACTCAAAAGGAAAATATCATTTAAAAAATACCCACCTTAGGGGAACGGCAGTACAAATTAATCCCATTCCTCCGTGTCAGAAGGATTTTATTAATTAAAAACCGACACTAGGTTTATTTTATAGGAGGCCATTATTCAACATAACTTGGACTGAAGTAAAAATGTTTGTACAATCTATTGTTTAATTTTAAGATGTATGTATATAAAGAATGTGAAGTATCCTGACCCATGAGTTGGAAATGTTTCAACCCCAGTCTAACTGTGAGGGAACAATTAGATGAACCCAAGGAGGGATGCAGCAACCAAAACTGGAGACACTGCAGATACTTAGTAATATAGTCGATTCTGCAGCAGCCATGCTTCCTACACCCAAGGATTCAAGCAATTTTAGTGTTGACTAGAAAAAGAATTGCACCTGCATAGGACGAGGAACTTGCTTTTCTGTTCTTTTTTCTCCAGCAACACAGTGTGGTATCTTATTACAAAGCATTCATACGGCGTTAGCTATAGTACCCAGGAGTCTAAAGCACACTGGAGGGTGTTATATGCTTCGTTCTATGTAAGACATTGGAGCATCCTTGACTGTGGTATCCATACCACCCCCCACCGACAGGTATTAAAGATACACCACGCATAAAATAGTGATCCTTGAATGAAACCTGGATTTAAAATGAAATGCAATGACTTCTCCGGATCGGTAAGGATGTTGTTAAGACAGGGGAATTTGAATTGCACAGGTTTTAAAAAAGAATAATATGTATTTCAAACAAATATGTAATTTAGACACTGAGTGGATTATTATTACTAATTTCAAATACTTTGTCACTGGCAAAATTCCAGGAAAATGGATGGAAGTTCTAAGTTCATGAACATATTTTTCTTTTCTTTTCTAAAATGTGTGTGAGTGTTTTGTCTTTGGGTATGTAAATATACCGTGTGTGCCTGGTATCCTTGGAGTAGTTCCTGGTAACCTTTGAGACCAGAAAAAGGCATTAGAGCTACAGACAGTTGTGAGCTACCGTGTGTGTGTGTGTGTGTGTGTGTGTGTGTGTGTGTGTGTGTGTGTGTGTGTGTGTGTGTGTTGGGAACTGAACCTGGGTCCTTGGAAAGGACAGCAAGTGCTCTTAACTGCTGAGTCATCTCTCTAGCTCCATGTGCACATTTTCAAAGCAAGTAAAAACATTCCTGGGTATTCATGCAAAGGGTTAGAACATGCTTTTCAGTACAGCACTGAACATTCATTTTCAAGGACCAGTGATTTCCCCACAGTTCAGCACTCATGTCTTCCTTTTAAGGAGATGAAACTATACATCTAGTCCTAGGGGAGAGGCCCCTGGCCATTCCATATTGGCCAACTTTTTTGTTTCCTGTTCTTAGATTGATATGCAGGATTCTGATTTCCTAACAGGTAGTTGACATTTCAATGATATCCTTTATTATTTTTTTTCTTTTTCTTATATAGATCGTCGGCAGCAGACCTGGACTGAGACACTTCCTAACATTTTGGTATGTAAGTGACAGCTCTCTGAAGCAACATTTAAAGCCTGAAAATCCCACTCTCCCCTCTGTTATCCTAATTTATGAGCCAAATCAGAATAAACTAAGTATGTTCATCCCCAGGCTAACATTATGAAAAGGAAAGATAATAGTATTCCTAAATTACCAACTTCATTTACCTTTAATTTCCTCTGAAAATGGATTCTGGGTGGTGGTTATTTTACACAGAAAGAATTGTTTATTTATTTATGGGTTAGTCTCTTTTCATTTTCCTCTCAGTCTGAGAAAAGCTTACTGTAGCACCACAGGATGATATCATAGGAAGATTCTGTGTTGTAAACAACCATGGGTTTAGATATTATATAAATGGGTATTTATTATTATAAGTTTATTAATAATCAAGTTGAAATGAATTATAATACAAAAGCATAACAGCCTTAAGACATTCATATATTTAAAATTCAACTCTAATGGCCTATCCAAGATTCTGTGATTACAGGTATAAACATTTTGTTTGTTTGTTTGTTTTTTGGTTATTCCTTTGAGTTTTGATTTGTAAACTGACAAGAAAAATTACATGTATTAGCTCCCAATTGTGTCATACAAGTCCTTATTGGTTTGGTTACTTTTTAAAAAGACGAACCATAATTCTAAGCTTGCAGGTGAATTCGAGGGACAAACTACTTTCAGAGTTACCTATCAAACGCACCTCGTTTGGTGACTCTGTGACTAAAGCTAAAACTGCGGCAATTGATCAGAGTGTGTTCATCTATTCACGTCATGCTCTTTTTTTTTTCTGAGCCAGGAAGTGATAATATTCATGAGTCTCTCTAGTACGAAGTGTTTACCATTTCCAATTAGTTGGCTACTATCTCTGAGGCATTGTTACACATGATCTTTTTAAAAGAGAAAGCACCATTCCCTTCTTATTCTGTAGTAGCTAAAGCCCATGGTGCTAGATGTCCAACTCAATGAAATGAAAGTCAGTTTTGGTGTGTAGCTCAGGTGTTCAGATGTCTTCAAATGTGTATACTCATTGTTCTGACGAGTATATAAGAGGCATTTTAAAACATTTATTTTATATGTATAAGAGTATATGAATGTTTGTGTGGGTGTCACGTGCATGCGGGTGACTGTGGAGACCAGAAGAGGGTCTCAGACCCCTAGGAATTGAAGTTACAAGTTGTATGTTGCCTAGTATGGGCGCTAGGAACCAAACCTAGGTTCTCTTCAAGAGCACTAAGGGTTCTTAACTATTGAGCCACCCTTTAGTCCCATACACATCATTTTTGATGAGACATTTAATATGATTTAGATTTTGCCTTCTTTGGAAAAGAATGCTTTATTATAAAATTGGATGCTGCACCAAGTAATTTAAATGATACCTTTCTTATTTATACTTTCACTGATGGCTTACAAAATTGGTTTCCTAAGGTATTGATGAAAACGAGCAATTTAACCATCTTCAAAAGTCAATTACTTTTTTTCTAGTAAAATGTTTAGGTGAGAGACCTCTCCATCTTGAAAAACATCTAGTTAGAGGCTGACTCATCAGAGAAAGGAATGTTGTGAGGGAAGCCTTCACTGATCGGTAACTGGATTAGATGGGTTCTAACATCTCTTGGTATATAAAACCTTGTGTTGATGGAAGATAATAACTGGCTCTCCCATCAACAACCAAACTGGATAATTTAATCTGTAGAAGTATTGTCAAAACGCTTACCTTGAAGAACAATGGAATATAGTACAAGGGCAAAGAGAAGGCTCCAGATGCTGATGGCTGGGATTGAAGCTCGTCTCAGACATATTATCAATTGTTCAGTCTCGGCCTTGGCACTTAACCTTCATTATCATTGTTGTGGGGAGGGGAACACACCAAGACAAGTATATGGAGGTCAGACAACTTCTTTCCTTTTTAATGGGGAGGGAGGTAGTGACTCTTAAGGCTGGAACAGGTATTGATGAGTTAGTGAGAGCACAGTATTTAGAGCATTGCCCGGTACATACAGTGTTCTTAGATTGCTAATGATGATGGTTTCTGTATCAGCAGTGGGTGTAAAAGCTGTAATGCCTCTGCAACTCCGCTTATGAAAAAGAGGTCTGAATGATTTTGTTTAACCAACTGTTTCCAAGAGAAGGTCTTGAGGCAGATCCTAAGCTTATGAAAGGTCCTTCGGCCAGTGCAGAAGTATTTTAACAACTTTCATCCTTGTTGTCATTGAGCAGTGGTGAAGGAAACTTGCTGCCACGGGCTTGGCTCCCAGTCTAAGCGTGCGTAGTTGATACTCAGTTCTCACTCACATGTGTCTAAGTTTCCCAGCCCATGCTTATTTTGAGTCCGTCCCAGGCTTCTTAGTCATAAAATGCCTGTCTAATTATTTTGACATGTCCCTGCTGGGCAGTGAATATTGTGAGTTTTGTGAGGGTGCGATTGTGAACACAGGGTTGTGCTTTCCCTACGTTGTCTTTTTTGTTGTGTCTGTCAGTGCTACGTTCTAAGACCTACTTAATTTGATTTATGTTGCCAAGTGATTCAGGGCGCCAAGGAACTTTTTCCAGAACTGAAAGTGTGGGGCCAAGTCTCGTTCCAAGGTTTCTGATCTATTTTAAAAGAAACTTTTTGTTAAAATATTGTGTGCTGGTGGTAAAGGAGTAGATGACCACATTTTTTTTCTTGAAGGTGCCTATTTTTTTTTTTTGCAAAAAATGACATTATGAACAGGAATGAGGACAGCTGGTTTATAAGGCAAGAATTGGCAAGCTGAAGACATAGAAACTATTACTCAAAAACAGAATCCACAAGCTGTTTTGGTTATCTAGGGGGCAGATTAACATTTGGGTGGCTATTTTTTTCTAGCGAACAAAATTTTTCCTTCCTATATTTCCTTTCAAAACTATGAAAATATCTTTCTAAGGGGCAGAATCCAGTTCCAAGAATGATGAGGTGTTAGTTGGAAATCTCAAATCTTTTGAAGTTATTTCTACAAGTGAACAGAGATTTATTATTATTTTTTCTGTGAAAAAGTTCTTGGGCTGGAGAGATGGCTCAAAGGTTGAGAGCACTGACTGGTCTTCCAGGGGTCCTGAGTTCAATTCCCAGCAACTACATGGTGACTCACAACCATCTACAATTCAATCTGGTGCCCTCTTCTGGCATGTAGGCAGAACACTGTATATGTAATAAATAAATAAATCTTAAAAAAAGTTCTTTACTACTTTGTAGATAGTGAAAAATCGGGTGAAGGAGGGTAAAGGTCTCCAAGTCCAAAATGTTTCTTCTTGTCTAACATTTCCACTGTTACTAAGCTTGCTACTCTGTGTAGAGACATCAGCATCGTTCCCAACAAAATCACAAAAAGGGAATTGTCGTAAGTGTCAGTTTACACAGGAAAAAGTGTAAACAGATCTTAAAGAGACCTCAGGGCTTTTGTTAATAATTTAAAGCCACAGGAGCTCTTGAGGGGCTATTGAAATTAACCCCTAGATATCAGAGGCTCCACACAGCAAATCTTTATTTCTTACCCACACCCAAAAGATAAGAAATCCATGCAGTGTGCCAGTTGCTGAGGAAGGGAGGGATAGAAGTTTTGGAGTCCATCAAGGATTTGGAGTGATGCAAACTCTGCCATCTTGTGGCACCATCTTGTTAGTAAGTGACCTCAAGGGTTTGCCACCATGGAGGAAGACAGGATGGAGCATGCTAGCCTTCTTTAGATTGTGACAGGCATCACCGCTGCCCAGACTGTTGGCTGTAGTTAATCACACTGTCTTTTCTAACACACAGGAAACTTAGGGAGGAGAGAGAGAACCAGGTAGAGGCTTTGGGAAGTCATTTATTCTTTGATGACATTTACTGTAAAAATTTTGCACCTATTATATGCAGTAACTTTCTTTCCCAAACCCTTCACATATATCTGTTCTCGTGCTTTCCTAAGTAGTTGAGCTATTTGGATATTTCAATAATAATTTCACATTAAATGGCTATTTAGTTTTTATTATTTATGTGTATGGGTGTGAGCTTGCATGAGTCTATGTGCATACATACATGCAGGGACCAGGGAAGGGTAGAAGAGGGAAGCAGATTGTCTCTGAGGTAAAGTTGCAGACAGTTGTAAATACATGCTCTCTGTAATTTCATGGTTTTTTTTTGTTTTTGGTTTTTCGAGACAGGGTTTCTCTGTATTGTTTTGGAGCCTGTCCTGGAACTCACTCGATAGACCAGGCTGGTCTCGAACTCACAGTGATCTGCCTGTCTCTGCCTCCCGAGCGCTGGGATTAAAGGCGTGCGCCACCACCGCCCAGCTTGTAATTTCATATTTTAAACTTCTGACTTTAATAGGAACAGATTCAAAATAAAGGTTCCTGAGAAGGGAATTTTTTGTTTACTTCCATGAAATGTAAAAATAAGAGGTTTTCCCTGTTGAGCCTAGCGTTGCATCTTTAAGCCCCAAATGCAGTGCTTGGCACATGGTTCATCATTTGGTGAATGAATGAATGGATGGATGGATGGATGATGAATGAGTTCCACCTGAAGCCCTATCCTCCCTCTTGTGTCAGATAGGTGGGTTTCTGGTTGACAGAGGTGGAAAGAGGCAGGTTTTGAAGTAAATGGAGCCGGTCTGAGTGAAAACTGAGTGTCCAAAACAAAGGTGCTTCTGATGAACATTAGGAGATGGAGATTTGGGCGGTGGTGGCGCACAACTTTAATCCCAGTGCTCGTGAGGCAGAGACAGGCAGATCTCTGTGAGTTCGAGGCCAGCCTGGTCTACAGAGCAAGTTCCAGGGTAAGCTCCAAAGCTACACAGAGAAACCCTGTCTTAAAAAGGAAAGCAAAGCAAACAAAAGAGATGGAGGTTTGTGTTGAACAGGTTTGGCATTGGAAGTAGAAGAGGTTTGCAGGCTCTGAAACTTGATTGATTGTCCTATTTGCTTGATTCTGAGTTTTAAATTCATGCAATTGCCTTTACATGTTATGATAGTTTTTAAATGCTAGACAGTTGTGCCTGGGAAGGTTATAGGGTCAATCATTTCTCCTGATTTCCTGATTATATATATATTTTAAAACTTTCAATTAGAATTTTGACTTTTACTAACCAATACATGAAAACATAAATGATTTGAAACACACACACATACACACACACACACACACACACACACACACGTTTCAGGATAGATTCTCAGATGGTAAGCTGGTAGGCAATGTTTCTATACTAGGTTAAACAACACATCTATTATTTTATCTTTACTTTTAACCTACATCCAAATGCAATTTTTGAAGTTAATGGTTCTAAGTTGAATAATTGACAGATTATGAGTTGTAACGGGAAGGCTTTTTGTTTATGTTTGGTTTTCCTCTCATAAGTCTTGCTAGAGTTCTATTTCATTACATTTTTTTCAGAACAACAGCCTTTGTTATTATTACTTCTCCCCATAACTTTCTTCATTGACCTCTGCCTTGATTATAATCATTTTTTGCCTGGTTGACAGTTAACCTCAGATCTCTCTGTGGTTAATTTGGCTGGGTAGCTGGAGCTGGAACGTTGACTTACTAAGATCATGTTTGTAGTTCCATACCTGGACCCTGAGGTCCCTGGGCAGAAATTCTTCCCTGTCAGGTATTTCAACTGCCCAGATCTATACCTGAAGCTTGGGTCTGTCTGCAGGGCCCTCTTAGAATATGTGGACCTTGAAATGAAGTTCAGCTTTCATGAGAGGACATGGCCTCTTTCAGATGTAAAATCTTAGGAATGGTAACGTGGGGTATAGCTTAGTGGTATGTTTGAACCTGAGAATTGTGCACTCATGTAAAGGAAAGAAGGGAATGAGAAATGGAGAAGGAAAAGAAAAAAAAGCAAGCAAGAAAAATAAGCCTTATGAGCTTAAAGGAAGTCCCCCGAGCTAAACTGGGTACAGTGGCCTTTGCCTAAAGTCCCAGATACTGGGGAAGCTGACTCAGGAGAATTCCTTGAGGCTGTGAGCTCCAGACCAGCCTGAACAACTTACAGAGACCCTCAAATACATAAGTAAAATAAAAAGTAAAAATCCCGTGAGTTCAAACCCATGAGGTCACACAGATGGCAGTTAATTTGAGGTTAGAGGAAATTAAGGAGGGCCAGGAGAGGAAAAAGCAAGTTGTAAGTTAAAGGCTGGGGGTGGGCATAGTAAGAAAGTGACAGCCAGCCCAAGTGAGTGATGGAGCAAAGGCAGTGGGTGGGTGGGACCACAGGAAGCTGCAGGGACCACAGGAAGCCAGGTGGAAAATAAAACCCGCTTTGGCTTTACCTAATTTTAAACCAGAATACATCAACCCAGAGACAAATGGAAAGTCTCACACACCACGTCTGTGAAAACAAAAGTCAGCACTCACACATACAGGAGAGGGAGGGGAAGGCAGGTGCTCAGCTGTCCTCTGCTCTGTGCTGTCTGTGTTGCAATGTCTGTGTTAAGCCAAGACTTGATTTAGCAAGGTGGTCAAATTCAGAAGACAAAAGAACAAACACTTTCTTCAGAAACAAACAGAAAATGCGCTCTTGCAAAATTTTAGTGTTTCTGGTTCATGGTTCTAGCAGTTTGGAAGGTACCGTCTTGAACCCAAATGCATGTGAACTCACAGATTCCAAAGGGAGCTTCTCTTAGTCCCAACAATACATTTTGTTCCCACTAGGTGTCTCTTTTCATACATGTTCTGACTGCAGAGAAAACTGTGCTACCCCTGAATGCATTAGCTTATGTGGACTGTATTTTTTTTTAATCTGAATTTTGGATGATGTGAGGAATGTCTTTAGCTTATTGGAATAGTTCATCCAGAAGAAGAAAGCACTGTCTTAACTCTCGTGTTAGAGCCTAGGGGACACTAGCATACACCTGGCAGCAAACAGAAAACTCAGGTCCCTGCACTGGCAATGTTGACAGAGCAGGGGGAAGGAAACGTTAGACTTCAGAGCCCCGGTTAAGGATTTCAGGCCCACTCTTCTTAAATGAAGTCCCTGAAAGGACATATGATGCCATGTCTGGCTCTCTAGGATCTCCTAGGAGTTTATGTTCTTCTGACAAAATCCTCCATTCCACCCCGTGGCAGCACACCTGTGAGCTCAGATTTAGCCCTCTGGATGTCTACATGATAACTGTGGGTCATGTTGGGTACCTTATCAGTAAATCGCCTGCCCACTTTTACAGTCTACATAAACCTACACAGATTTATTAGCTCCCCGCTGTTTGTCTGGGCTGGTCCCTTGTTGGAGTCACCCATCTGGAAGACTGAGTTAAGATTTACTGCTCTCAGAGAACTCAAGCTTATGACAAAGAAGCAGCAAAGGGAGAGAACACTGAGGGAGATACCACGGCTGATGACTGAAGGGCTTTGGGCCCGGAGTGGGAAGACCTGAGTGTGAATTCTGGCTTTCTAACCTGTTAATTCGGAAAACAGGTTAGTGTGCCTGTCAGTAAGGTTGTGTCTTCCCACCCACAGGTGCAGGGGATGATACCATACAGGTTTGCTGTGAAGTCTGGGAAAAGACTGTGAGAGCCCTGTTGTATGTCATCCTAGGGGCCTCCCAGACAAGTGGCCCCATTCTTTTTTTTTTTTTTTTTTGGTTTTTATGAGACAGGGTTTCTCTGTATTGTTTTGGAGGCTGTCGGTCCAGCCCGGCCTCGAACTCACAGAGATCCGCCTGCCTCTGCCTCCCGAGTGCTAGGATTAAAGGCGTGCGCCACCACCGCCCGGCAAGTGGCTCCATTCTTGACAAACGCAGTCCATCCCCTGACTATGCACAGGTATAACTCTGTATGGGGTCCCCCTTTCCCACCAACAGGCCTTGGACACCGTGTTTGCAAAGCCACAGAGTTCATTAAGGTGGGAAAAGAACTAGACAAAAGAAGAATTTTGGTTCCAACTCCAGAGCAATGTGTGTAAGATACTGGTAGATTTCATGTTAGGTTTTCTTCCTTTGCAGATGCCCCAGCGACACAGGGAACATCTATCTATTCACTGTGGTAAAAGACTGTGAAGTCAAAAGACTGTAAAGTGATTGGCTGCCTCAGAGCATGCACACACTACCCAGATTTCACCAAAAAAGAAGCAAACTCTCTTCTGTGGAGAGAAAATATGATGATTGAGTTTGTGGAGAAGTTGGGGAGTGGACGTAAAGAGAAGCAGCATTAAATGACATGCTTGGCCCACTTTGCAGTCAGTCATCTGTTCTTGTTCCCGAGGCTTCAGTGAATGGGAGTCTGTCGTGGGCCTAAGAGCTGTTCACAATGCCTGCTCTGGGCTTTGAACTCTATTTATTATGTAATGAAGAGTTAGGCCAAGTATAAACCTTCTGTGGGCTTTGAACTCTATTTCTTATGTAACGAAGAGTTAGGCCAAGTATAAACCTGCTGTGGGCTTTGAACTCTATTTATTATGGAATGAAGAGTTAGGCCAAGTATAAACCTTCGAAGACAATCATTGGGTTCCCTCCCCATCATATTATGCTTAGGCACACAGTGAGTTTGGATCTTAGAGTGACAAATCCCGAGTCCCTTGGATTTGGAGCCAGAATAAGAGAGAGAATGAAGCTACCTACAGGTTGTATGCACTTGGGAACAACAGCTCCCGGTGGGGTATGTTTGTGTGCACCTAAGTGTTTATGCATGCCCTCTAGAACTGGAATCTACATAAACTTTTGAGAGATTCTGTCCATGTGAGTAACTGTAGAATTGAGTCCTTATGCGCATCAAGGTACTGGTTAGCCCCACACATATGTGAAGGGAATGGTCATGTTCAAGCTCTGGGGATTAGGAGACGCTTCCTCGAAGGTACCTCCTGTGGCCAATACCTTGCTGCCAATAGACTTTAAGTTTTGAGTTCAGTAAGTCCAAAGAAGAGCAAAGAACTCCTGTAGATGAGGAACTCAGAGGAGTCTCATGCCTCCCGGAAGAACATGGCCAACAGTCACTGGTGCTTGGTAGGCCCTTCCAGGGTGCAATGGAGGAATCCTATTGGGATTCTCTTGCAGCTAGTTTGTTGATATGGTCTGCAGGGAGCAAGGTTTGACACTGAGTGCAAGAAGGGTTTCTTCTCACTCATGTGTATGAGATCTGTGTGCCTGAGCCTTGATTGTCAAGTCTATAAGGACACACGAGCAAGGCAGGAAGGAGCCTGCCAGTCTCCGAGATGGTGTATTCCATCCAGGGTTTTAATGGTGTTGAGAAACCAAGTCATTTTAAGCATCACAGTTTTCCTGTTTCATAAAAAAGCTTGCGATTCTTATAGCCATCTGTCAGTTCTTCACCACAGTGGAGAGAACAGAAAAGATGCTCTGCAAAAGAAAACCAAAAAGGAGAATTTCCCGAAGTAAGAAAAGTGGGTTGAAATCAGAGTGATAGAACTGAATTTAAAAGCCAAAAAAAAAAAAGGGGGGGGGAAATAATCTGTATCAATCCGCGTTCTTTCCCGTCCGTTTCCCAGATAAAGAGTCCCCAGACAGCTCGCACACTCGTGTCACCATTCATATCCCAATGGCAGGTCACTCTGCATTTCCTTTCTTCACACCCGCTCTGCTGTGACGGGAGAAATTCCACATTGATTGCTAAGGCGAATGGATTAGTTCATGTCCCATGCTTTTGCACAGGAGCCCAGACGAGTGTCCTCTTTGCTTTTCTATGGTGTCACTGGGATTGGCCACTACATCACATGCCCGCTGAACAAATGTTTCCAGCGCCAGTCAAGGGGGAGTATTCTCTGCTCTCTGTACTGCTTGGTTTTTATGCCTGGGTCTTAGGCCCTGAGAAGAGTGGTTCACGCCCTGTTTCCTCTGGTTCCAAGGCTAACAAGGATTCCCAGTTTACCCACATTCCTGGACTCTCTATAAGTTTGCCTGTAGCTGTTCTGATTCCTTACCAAATGCTAGCACTGTGATTTCAGAGGGTAAATGAATTACGGGTTACTCTGTGCTTTCAGAACTATTAGTTTGGCATTCTGGTATTTTTGCTTAAGGCTCAGGAAATGGAGAATGAACCTATCCCACGTTGTGTCGAAGTCGGAAAATGATCTCTAAGTCACGGTTAGGTTCTTTTTACAATATATTTATTGTTATTACTGTGTATATGTGTGTGCCTGTGTATGTGTGTGCATATGGTCTGTATGTATGAGTGTATGTGTATATGTGTGCGTGTGTTTGCATGGTATGTGAGTGTGGACACTTGAGTGCACCAGCAATTGTGTGGAGATCAGAGAATGACTATTAGGGATCTGTTCTCTCTTCCCACTGTGGGATCTAATGGTTGGACTATGTCACCAGGCTCACTCATGCTGCAAATGTTTTTTAACCCGTTGAGTCATGTCACCGACCTTAGTCTCCTCTTCAAAACACTTTAAAATGCTGGACCTTTATACAGTAAACTTCATCATCTTAAAGAGTATCATGTCCAGAGGGTACTAATCAAACAGCTGTTGCTAGGCCTCATGAGCCTGCAAATCCATGAAATGAAACTTTTATCCTTAGTTCTTAAAACATATTGAATATACCACCCTTCTTTATTAATTGTTTGCTGCACACCCATATTCTTGAACTATTTTCTGGTTTCAAAATGATATGGAACCAGAGTGGACAATTCCGACTCAACTTACCCAACAGTTTCTAAGGCATCTAGAATGCACTTGGCGTAAGATGGATGTTTGTGCTTAAAACAGAATGGAATGATTTTTCATCTGTACATGTAAGTAAAGCCTCTTCAAGCATAAATTCTAGGATTCATTGACAATGAACTATGCTTTCTACTCTGCAGGTGCAGACCTGTCAGGAATGCAAAGTGTTTCATGTCACCAACTTAAAAAAATGCATATGGCATCATCGGTTTGGCTATGCCACGTGTTGTTGGGTCTTAAGAAGTTCTCTGACGAAGATGACTGTTATTGGTAGAACTGAGTAAAGTGTACTCTTGAGATCAGAAACAAGGCTCCAAAAAAAAAAAAAAAAAACGCTGTGGGGAGATCCAGCTAGGGGTTTTAATCAGCCTCAGAGCGTGAGAGCAGTTCCATCTGATGAGGCCCATTATCACACCTGCCTAAACCTCCTAAGTGTGTACTCCGCTCCATTTGGAAGAGCAGTTTTGTATAACAAACCTATTCCTAGATAATTGCTCCCACCCACTGAATAGTCACTGTGCCTGAGTGCTTGCATAAGCTGTTTCATTTTGTTTTTACAAACCCCTCATGAGCTGGTAGTTATTATTTCTGTTTAACTGGTGAAGTATCCTTTAATCAGATAAACTAAGTGATTTTTTTCACAAGTTTATATATTTAGCAAGCGATGGGGTTGAGATTCAGACATAAATATGTTTCTAGTACACATGCTTTAGTTTAATAGGCTAAGATTTAGTTTTGCTTTTGTACCTTAAAATAATCTGGAAGCCCTGTGGATGTCCTGACACCCCAAAATTGTCACACAAGGTTTATATCATACATATAAAAATGTGGCTTTTAGAATGCTATGGTAGCCATAATTGTCTATATATAATAAATGCCACAAAGATTTGATGAGTTCTATCTTTAAAAAATATCTTCAGGACTTATAAATTTGATTTTTTTCTTTTCTCCTGAAACTCAAATTGTTATCTTTTTCTTCCTGAACTTTTATCCTAATGCATAATAAGTGTAGGCTTGGTCATCTATTGGTAATTCTCACATCTGTGCTACAGCATAAAAGCTTAAATAAATAAAAATTAATCAAAGTTTTTGGTGGAACGGTTATACAAATTCATTCTGAGTTAGCTATTGATCACTATGTTATGATATATGACATATATTTTATTAATATTAATAATTCATAAATAATTTAGCAAATGACATGAACTTACTTACACGCTTGCTCAACAGTACCTGGATAAATATCTTTGTTCAGTATGTGCTTCGGAAGGACAGAGGTGGCTTTTCCTCTCTAACTGCAGAGCACAACCATGAATGAATGTTGCTTATTGCTAGGATAAAAGACTTCAAAACTAATCATAATCCTACTGTCGGTCTTTATAGATGTGAAAATTTAAAAAGGATTTCACATGAATAAAATGCATTGGGCACGTTAAAAGATTGCACTACCATATACTAATTCCTATAATAATCAATTCTATTGTGACATTTTCATACATGTGTGTGGTTGATCACATTCACCCCATTCCCCTCTCTGTCTCCTTCCCACCCTGACTGCAACTCTTCTTCTTGGCTGGCTCTGCTTCGACTTGTTTGACTTGTTTCTTTTTTATTGCTGTTGTTGTTTGAAACTGGTAAACCAGTGAGTTTAATTAGGGCTCTGTCCAGGTACATAGAGGAGAATTAGTTACAGGAGGATAGGCAACCTGCCAGTGTCTACACCACTGAGAAAATCTCCCAGCAGCCATTACCTGCCTATAGCTCCTCATGGATGTGGGTGGAACTTCTCCCTAGAAATTGGTAAATGGCTATAAAACCTCAAGGAGGAGCTTGGCCTTGGGAGCCCCTCCCCTTTCCACGCTGGTGTGTTGACAACCGATCTTGTGTCTGTCTTGTGCTGGGAATCGTAGCTAAGGGAGCTCAGCCCTGTCATGGCAGCTCTCTACAGCATTCTCCCCCTTCCTTGAGCACTCATGTTCTTTAAGCCTTCTTTTTTATGTCCTATTCATCACTTTTGAAATGTTACCAGCCATGGACCGAATCTCATACGATGATCAGTCACGATTACTTTTAACGGTCAGCAGATAGCTCAAGTAGATGTTCCTTTGATTTTTGTTGAAAGAAAATAATTAAAAATATTTATTCTTCTAAAATGATGTGTTTGTGTGGGGGTGTACGCACAGGAGGCCAGGGTTCTGCAGGGGCCAGCAAAAAGTGTCAGGTCCCTTGGAACTGGAGTGAGAGATGGTTGTGAACTGACCGACATGGCTGCTTGGAACTGAAGTCAGAGGAAAGAATCTGAGAGAGTAGAACGTGCTTTTAATCCCTGAGAGGCATCTCTCTGTACTTGAAAATAATAATAATAACAAATATAATAATAGTAATAAACACACAGAAGTGTCTTATGACATTTTCATTGGGCCCTTAATCATTCTAAAAATATCTGATAATGTAAAAATTATTTATCAAGGCATACCAAATGAATTGCGTATCTTCCTTAGCACCTTGCCTAACTTGATATTTCAGATGGATGGGGGAATAGTAATTAATAATCATTTTCCACATAGTTTTGCTATCATTCTTTTTCATAAACCATTGTGTGGACAGTAATATTCCCACCAAAACCTTGGAACTACATGGTCATATCACCAGCATACCTCTGCCCATGCTCTCTCTAGTGTGGCTGGGAAGCTTTTTCTTACTGTCAATTAGGAAACCACCGACTCCAGTCTTACCATTTCTTCCTAATTAAGCCTGAATGTTTTTCACGGAAGAGAAACATGAGTTGAGTTTAGCTTATTTTCACTGTTCTCCAAATTAACTTTGAGTCAATTTTGTGATATTTTAGGTTTTAAAGGCTGTACTTATTTTCATTTTGTGTGTATGAGTGTTTACCTGTGCCATGTGTGTGCCTGGTGCCCATGCAGACCGGAAGAGGGCAATGGGTCCCCCAGAACTGGGTCACAGACAGTTGTGAGTCACCATGCCAGTGCTGGGAACTGAAAACGAGTCCTCTGCAAGGATGGTTGCTCTTCATTGCTGAGCCGTCTCCCCAGCCCCCTACCATTTAGGTTTAGCCCGTGTTCTTAAAGAAGCAGAGCTCTTGAGCTCTGGGGACATTAACCAAATTCTCACAGATGGAGAGCTTAACAAAGGGAATATTCATCCCCACTGACCTTGTTGCCCACTCTACCCATGCCAATGACTCTTGTTTCTACCATTCAGTCTTCAACCAGAGACATAGTGGCAGGAGTATTGTTTCATGCCCAGGTCCTGAAGATGGAAAACAAATTTCTAACCCATCATTCATGATGACAGTGGTCCATGAATCAAAGAATGAAAAACTCATAATTAAGTGATACTATTGTTGGTATATTTGACTCATTTGTTCAACAAATATTTAATGAAACACACAGAGGATAAGGATTGGGGATGTATCAATAGATATGTGAATGAGACTTGACATAGGTACTCATCGTGATGGGGTGTCTTAAAGAAACAACCGCAGAATTAATTACTAACAACGATAAAAAACCCTCATGAATTAAAGCACAGATTCCTGGATAACATCTGTACTTAGATTCTAAAGGGATTGACCTTTCTCGAGAATTGGCTGAGAGTTATTTGGTGAGAGGGAGGAAAAAGTAGATGGTATAAACCACCTTGTAAAAGCAAGTGTGCACAGAAGTCCTGTGATTAGGACAAATATGTTTAAGGAAGTTTATTTTGAAAAGGCAAGTGATTCAGAGAGATGGAGGAAGAGAGACATGAAAACCATCCCAGAAAATGGCAGATAAGAGTCCTGAGCAAAGAGTGTTCATCTCCCTTGTAAAAGATTTTCAGAATTTTGGTGTTTATCACAAGACCACTGTAGAGACTTAAGAAAATCAATGACTGGTCACATGGTCTCTTTTCTTAAGTCTTCAGACCAGCTCTCTGCTAGAATGTTTTTTCTGTATCAAGGAGAAAGAGTCAGTGTGTTGGGAAGGGTGGGGAAATGATGCTCAGGTAGGGGCATACCCTCAGAGAGGTGGGTTGGAAGGAGTTGAAATATGCAGAAGCAATATATTCTCTATTGTCTAAGGCAGTTCTAATGCTGTGTCTCCCATAAAAGCCAGTATTGAGAGGGAAGCAGGATGAGGGAGATATCATCCTTGTCTTCCATGCCCTTCCATTGTTTCCAGGCTTGTTTTGTTTCTAGAAATCTGGTTGAAGAACAAACTCAGAATTGTAGTGGAATGAAGTCTTCTGAGGGTGTGACTTGTCAGCTCAACAAAACCTTGGAACACTGTCCCCTAGACTGGGCCCTGCACCAGGCTGGTCAGCGGCGTCCAAAGAAGACTGGGTCTTGGCCAATGCATGTACTAGGCTCTTTATCAATGCAGAATGCAGGAATACCCACAGAATGATGCTCTAACTCTGTAGTCATCATGAACAATGCCCTGTGGGGAATTTGGAGTGGCTGGGATAGAACTTGTGGCAGGACTTAGTGATGCAATTTTGTAATCCCAGGTACTCAGGAGGCTGAAGCAGGAGGATCAAGGCTAGCATGGAATATAGAGCGAGTTTTAGGACAACCTAGTAACTTAGCAAAATCCTGTGTATTAGGGGAGGGGGAAAGGGAAGGAAGCAAGTGGGGAGACTGACTTTGAATGAATAGGAAGTCTAGATTAAAATTAAGACTCAACTTTCCTCATTAGTCGCTGGACTTTCCTCATCTAAGAAGGGAGTAATAATAGTATTTTTAAAATAAGAAACTCTGATAATTATATGATCTGGTACAGAAAAATTTCCAGTGAGTTTGGTACATAGCACATATTTAAGAAACATGAGAAAGTAGGCTGCTGTATTATGATAAGAAAGAGACCAATTAGCTTTCAAGATAAATAAGGACAGCTTTCAAAGGGTTGTATTGTATATTATTATACTGTTTACACAGTTGACCACTAATACATTCTTCCTTAAGTGATGAATATATTATTATATATTATTACGAGATTTTATTATGTGTTGGGTCATTCCTTCAGCCTTATGAAGACCTGTCATCATTTAATTTTCATTCAGTCCCCAAAAAGAAATATGAATTATGTAACTCCACCTCACAGGTGGGTGTTCTGAGACCTCAAACCAACTACTTACCCGAGATCTCATATAGTCAGCAAGGTGCTAGACTACATTTCCTTCTATTTTAGCCTAGTCCAAAATATTCACTCTTAACATCTACGGTTTTTCCTCTTTACCTAAAAGTGTTGCTGACTTCAAGCTATCTTTAGCTTATGATCCATTTTCTCAATCAATGGATGCTAAAAACACATCGCCTTAGTCAATAAAATATTCATATGAGTCTCCCTCAACATTGTTATTTTATACATAAAAGCTTATTATAGAAAGTAAATGAAGGTGATAAAAATAAATGATTGGCTATTCAAGTTCCCATGGATAATCACAGTAGGCATATTCTTTTTTTGGGAATATATTCAGACTTATTTTCTCTCAAAATATTTATGTTTGGGTGGCTCTCTACCACCGAGTTGGTGGAAAATGCTAACTTGGTAGATCAGAGTTTCTAATAAAGATCTATCTATTAACAAACAAACAACAAGGTATAATGGCATATTTACCTTACAAAAGTGGTGTCAGTCTTCAAATTTGGGGGACCTGTGTGGTAAGACATCAAGTCAGTGGGAATGGATCTGAGTCAGTGTCACTGGGCAGGCTAAGAGAGACCTATCTGCTTTCAGGCGGTTTCAGTGGCCTTTGGGTCTTCAGAGGTCGGGTCCTCTTTTCTTTTCATTTATGTTTCTTGAAGCCACAGGGTGTCTTGTTTGTCAGGTAATCCACTACAAAGCAGGCACATCCAAAAAAAAAAAAAAAAAAAAAGGCCTCTCTTGGTATTGTAGCTGGGACTTTCTGAGAGGGCCAGTTGCATTTATTTGCATTTATGAGATTTGATGGTAGCAGTGGTCAAATAATTCTATGTTGCCCACATGTCCATATTGCTCTTCACTTTCCTACCTCAAAAATCCCCAAACCCCCATAGGCAACAAGGTGTGCAAGTCATATGTGCCATGTTCGATATCTTGAAAATGCCGACAATGCTTAGATAAAACTGGTTTGTTTTATGAATTGAATTTTAGGACATTGGTTTACTGAAGTTGAGGAACTATCCTTACTGTGAGGTTTTTCCATCACAGTGTCAATACCCTTTCCCTCTACATAAGGAGGGATGTGTTTTCATGAGCAGCATAAACCTACACTTAACTGAAGCTATTTTCCTTTTCCAGCGTTTGTTTCTGGCAGCCTGACTTCGATTATGGCTACTGAAGGCAATGTGAGTACCTGTATGCATTCCCCTTGGAATACCCAGGCTTTAGATATTTCCAGTTTGATGAGTAAGTACATTCCTTTGACCATGTGGGTCCTGGAAATTGGTGATTATTCTTGGTGGCAACTGCCTTTAGGTGCTGAGCCATCCATCCAGCCCTCAAAGTTCAAGAAAATTGTAAAAATATCTGTGCTAATAGGCATATTTATAAGTGTTATATGGACAGAGAAATGGGGAAAAGAACAAAAGAAAAGCAAAAAAAAATTGTTACCAGGGCCTTGAACATTATCCTTGCATTACTTCAGTTTTTCCACTGAAAGTTTATAATTTTCCAACTGGGAGAAATTAATTTTGTGTGTGTGTATAGGAATGGAAAGCTAAGGTAACATGAGTGCATCTAATACTGAAATATTCGTGAAAGTCTAGAAAAAAGAAATCGCATGTTCTTTCTCATATATGAATCTGCTTATGAGGTTTGTATGTATTTGTGGGTGTAAATGTGGATATAGGCCCTGAGACTAGAAATGAAATGAAAGGGAAAGGGTGTTGAAGAGGGGGAGGGTGGTAAGACACTGGACACGAATGTATAAAGGAAGATAGGAGGTGAGTGGGAGAGGGGATAGGGAGAACCCAGTAGACAGAAATGGCAGCAAGGAACATTTTGGGTGAAAGTGCCATAATGAAACTTAATTGTGTATTCTAACTAAAAAAAAATTTAAAAAATCCATTTAATAAACACTCAGAATCTATTACCTGCTGGGGTCTGTGTTAGGTAAGAACTAGAGACTTAGTTGACTTCAGATAATGTGGCACTTTGAATGACAATGGCCCCCATAGGTTCACAGGGAGTGGTGCTGTTTAAAAGGATTAAGGTCTTGTTGTATTGGTGTGGCCTTGCAGGAAGTGCGTCACTAGGGATGGACTCAGAGGTTTCAGAATCTCAAGCCAGGCCCAGTGGTTCTCTCGCTCTTCCTGCTGCCTGCCAACCCAAATGTAGGACTCTCAGCTCCCTCTCCAGCACCATGATTCCATGCTTCCTGCCGTGATGAGCATGGACTAAACCTCTGAAACTGTAATCTTAAATATCTTCCTTTATAAAAGTTGCCATGGTCATGGTGTCTCTACCAAGCTAGAGAAACCCTAACTAAGACAGACAAATTGATGTTCACGTCTTTAGGACGTAATTCCCAGGGATTAGCAGAAAAAGGCTGATGGGATTGCCGGAAGTCTACGGGGTCATCTGTGTGACCTTTGACCTGGAGCCATCATCACCGTGGCATGTGACCCACTTTCCTTGGCCCTGGGCGCCGATGACTTCTGCTCTCGGGTGGAGACTGGCTATTTATGGACTTTCTCATTCCCCGAGCCACCCTGCACTGCAGCCTCCCTGGGCCCAGCTCCCACTGCGGCTCTATTTTCCTCTAATTTCGCTCACTGCTGTCAGCGCTGGGCGGTTCTATCCGAATTGCTCTGCAGCATCTCTCCCAGCAGCTCTTTGGCTTTTCCCTCCTTTATTTTTCCATTCAGAAAATTAGTTCCATTTCCTGCTGCCATCCGTCCCCTAAGTCAGATGTGGCCGAGGAGACCTACTTTTGTAGCACAAGGTTTATCTGATACACTTGACCTAATCACATCCTGGGTTACACTTCATTTCCCCTAAACTAATGTTTGCTGAGCTTCACGAGTTGAACGCTCTGCCTGGGGCAGGCGTGCAAAGGAGGAAAAAAAAAAAAAACCTAAAGCGATAGGTGCTCCTGGCCACACGTGTATAATAGATAGTGCCCACAACTTAAAACTAGGTTGAAGTATTTGAAATTTTGATATGTGTAGGATTACTCGTTTCAGCTAAGCTGAATTGTTTGTAACCTGACAGCATTCTTTCTTTTTTTTTTCTCTTCTAAAGGAAAGAGTGGAGTTTTTAAGGTTGAAGCTGGGGTTAGAGCATGAAATAATTAACTCACCAAGTTCTAAGACTTCCTCTCGGTGTCCCGCCTTCTGCAGAGCGGACACCTGTCCTTCCCTTTTCTCTTCGGGCTTTCCTCTGGGCACCTCTTTCTCCCAGTCCACCAGCCACCTAAGTGCTAGGGTGGGTTTTCTTTTCTTCCCCAACACAATCTTTTTATTGGTTGTTTGGGGGTTTCGCATAAAGCACCCCGGAGCACATTCATTTCCTAGTCTTCCCAGGTTCTCTCCCCTCCTTGTGACCTCCCCCAGAGAGAAGCAGGAAGAAAGAAAAATAAATAAATAAAATACCGGGTCCAATGTACGTTGCCCACATACTCACCGGAGCATGGTCAAACTCTCAGTGGCCAGCCAGCCCCTTAATTAAAACTGAGTTCTTCCCCATCCCTACACCCCCAAGCCCTCAACAATACAGAGCTACACTTCACACCCATCACAGTTTTTAAAGAGTTCTCTTTGATGGCTTCCTGCCTAAACTGTTTTTCCCTGTTTGGGGTGTGTGTGGGAGAGATAGGAGTGGTGGTGGTGGTGGCCTGTGTTATCACCCGAGTCCATGTTAATGCCAGAGGCTTGTACTGCTGTCAAGGGCCATGGTGGTGTCCATGGTTCTTGCTGTAGCCAGGGCTGCATTGATGTCTTTGGTTTGTATTGGCACCAGAGACCATGCTGAGGTCCATGGACTATGCTGATACCAGAGGCCATGTGGGTGTCTGCGGTCCATGCTGTCACCAGAAACCATGGGAAGTCCATGATCCATGCTGCTGTCGCTGGCTGTAAAGGACTAGGGAGCTTCTTTTGCTGTGGTATCGGTGACTGCAGACTCACACCAGACAATGAGAGAGACAGAGTGCATTTTCTTAAATGCAGTTCCCATGGTGTCACTTATTAGCTTACATTGACTTGATGGCTACCCACTGGACTTCCTATAGACCTGACAATTTAAAACACGATTTACAAGGCCCCATGTGACATGGCTTTGTCACTCAGGGTGGCTATCTGTCACTCTGGGTCGATACTTACTAGATCAGCCATGCCTATTTTGTTGTGTCACAGCCTTTTAGGCCTGGGTCTTTCTTTTTTAAGCATTTGATGCAATCGACTCACAGGCTGTCTTCCTTGACCACATGCTTCTGGTGAACTCTCCTCCATCCTCCATGCTTCTGTTGCCCTGTTTGAACATTTACCCGAAGACCTTATTATCCTTGATCTATTGTACTCTCTGTTCCTATCCATCTCTTGCCTCTCTGCTGCCTCTGTGTGCGAGTGTGTGAGTGTATATGTGTGTGAGTATATGAGTGATTGTGTGTGTGTGTGTGTGTGTGTGTGTGTGTGCCTGTGGGCGCTAGAGGTCAAGATCAGGTGTCTTCCTCAATTACACTACACCTTACTTTTTGAGACAGAGTCTCTCAATGAAGACTCCTGATTTGGCTAGAGAGGCAAGGAAGCCCTAGAAGACCCCCCCGTCCCTACCTCCCTTGCTTATGATTGCAGATGTGCGTCACTATGCCTGACTTTTTTTTTTCTTGGGTTCCAAGAATCAAACTCAGGTCCCCATGCTTGTGTAGTGAGAAATTTACTGCTGAGCCAGCTTTCCAGCCTCTGTCTCTCTTTCACGTGTGTCTGGAAGCTGTCTGAGAGCATGTTTGGCAATGAATATCTGGTCGTTGGCAATGAATAATTTTCTAATAAGTGATTATTGCATAACCAAGGGCCACAGTTTATAGATAGTTGTCTAAGAAAAATAATTAAGGATATGGGTTATTGCTTATTGGGAGATGCTTAACATGACTAAGAATCTAGATATGTATTCCTTGGCATTTATACAGCATCAATCAATCAATCAACCAATCAATAAATTGATCTAGCATGTATTATTCTTTAAGACTTAATTAGAAATGCTCTGGTCTTGGATAATTTTAGTGGTAAGTTTTTAGGTAAGAATAGATAGCAGTTACACTTAGATATATCAGGTTCATAGGCAATGGGGCTGGCTCAGTGCCTTTACTGCTGTTCACTGCTGTTTTACCTAAGACTCCAAAAGAGTCTTGCTTTTGGAGATGCTTCTTATGGAGAAGAAACCCTAAAGTCAACTCAGTTCAAAGCTGTATGACTGTGTTTTCTAAGGAATTGTTTTAAATACCATTCCTTCACTGAATAGTGCCAGAAGATGAAATGTCAGGTAAAAGGTTTCTCCTGAAACAAAGTTTTCTCAAGCAAGTCATGCCTCCTTTGTCCCATGATCACTTATGTCTGCCACTCTAGTTGTGCCCCTTTGTTCCAGTAGTCATTGTGTCTGGCACTGTGGTTGTGTTCCCTGATGCTGTCTTGACCGAGCTATGGGGTGAGTGGGGGCGCTTGTCTCCTGTGCTACTTCCTGTGCTGGTTTCCCAAAAGGCTCTGTATTGGCCCCCTCCTCGGAAGGCAGCTATTGCCGAGTTTTTACATCATCCAGACAGCCAATACCTTAGACTGTGCTGTCTTTAAGAAGCCTAGTGACCCTTCCTTTCTCTGGGCTGTGATATGAGTGAGCACCAGGGATGGTAATAGTCATGGTAAAGGAAGGAGTTAATTTTCACACATCAGACCATGTGAAAGGGTGTGAAACCAATGGCAGTTTTGTGTTGCAGGTGACATCAGCATGGGCCCACACTGAACAGAAGACAGTGCCAGATCTGCTCAGTGTGAGCCTGACAGGCAGATCAGGCCCTGGAGTCTGGGTCACACATCTCCTCCCACAGAGCCTCAGTTAGGAAGGCTCCATGGGCTGCTAGACATAGGTTAATGGGTGGGGTGGGAGGCGCTAATTACCGCTGGGAAACATTTGGCGCCTGTCACAGGACATTGTCTTGGGTTTCAGATTCTCAGCACTTAAATGGGACAGCTGAGACAAGCTGAAAAAGGCACTGTAATTTTTTTTTCACATCTCCAACAGATTTATTTTAAAGGAATGGCCTAAGGGAGAAAAAAAAAACAGGGTATGGAAGTATGGATTACAAAATAAATACAAATGTAAGCTGTTTTACTAATTATTTTATAACTACAAACTCGTTCAGAGGATGATGCCCTGTACAAAACACAACAGATTCAAATGAGGTGTTCCCTTAGCAAGTCGAAGAGTCAGTCTCTGGTATTTGGAATTTAGGACACAGTCCGTCCTTGTTTTTGGATGGATCACTGGGTGTTTGGCACAGTCCATGCTTTTAACCAGATTTGAACAGAAGAATGGCCACCTGACCCAGGTTCTGCCCCACAATGCAGTGCCAGGTGGGGTTGTACTTCTTGTCAAACTCCTTGAAATGGGCCATACTGTCCTTTTCTATGTTGTACTTCTCCAACGCCCGAGTAGCGCACTCCAGCGAGTCCTGTTGCATCTCTTCTGGCATGTCTGCATTTTTGATCACTGCCTTCGGGTCGCACATGGTTACCATGGAGCAGGAGCCAGCCAGCTGCTGCGAGCTCCCGAGGAAGGTGCTGGAGCCGCTCAAGCAGCTGAGGAAAGTTGGTTGCTAGCGAAGCCGTGGCATATCTGTGATTTTTGATTTTTTTTTTGTGAAAATAGTGTGTTAGGTAAAACTAGAGGTGTGCTTAGCACAAGTCTGTTTTATTGTCAAGGAAAAATTGAAGCCACTGTTTGGGTGGGCTGGAGTTTAGTGCCAGTTGACCTCAGGAGAGTTTTTATTCTATAAATGTACCCATTTTGGAACAATACATGTACTGGGGTAACTTTTAGATTGCCTAGCATCACCAATCTCCATTTCCAGCGTGAATACTTTGCTGTCTGGAGTAATTCAGCAGCAGGAGACTTTCCAGATGCTTGTCAGCTCACCCTGTGACAGGACCACGGAGATATGTCCTACAACCATCATACGGAGCAAAAATAGATACAAGACATGGCGTTTTGATTACTGTGTGTCAGACTCAATATGTCTGAGTGTAATATGTCTACAAGAGCATTGGTTTTGTCTTGAAGTCTTGACCAGGGGCTCAGCCTGACGGCCAGGAGCCAATTATGAGCCAAACTAATTTTAGTAGGGCCATGATGGTATGTTACTCAGGCTGTCTGAAGTCTACACTGTAGGTGTGCAATTGGCACTGCTAGTTTCAGAGAGAGTAAAATGAGAGTTTGGCAGAGGCAGCAGTAGTGGAACTTAACACAGATGAGAGACTAAACAGACAGTGGCAGGCAACCTGGCCAGGTCAGTGATGGAGCATGTGTGTAGGATAGGGGAAAGGCCACAGAAGTGACTCACAATTCTGGGTTGAGCTTTGGGTGGGCAGTGTTACTATAATACATGCATCACTTTGAGCCACACAGAGCAGTAAACATTTAAATCATGATACCCATGTTGGAGGCATCAGCAGCACATGCTAACAAGATTGGGGACCGAGACCAAGTAACACACAGTTGAGCAAAAGGCTTGGTCTGACCTACTATTTATAAGTGATGTCTGTGCTAACCACAGTGGCAAGGTTCCTCATCTGTGAAAGAGAGTAGAACAGGACATGCCTTGAAGGACCTTGGGAAGTCACACAGAGCAGTCATTCCAACAAATAAAGAACACTAAGAGTGAAGTTAACAGCCATAGAAGTGCTAATTAACCGCCTTCCAAACCAGAGAAGTCTTCACATCGAAGCTGCACTTGACAGGGTCTCGAAGGGAAAGGGGACAGGGTCTTAACCAGGGGACACACAGAAGAAGGAAAGGCACCGATAGACTTGAGTTGCTAAAGTGCCTGAGACTTCTGCAGGAAAGAGGAAAAATTAAGGTTTTAGGAGAAAAAGCAGGTATTTGGTGGTATGACCACAAGAGACAGTAGGTTGACATTTCAATTGTAACTTTAAGATACATTACTTTAAATGAAATATGTGGTTTCCATCCAAGTCTTTGAGTTCACACTTAGCAATATTCTAGTTGTCTTCAAGCAAGTATCAGTGGTGGACAAAGAGAAACAGGAAGACAGGTAGCTATGGTTAGAGTCAAAAGCTTGCTAAACAGCTCTGAACACCAAACCTGAAAGGCAGTAGGTGTTGCTGAAGCCAAGGGCCTGATGGGTACCTGGTTGGTGATCTGAAAAGTGTTTGGGTTCTATGGCACGTTCAGTAAATGTGGGGGAAGTGAGATTTACTCACTGGTGTGTGAATAGGGCATGGGAACGAAAATAGAGAACACATTTGGCCATCTTAGGGAGGAAGGAAATACAGGCAGGCTCCAAACCAGGACCTAAAGAGGACTGTCAGCTGGATATTTGAGATTTCTAACGAGGACTTTAAGTGATTGCAGGGCTAGCTTTCATTAAGGACAGGGCAATCTGAAATCACCAGAGAGGGGACAGGAAGGAGGAGAAGGGGGAGAGGAATTTTATAGACATTTTTTGGTAAGTGACGGGTATGTGTGTCTCCTCTCTCTGCCACATTCATATGCTGAAGTCCCAATCCAATTCAAGACGGGATGCTGCTAAGCAATGTGTTGAAAGGTCATGAGGATGGTGCCCTCATGCATGTGCTCCCTTACCTGAAGATTAATTTCTTAGTGGCCATGTGAGTATACATTAAGATCATAGCTGTCTGCAAGTCAGAAAGAGGTCATCGCCATGTCAGCAACTTGACTGTACCTATCCCAGCTTCTAGAACCAAGATGATATATTTTTTTAAGTCACCCAGTCTGTGGTTTTCTGTTATAGCAGTCCACTTTGACTAAGAAAAAATTTAAAACACATTTAAAATAATGCCAAGAAAGACAGGATATACAATAAAAAAGGAGATGCCATGTTAAGCCAAGAATTCCTTTCTTTCCTTCCTTCTTTCTTTCTTTTTTTTACTTTTGAGACAGGGTTTCTCTGTGTAACAGCCTGGCTGTCCTGGAACTCACTCTGTTGAGTGACCAGGTTGGCCTCAAACTCACAGAGATCTGCCTGCCTCTGCTTCCTGAGTGCTGGGATTGAAGGCATGCAGCCCCCCCCCCCAATGAGTTAAGAGTTTTAATCTCTAATGGAAAAAAAATCAAGGATGGGGATCTAAGAATCTTTTTTTTTAAAAAAAATATTTTGGAGGCTTTCAAAACCTTGATCCAAATGGAAAAGTATAAACGAATCTTGAAATTATTTAGTAATATTAAAAAGGAGATATAATTCTTAAATTAGAAAGCTCAATATATGAGATAAAATCAACATTGAACTTCTCTCTCTCTCTCTCTCTCTCTCTCTCTCTCTCTCTCTCTCTCTCTCTCTCTCTCTCTCTCTCTCTCTCTCTCTCTGTGTGTGTGTGTGTGCACATGGAAGTCAACCTTGAGTGTCAATCCTCAGGAGCTGCCTCCCACTGTCCTGGAGCTCACCAAGTAGGCCTGCCTCATTATCAACAAGCCTCAGATACCTTTTGTCTCCCTCTGCACACGATGGAGATTGTAGGCACATGCTACCATGGCAGAGTTTTACGTGGGTAGCAGCGATCGAGCTGAGGACCCCATGCTTACAAAGTAAGTAGTTCATAGACCGAGCTCTCTCCTCAGCCAACCATTACAGGTTTGCTACCAAACCCGACAGCTGGAGTTTCGTCCCTGGATTCCACACGGCAGAGGAGAAAACTGACATCTGCAAGTTGTCCTTGTTTACACGCACACACACACACACACACACACACGCACGCACGCGCACGCACACGCACACGCGCACACGCACACGCACACACACACACATGCACACGCACGCACGCACGCACGCGCACGCACACGCACACACACACACGCATACGCACGCACACACACACACGCACAAATAAATGGGCATAATAAAAAGCTTAAAAGTTGTATGTTTCATGAGGGATTGTAAATGGGCTCTCTGAAAGCAATCTGAAAATAACTAAACATTTGGTGATACACATATCCTATTATCATGTAATTCCAGTTCAGATTAATACCAAATCCATAGTAACATGCATAGATACATACAATGTGTACGCATACACTTAAGCAGAGTTGCTAACTGCCGATTTATAGCTGATAGCAAAACTGTAAAAGCTGTAAAGCTCATTATTAAGCGACTGGATAAAGAAATCACATTGTCACACTGAAAATGAGCCATAGCTATCTGCATTAATATGGAAAAAAAAACCTCAAAAAATGAAGTAAGGGAAAGCGTCCACGTTAGGGCTATCGTTTAGCTACTGCTTACAGTTATTAAGATGTATGTGGGAACGAAAACGTGCTCACGTTAGAGTAAGGCGGAGCTACTGAGAGGGAAGTGGATGAGGGAAGACACTTGGCGAGATTGCAGTATTTATATTTTATTTTCTTAAAAACGTCAACCATAGGAAAGGAGTTACATGGCATTCAGTAACTCAGGATGTGGTGTAGCCGGGGCACCTCGCACTGACCTGTCAGCTTGCTGTCCCGTGTGTCACTCACTGGGCACAGTGAGTTTAAGCAGAAAGCTTGCTTTGAGAGGAAGCACATGGCTCTATCCATCCCAGCCTTGAGCCTGCCTGGCACTTTCTGTCATCTCCTCTTTCCTGTAGTCATCAACACTGCGTACACTTCCTTAGCTCCCACTTATTCCCAGACCCTGCTGGAATTTGTCTCCTGGCTCCAAAGACTGTGTAGTCAAGATTTCTGGGATGGTCTACATCTCAAGTGTCTCACACTGACTTGTGTCCTTCAACACATGGTCCCCAGCTGGTCACAGTTTGGTGACGCTGTAGAATCCTTGAGACATAAGACCTACACACTCTCAGTAGGCTTCTGGGGTGAACCTTGAGGGCGAGAGCCAGCTTCCTGTCCTGGATCTTTGTTTCCTGGCCTGAAGTGAGGGCCTCAAGCTCCTGCTGCCCCAGACCTCACTACTGCACTGACAGTAGTTCTCTATCAAGATGCATTTCCTGAAACAGTGTGAGCCCAAACAACCTCTCCCCCCCCCCAGTTTCCTCTTATTAGGTATGGTGTCACAGTGGTGAGAAAAATAATGATACAGAAAATCTCTAATAAACCTTCCCTTTAAAGCATCAGAATTTGGTGGCTTGGACCAACTTTTCTCCAGAGTCTCTCCCTTACTCTCACGATGCTCTTCTCCTGAGTTTGACCATGGGTATTCCTGTTTATTTTTCCTCAGGTGACCCTTTTTTTTATTGCTTTACTGTTCATGTGTTGGTCTTCCTTTGGGTTCTTATTGCTAGCCTTTGCCGTTCTATAGCTTTTCCAGGAGATCATACCCAAGCTCAAACTCCCACTGCCCTTCTCTGTTATTCACTATCAGAGAGAGATTTTCATTCCATATTTTGGTATTGCATAGTGTTTAAGTGGTTGGCATCCAGAAAAAGTTAAGCCTAGTTTTAAGCGTATTACCACAGGTAAATTTTTACTAATCAAATGCCTTTCAATTCCTTTTAAAAAGTCAAGTTTAGTTTTCCAACAATATAGAGAGAAACTTGTGGAGTTTTCAAGTATTTGTGGAGAACCCCAACTCTCTCTCTCTCTCTTTTTTTTTTGAGACAGGGTTTCTCTGTATTGTTTTGGAGCCTGTCCTGGAACTTGCTTGGTAGACCAGGCTGGTCTTGAACTCACAGAGATCCACCTGCCTCTGCCTCCCGAGTGCTGGGATTATAGGCGTGTGACGCCAATGCCCAGAGAACCCCAAACCCTTTGTCACTTAGTAATGGCAGTATATATTGTCAGGCATGTGAGGAAAATGCCACAAGAAGTGGCAGATGCTGCAAGCCAGTGTTCCCAGAAATGAAGAAACATTTGTCCAAGTTGATGGTTAGCTTTAATTGTCAACTTAATACAATCTAGAATTATCTGGGAAGAGAATCTCAATCAGGGGTTGAGCTTTGGGCTGGCCTGGAGCATGTATGTGGGGGGCATCACCTTAAGTTAATTGATGTGGCAAGACCCAGCCAACTGTGGGTGGCACCGTTCTCTAGGCAGGGGTTCCTGAACTGTGTGCTGAGCACAAGGATGCCAGTGAGCTTGTCTACATTTCTTTCTTTCTACTCTTGACTGTGGATGTGATGTCACCAAACTGTTTCAAGTTCCTGCAATCGTGACTCCCTCCACAGTGACGACAGGTCAAGACAAACCCCTCTCCCCCAAGCTGCTTTTTGCCATGGCGTTTTACCACAGTAACAGAAATGAAACTAATCAGCATAGTATGCATGTGTGCAGGCATGTACATGTGCATAGATGTGTATGTGTATGTCAGAGGTCAACCTCAGGTGTTATTCCTCAGGAACAATACATCTTGTTATCTGAGTTGTTCACTGGCCTGAAACTCGCTGAATAGGCTAGTCTGGCGGGCTAGCAAGTTCCAGGGATCTGCCTGTTTCTGCCTCCCTAACACTGACGTTATAAGCACACCACCATAGCTGGCTCTTTAGCATGATTTCTAGGTCCTCATGCTTGTACAGCAAGTACTTCATTGACTGAGCCGTTGTCTCAGCTCTCAAATGAAACATTTGAGCCATCTTTCCAAGGCCAAAGGAAAAGTATGCTTTCCTCCAATAAAAACTACGGATGTGTTTTCAATGAGACTTCCCCCCAAATTTTAGACCTATCCTAGGGAAAATTTACATTTTTAGAATAAGTCGTCGCTTTTCTCTATAACATCCAGACAGGAAGAAAATAAGTTGGGAGGAGTATCTTACTTAACTCTAAATGTCAGGGACGGTTGGAATCGTCTACTAAAACGCTCAGGCGGCTGTTAATGTTTTCACCTACCCAGTGAGAAAGCCACATGAAGGTCTTGAAACTGACTAGTCCATGGGTTCCACTTCCTGTTGTGAGGAGGAAAATGTGTCTTAGACTCAGTAAAGCTCTCAGAGGTTGTTTTCACGACTTCTTGTAGAGCGGTTGGGGTTTCAAATGCACATCTACCAAGTGAAACCGAAACCCTTGGTAATTTGTTATTTCTCTAATGTGCAGCCTGCCTCTGGCCAGGGGAAAACACTGAACATCAGTAAGCTGGCTTTGTGGGAGGACTATCAGCAGGCTTGAGTCACAAACAAGGAGCTTGCTTGGAGGAATGGAACACTTTGCCTGGGTGGGGTAGGGGGGCTGCACTGACCTGATGTGGACTCCTAACTCCTAAACCCAGGCTAGGTACAAGAACCCAGCTGTAGATCTAGGGCTGATATTAGGATGAATGAAGACACATTTTGACTTGGGGGTTTCCCTGGAAACCGCTATAGGCTTGATGGCAGCTAAAGAGCTAAGTAGAGCCACTGGGAGCCAACCACCAATGACTGCTGAGACTCAGTTCCCTGTTCCATGGCTGAGGAGCCAAGGAATGAAAGTCACCCCTGTGTTTTCCTCCCAGGACTCCATAGCTGTCCCCTAGGCACTGCCTCCCATTTCCTTGTTCTTTTTTAGAGCTTTTGGTGTTGTCTCAAGTAATGTACTTTCATCTTGTTTACCTGGGGCTCCAGACTTCTAGGAATAACCTCTGCTTTCTCCCTTCCCCTGCTCGCAGTTGCTGCTTTTGCTCCTTGGGATTCCAGATTTCCCTTACTGACTATCAAACCTTTACTCTTTTGGTCTTTAGCCCCAGCTCTCAATTGAACTGTATTACATAACCAGTAGGTACTAATTGGGTTTACTGATCTCAGGATATTGGTATAATAAGAAACAAAGAAAGCCCAGAGACTAAGGAGTGGTAAGGATCTTAGACTGAGAAGTTGGCAGTGTGGGAAATATTAGGGAGAGGGAAGGGAGATAAGCCCCTTAACAGGGTCTTATGTTTAGACTTAAGTAGCATGCCATGATTGACATATGTTGAGTTTGCTTAAGCATTATTTATTCTCAAAGAGAACAGCGATCCAAAGGAAGAAAAGATGTTCATAAAGTAAAAAGCCAGGTCATGATTGCACAGGTTTTGTGTCCCTGAAGAAACACAATTTGACCTTAACCCCATCTTCCCTACTGAGGGAAACACAAATCATGCTTACTCTAAAACGATGAGTTTCATTTATTAAGTGTTGGCTTATCTTTGCATATCTCCATGATGCATTCACAGAAACATGAGTTTTGCTTATCAGAATATTTTCACAAATAAATTTTGGCAGATCTCCTTAAGACTTATGGGATTAGAATTCACACACACACACACACACACACACACACACACACACACACATATATATATATATATATATATGTATTGCTCTATAGTTCATTCTGCCCTTAGTCAGGTGATAATTCCACTGTCTCAGCCTCCTTAGTATTTCTTGTATATATCTTGCTTTTACAAATGAGGAAATAGGCTTAGAGTGAGTTTCTTTGGGTAGTATATCTCCTTGTTAATTCTGGGCCTGTGGCTTTAAAAATTCTATCCGAGTTCTACTGTAGATCATATTCCCTTGCCAAACATACAGCAGAGTCACATGCACCATTCATCAGCAGTTGGAAATGTGGACTACTAGTCAAATGCATCTAGAGTATCACAAAATTCATGAGATTACCTACCATACCAACTTTTAGAGCCACTTTTAATTGCGTGTTTAAACGTTAAAGTCTCTGCTTGCTAACAATAAATGTAAATTATGTAAACAAAAAATTTCAGCTTAGATGCTATAAAAGAAAAATGAAACTTTTTAAAGCTAAAGTTCTCTATAATATTTGCACAGAGAGTGAGAGTGAGAGAGAGATGGGAGAGAGAGAGAGAGAGAGAGAGAGAGAGAGAGAGAGAGAGAGAGAGAGAGAGAGAGAGAGAGAGAGAGAGAGAGAAAGGCTTTTGCAAGCATAATTTTTCTTTGGGTTTTCCAGTTTTGTTTGGAATCTGGCTTTACATGACTTGATGAGAATGTGTTGTGGAAAATGTGTGTATTTTATATAAATTGTCATGTCTGATTTGAATATTTGAATATTTATCATCTATAAAGCATGTGAGAAATATTCAGAGATAAAGATAGAATAAGATATGTAAATGTGGCCGAGAATAAGAAATTCCCAATCAGGAGGCTTTAGAGTCCCTGAGGTCACACAAGAACGATAAGGAATTTCTTTCTCAAGGCTATTTAATGCCTGTGGTTCAGGCGGTTAATGCCCTGTATATTAGCAGGACCATGAAGTTAGTCTGTTGTGAACATTTAACAGCTTGAGATGGAAACAATTATTCTCGGGGTTTATTTAAATAATCAACATCATTTAGAAAGCAAGAGAGAAAAGAGACGTTTCTTCTCTCACAAAAATGTGTAGGTAAAGTATTTCATGATTTTTCTAAAACTTCATCAAGCACGGTGCCCTCAGTAACCCAAGTAGTAGCGAGAGTTGCTTGTGGGAGGAAACAGGAAGCCCTACAGATGAATGCCGTTACCTTTTCCCAGGTTCAGCTTGATGTATATCGATTCCAATTAGCACATTTTGTGCCTCAGCTCGTAGCTCCCCTTGAGCTCTGCTTGGAGAGTCTTTCTTCTGTCTTTCTTTCTTTCTTTTTTTTTTAGAATCCACCCTGCTCATAAACACTGCCGCCCCCTCCCTTCTTCTCTCTTTACAAATGTTACAACACAATCAGAAATTGCCTCTTTTCTTTCCTTCCTGCATTTCCAGCAGGTTCCCTTGCGTCAGAAGCCGAGGAAGAAAACTCAAGGTAATTAGATCCCTTTTGTTCCTGTATTCCTTTCTTGTGCCTGTGATTGTGATTTTTTTTCTTTCTTCCTTTCTCCTGGGTGCCTTCTTGGGGAAGGGATCAGATTCTTGTCTGTCTGAATTTAATATCTGGAGGTGGATGGCAGATTAATTTTTTGGGTTGCTTTTGGACCGATTTTAAGAAGGAATGACATGCTGTTCACTGGGACTAGTCCCTCGTGCTTTGTCCACAGAGCATGGGGAAGCTGGCACTGAGTCAGGACATCCCCAGGGGTCCTAGGTGGGCTTTAACCCTTCCGTGTCTGTTGCATAACTGCCGCTGTTCTTGTGGGAAGGACCCATGTGTCTGCTGCAATGTGCTTGCTAGTTCTGAGAGTTGAACGTTTTCAACTTACTCTTTTTGACTAAGGTTTTCAGACCTATGATTGCATATAAGTCTCACTGCCTCTTTGCCCGGGTTTTCTAGGTACCGAATGAATGTTTAAAAATAGAACAGATATATGGGATCCTCTCTCTCTCTCTCTCTCTCTCTCTCTCTCTCTCTCTCTCTCTCTCTCTCTCTCTCTCTCTCTCTCTCTCTCTCTCTCTCTCTCTCTCTCTCTCTCTCTCCCCTTCCTCCCTACCTCCTTCCCTTTCTTTTTCTTTTTTTTTTCAGACCGGGTCACACTTAACCTGTTCGCGTAACTGTTGCAGGTTTTTTCACCATGAGTCGGAGGAGGATATCGTGTAAAGATCTGGGCCACGCTGACTGCCAGGGTTGGCTGTACAAGAAAAAGGAAAAGGGAACTTTCCTGAGCAACAAATGGAAAAAGTTCTGGGTGGTGCTGAAGGGGTCATCGCTGTACTGGTACAGCAATCAAATGGTGAGTGGTCTCTCCTCCTCCTGCCCCAGCCTCTTTACCAAAGAGTGGCTTCCAGGGCACAGAACAGGCGTCCCCTTGGGGAAGTTGATCCTGATCTCTGGGAGTTGGAGCAGAGCAAATCAGCAGATTTGATAGAGAACTCATTTCTGCTCCAGGAACTATGTAGGTTAGTGAGCTGTGCTGCTCCGGGGAGAAGCCATCTGGCTTTACTATTCTTATTAGAGAAGAAGGAAAAGGGACTCCAATTATATCCTTGCTTAAGGAAGGAGATGTTGGGGTTCTACCGATGTTATTGTTCTATGAGATCCTCATAGTTCCACGATCTGTCTGGATATCATTTGCTTTGGGAACTTTGCCTTGCTAAGAGCTTATTAAAAAGGGACTCAGCATCCCTCTTTACTAAGGGTGGAAATCTATCAGTTCAGAGACACGATATCCATCCCTTCTCCCACCGTCTTCTCTCCTCCTGATCTTTGCAGGTATGGGCTGGTTTGGGATTGCTAACCCCTATGCCAGCCTTGGGTAGAGACAGGTGACATTGTTCCATGTTGACTTTAGATATGCATTGTGAGGACAATACTCACAGAGGTGGTTGCTGAGTTTGTCCTCTGATGGCCACGCGGCACTGTGGTCAGCTTCATGGACTGACTATTGAAAACGAGCTGGGAATGATGTTCTTGTATTGTCTTTTGTGACTGGAGATATTTTGAGAGGGACATTGGTGTTGTTAAAAGTAATCTGTAGAGCTTTGTAGGCAGATGTTCTGTCACTGACTCTGGGGTAATGGGAAGCCACTGCAGGTTTGGGGTCCCTTTGTGATGGAAGGAAGACTGATAGAGAAGGTTTGTTTAATCATTTAAGGGAATAGTACTAAATTAAGCTAACCTGGGACTGCGTGGTCTTTCAAACAAATACAGCCTCCTTCTTAAGGGGAATTAAGGTTGATATAAGTACTTAGTGATTTCTGTTATTTTATTTTTAGTTATTGAGTTATATTTATTTACTCATTGTGTGTGTGTGTGTGTGTTTGGGTATACAAGTATTATCAGTCATGAGTGGAAGTCAGAGGACAACTTTCAAGAGGGATTTGTTTCTTTTTTTCCCATCATGTGAGTCCCTGGGTTCTAACTCAAGTGGTTAGCCATGGCAACAAGTACCTTCACCACCTGAGTCATCTCTCTAGCTTTCCATTTCCTATTATTTTAGGCTGTGGCATTTTGGTAGTTATCACAAGTAATTGTCACCTGCATCTTTCTTACAATGAGCTGATCTGAGTTACCCTGTAAACAGCCTTGAGGACTTTCTTGAGCCTGCAGGATAGATTGTGTGTTGCTGGAACATGTTGCATCTACAGGATGTAACAGGCTCAGGATTAAGCAGTCAATTCATCTCATCGTTTGGCCAGAAGGCACTGTCTCTGTCTTGGTAGAAGATGAAAGAAGTCCTTCCTGGAGCCACACAATTGCCACTTGGCTACTTTGGCTTCTCCAGCTACTTTTAGGCATAGGAGCTTCCTAATTTTAGGCATCAGGAATCTCACTCTTCTGCATGGAGCAGCCATGTTGGCTTGGACTAGAGAGAGGAAAAGATGGAGTCTTAGATGCCTGTAGGCTCACCATCCCTGAGTCCCTTTATCAGATGCAGAGAGTACATGTCAGGATGCTGGTCATGTATTTTAGCACCATTAGCAGCATCAGTTTGAGAATAAGCTTAGTTGGCCAGGGAAGTAGAGGGTTATTAATGGTGTACCAAAGGAAGGGTCTTTCATAGAAGATTTCTCATGTTCCTTTGCTTTCTCTTTCCCACCCTCATCCCTGACATCTTAATTGTATATTTGTTGTGGGTAGACATCAATGAAGATTTAATTACCAGTCATATTCCTGTTATCTGTGTTAACACCAACTGCAAAGTAACAGTCAAACACGCCCTCACAGAAAAATAGGCACTTACTGTCTCCACTTGAAGAATTTAGATTTAATAGCAAAGGCACTTAAGAGTTGACTGATTTCTTTTCCTTTCTTTATTCCTTATTCTTCTTGGAGGGCCATCCCTGTTCTTTGTGACTTTGTGTATATCAGGATAGTCTATCCCGTGGGACATCTGCCATATGCCAAGGAATGTTCTAGGTACTCTGCACGCAGGCTCTTTCCTATTCTTCAAAAAACCTCTAGCTGAGTATGTCGGCTTATAGTCTTAGCCACTCAGGAGGCTGAGGCAGGGTGACTGCAGGTTCAAAGCCAACCTGGGCTATAGAGTAAGTTCAAACACAGTCCTGTCAATTTAGTGACTCACGATCTCAAAATGAAAAGGGAACATAAAAAGTCTGAGGATGTAGCTCGGTGATAGGATGCTTGCCTAGCATGCATGAGGTCCAAGGTTCAATCTATGGAGGGAGTCAGAGACAGAGACAGAGATGGAGATGCTGAGACATCTGAGGCATGCTTTAAAAGTTGGCAAACTGCTGGAGTCATACATGAAGGAAGTGGACAAAAAGTTCTCCATGTCCAGGTCCCTTTGAGTCCTAAGTCCCCAGGGAGAGTCAAGATAAATGATGACATTATGATATCCTGATTCTAGAGGGAGACTGAGAGAACATCTCTAGAAGTGACAATTTTCTGCTGTGGATGTACAAACTATCCTATTAGACGCTTGCTCATCCCTGTTGCTGTCGATATTGCCCGAGGACTTTGCCATCCTTTCCTATGTGCTTGTCTGTTGTTGGTTCCCGGCAGTCAGTGAATGGCTCACCTCCTTTTGCTCACATTGCTTCTCCCAACACCAGGACTCAGGCTTCCTTAGGAAAGATCACCAGCCATTTCTCACTTAGCATTTCAATGGCTTAGAATGTGTCAGAGCACATGTAGTTTTACACCACCATATATAAGCCTCAAAAAATCTCAGCTAGTGAAAGACCTAGAATTACACACCACGCTCTCAGTTTCCTGTGCTCTTAGGATAAAGTTCAAACTCATTCCCTGGCTCGGGGCACTGTCCCTTTTCTTTCTTCTTCGTACTTTCCATCTTAACCCAACCTAAGCCGTAGTGATAGGACTTTTGATTCCCATTGATGTGACCAGCTCTACACACACCTTTGTCTATCCTGCTCAGAAAGACTTGTCTCTGGTCCTGGAAGCCTTTTTTTTCCTGCCCAGTTTCAGCAAGTCTTCCCCTCTTCTTAAGAGTCACATTTGAATTTGATAGCACATTTTCTATGTGCATTTATCATGTGGACTCTTCTGAGTTAACTTAGCCGCTCCGTCTTCTTCTTCCTTTTATATTATTTTATGATAGTTTGATTGTCACACACATCCTTCTCTTTGAATGTGTGTCAGACTCCTGTCTTTTGTAATTGCTCATTATGTCTACATAGCAAGATCATGGGTTTTAATTTTAGTACCTTAGTGTCTGGTGTTTTATAAGTACTTGGTTAGTGCTTGTTGATTTCTCAAGCAAATGGGAATGAGGAATCATTGATGCTTGCTTTGCTGAGGGGATTATGAGAAATGAGATCTTATTCAAGTGTTTCTCTTGACAGGAAATAATCTCCTATTAATGGGATTTCCACTTCTACACTAAAAAAATTAATTTGGGGTTTACTCGAGAGGATCTCCATACTGTACTATATCCCATATAGCTGTTCTTATCCTTGATTAGCACCTTCTTTGAAGCTTTGGGAGTAGAAGATGGGGGAAGGGTGAGCATCAGAGTCAGAGGTCTAACGTGAACAAAGGCAGGATAGATTGCATAGGTGAAGGGAACCAACATATACTGTAGACATTATGTCTAATTTTCACATAACTGCTTGACATTGATTTTAGTAGTCCCAATTACCAAAAACCAAGAACTGAAGGGACAGTCTCAGAGCCTCTGGACAGGTAAATGGCAGAGCTGGAATTAACCCTGAAATATTCCAGTACCAGAGTCGGGCTCTTTTCTGTCATCTGTGTGACTCCTCCATTGACAGGTGACCTGGGCCCAGTAAATAGGGAATTCAGACACACTGTTCACAAATAGGCAGGACTACCAGACAGGTGGGGTAAGAATCTAAGGAAGATTCTCAGATTGGTAAGAAATGGGCACGTGATAGTCTGAACATAGTAGCAATCAACCATGAAGGAGTGTATCGCTGGAAACCTGGTTAGGAGCTAGTCAGAAAATGCAAGCATTGAGATGTGGCTCCTAGCAGTGAGAGCTGGAACACACCACACCCACGAGAAGTAGCAGCACCTAGAGAGTATGGACGTAGTAGTTGAGGCTAGAAAGAGACTGATCTCCAAGTCTTAGTGCCTGGAAAAATAACAGGAAAATTGAGGAAGAGTTTGTGGGCAAAATGTAGAATTTTGTATCAGTTCATTGTTGCCTACATATTTGGTTTATTTTTTGTGTTATCCATGTTTTGTCTAAAATTACTAGAGACTTGAGGGGGTTGCTGTATAGATCAACTAATTATTGATGTCATTTGTGCTGCTGCAGCAACAGATCAGGAGAGCTGTGGGGCTGTTGGGTAAACCACCTGACCCTGTTTCATGGAAATTTCAGGTCAACTCCTGCCTTCTGCAGGGCAGTGTCTGGCGGAACAGACACCTTGCAGAGTTCTCGGTCTTGTGAGGCTCCCACTTATCTCTGCAAAGGTAGCTGTTTCCACATGTCGATACAGTTGCACTGACAATGCACCATGGTAACTGTGTCACATGAGAACAAAAAAGTGGCTCTCAGAGGAGCTTAAATGCAGAAGCGCTTTTCTTGGAAGCAGAGAATCTTTTCTCTTTGTGCTTTAATCCCTCGGTAGAGCAGAATTGACCCTTCCAGAATTCTTGAAAGCCAGAATTTCTCTATGTATAAGAGAACTGTCTTGAATGTTTTGGCGAATATGGAGAGCCTTTCTTTCAGCTGTCAAAAAAAAACAGAGTGGTTAGTTTCTCACTGGGAAGAGGGCATCATCCTGGCCTTCACGATTAATTTTATGAGTAATTGGCTCTACACATAAATTCTGAGAAAATATCTTAGTGAATTTGTCATAGGCCGGGAAAATGTTTTTTTTTTTCATTGACACATTCTTTACTTATGTAGCTTATTTTTTAAAAAAATATTTTATTTTATTTGTTATTATGCATGGTGTGTGTGTGTGTGTGTGTGTGTGTGTGTGTGTGTGTGTGTGTGTATGTGTGTGTGTTTAGCCTGGGGCATGGGGAAGTTAGAGGACAGATGTGAGGAAATGGTTCTCTCCTTCTACTTTCTTATAGGCTGCTGGGTTTGAACTCAAGTAGCCAGGATTTTGTGCCAAGCACCCTTATTGGCTGAGTCATCTTCTTGGGCCATTTGTGTAATTTAAACTGTCTCTTTAAAGTTTGAAAGTAAAATATACATAGTAGATACCAGTATTTGGGGGGATTATTTAATTTTACATTACTTATCCATGAGTTGGATACATTTTTCTCACATTTCCACTGACAAGGTTTCATTACAATGAGAACTGTAGGTGTCTCATCTGCCAGGACTCTGCATTTATTGTCTTAGCTGCAAGTCCATTTCCGAGTGCATCTCAAAGAAAACTTCAGGGTTTTGAAGCATTTCCACCGTGAGAAAACTAAATGACATGAAACTGGTGTGTTTTATGCCAGCCTAGAATTTGTGTTAGAACAGAGGTAATGTTGACAGTTTGTAAAAGTTACATAGGACATTCTAGTGACCAGGTGACCACACCATGATGATTCTTTTATTTAATGTCAACCCACAGGTTTTAAAAGGAGAATGCTTTTTACTAAAATCACGCTAACAGATGGAAAGCTCAAACACACGCTCACCTAAAGGAGTGATATATATTTAATATATAGTTTATTTATATATATGCATCATACATATTTATAAGTATTAATGTACATTAATATATGTATCATCAGGGAGCTCATTGAAGTAACTCTATGTGCATCCATCTTTTTTTAATAAACCGACCAAGAACACTATCTTTAGTTTGAGCTAATTGAGAGCTTTGACTGCAGATAAAAAGCACCATAAAGACAAGAAAGAAACACATACAAAGAACAACTATTTTGTGCATGCTTTAGCAGAAATACACCTGCTCGGGCATTGTGGCTTTAGGATGCAGGGCTTTGCTAAGGAGTTTTGGTTCCCAGAAATAGTTCCTGGTGGTGACTGCCTCCTATCCTGAAAAGATACCTACTGACTCACATGAAGGTTAATTCTCAGCTACACAACAGGTGGGTGGGGCGGAAGGTCTCAGGTGTTCTCCCACAGGGTGGTAGCTCCTCTGGAGGAGTCGGTCAGGTGACCTGGGGCTGGAGGGGAGACTGATGTGGGCATAAGTATGCTTCCTAGATGGCAGGAGAAGCGATCTGTGGAAGCTGAACTTGTGCTCTGATCCGAGGATTCTTTAGAATGCTTTCCTTGAAGATTTATCACCCACGGTCAGGAGTCCCTTTAAGGGACAGAACCAGCTGATACCACAGACAGCCTGGCAGTTAAGCTCATTTGTCACTGGGCTCTTCTATACAGTGTATTTCAGAAGGAAGCCATGCAAGCAAAAAAAAAAAAAAAAAAAAAAAAAGAACCTAAGATTGAATATGTTTAAGGGATCAGAATTTAAGGGACAATATTTGAATATTTGAAGCAGCGTCTTCAGGAAGGATACAAGGAAATGGCATGCCGAGGAGGAAAGATGGTCCTGGGCTCAAAGTTGGGGGACATGTCATGCTATGATGCTGCACACACCTTCTTTGGAGGTTCAGTTTCTTTCCCTACTACAGAGAAGAATGGACAGGAGTCTGTATCCCAGTAAAGAGATAGTGAGGTAGTATCCATCATCAACCCATGATCCTCTCAAGTTTCCACACTTTGAATCTTATCCAACTTCCATTCTCTATGGAAGAATAATGACTTTAGAATAGTGGCTGCAAATCTGAAAAGTTACTGTTTTAAGACATTGGCTACATATATTTACAAACACACACACATCAAGGTGTCTTGAGCGATTCAAAGGGTACATTTCAGTGGCATGAAATAATTCACAGTATTGCACGGCTGTCCCCAGCCTTCATCTCCTGAACTCTTTTCATCTTGCCAAATTGAAACTCTCCCCCAACCCCCTTCTCTGCTGGTCCCTTGCAACTGCCAAAGATTTTCTGAGTGTGAATTTGACTGCCGCATATCTACAGAGTAAGTATGGTCACATTATATTTATTCATTTGTGGTTGGCTTGTTTCACAGTGCACAACACCTTCAAGTTTCAACTTCCTTTCTTCTTAAGGACATCCTAGTGCACTCCCATGTTGCATTTGGCCATCCGTCTGTGTCCATTGATGAGTACTCGTTATTCTTACCTTTTATCTGTTGTCAAATGTTCCTAGTATAACGACCTGCAAATATGTCTTTGAGGGTCTGCTTTGAATTCTTCTAGGTATATATGCAGGAGTGAAATTACAGGATTACAGGATAATCATATTTTTTAGTTTGTGCAGGAATGGTTTTCTGTAGTAACTGCCCTCTTCCCTTCCTCCTCGTAGTGCACAGGGCTTGCAGCTTTTCTAGAACTCTCTCAAGATTAGATTACTGGTTTATTTTTGGTACTCGCTATCTTAATGAGTTCGAGGTGATAAACATCTCACTGTGGTTAGGATTCCATTTCCTTAATGCCCTATGAGCATGTTTCCCGCACACTTATTGTCCATGTGTGTATTGTCTTTTAAAATAAGTGTTTCTTCTTCTTTTTTTAAAAAGCCGAGCTGTTGTTTCTGTTGCTTGGCCTTCAATATTATCTTAATGATATTCACGGAATTCAGGAAAACAGCCTAGGGAGATTGGAAAGATTGAAGATTGAATATACATTGTATGATGGCAGATTATGTGCTATCTCATAACTGTGATGTCTCAAGGATTACCGTTTATTATTTTGTTTTTGTTTTTTTGTTTTTCGAGACTGGGTTTCTCTGTATTATTTTGGAGGCTGTCCTGGAATTCCCTCTGTAGACCAGGCTTGCCTCGAACTCACAGAGATCCGCCTGCCTCCTGAGTGCTGGGATTAAAGGTGTGCGCCACCAACGCCTGTCTGGATTACCATTATTACTATTACTTATTTTTTATTGCTCCTAAATCTCTCTAGTATCAACACACACATACACACATCATTTAAATCTTATATGATGTTCCTTTTTTCTTCGCTAGTCTTTTCAATGTGAACATGAATTCCTTTAATTTTGACTAATTATTTGAGAACTGCATACATGCAAACAATATATATTGATTATATTTGTTTTCACTCCTCCTAAGTCCTTTCATCCCCCATGCTCCCTTTCCTAACTTTGTCTTAAGTATAAATATATACATATATATGTGTATATATAAATATATCTGTATCTCCCAAATCTAATTTGTGTTAGTCACAGACTTATGGGTTTGTGGCTCACCCATCAGAGGCCACACCCATAAAGAAAACAGATTCTCCCTCCTCTAGGAGGCGTCAATTATCGATAACTTCTCAGCTAGGAGTGAGGTCTTCTAAATATCTCTTTTGCCCAAGCTGCAATACTGACTGAGGGCTGTCCTGTGGGCAACTATTTCACTATTTTTGCTTTAACTATGGATGACACATTGAATTTATTAGCTATCAAGATATATTATTTATTCTATAATAATGGAAGTCAACCCAATTTTTTCAAAAACTTCCCTTTCACCTTTATTTCCTAACTTTGGTTGGGCTACGCTGGTGAAGAAGCTATCTTTCATTGATGAAAAGGAAAAGTGTCCCTTGGGTTAGAGGCTTCTAAGGGAGCAGGTGAGGCTGGCTGGGGTAGCTTATGCAAGGGCATTATGTACTGAGATTTTTTTCATGGCAGAGAACAGTTGCTGATCTTTCAAACGATGAAGGTTCCATCTTAACGTTTCTGAAGTGAATCCCTTTGTAAGAGCAACATGCTTTCCTTTATTCCCCGACACCATGGGGGAGAGAACGTGTGACTCTAAGTGGAGCGGCCAGGAAAACTGGGATGGACATGCGATACGACACCAGCTACCTCATGGTCCCCTCTCCAGGAGGACCTACTGTGGTAGTGAGGTGGGTGTTTCTTAGGAGGTGATAATGAGGAGGGACTGTAAGGATAATTGTGTTATCACAATTGGTCACTATGAGTAGGAACCCCCCTGGGGTGGGGGAAGGCAAGTTGGTTTAGGTTTCTCAGAAGCAGACCCCAAGAAGAGGATTTGGCTGTACTTGCTTGTTTGAGAAGGACTGTAGGAAAAGCGGTTGTTTCCTGGTTTGTGTGGTGGACCAGGTCCAGGATTCCCGGAGATACCAAAAGCCTTGAATGCTCAGATTCAAAACAGTGTAGCATTTGAATACAATCTGTACACATCCTCCTTTATTCCTTAAATCATCTCTACATTACTTATAATACCCAATACAACGTGAAGATTAATCGAGGGATTGCTACTGTATTATTTTGAGAACAATGGCATGAACATTTTGTGTTTGCTTGGTATGGACACTTTTGTGCATATTTATTGTTGGTGATCTGTTCAATGTGTGCATGTAGCTCTTACGAGTTACAGCTGGCTTGGAAAGGCAATGACAAATGGGAGAAAGCAGAGAGTAGCCAAGGATAGCTGCAGGTAACCCAAGCTTAGTCAACCTGGGGATTTCAGTATTTTTGAAAAACACACAACCCAGAGTTTGATTGCCAAGGGTCAATGACTGGGTTATTTATACACCAAGTCCTCTCAGTCATGAGCCGGGAGCCCATTCAGGGCTTTGGTTTGTGAATCTCTCTGCAAGTCAGAAGAGTGGAATCACATCCTAGAAGGCCTTTCCAGCAAAGAGATGCAATGCTGTCAGTAGGAAGTCTGGCTAGGGTTCCCTGAGTCACCAGCAGCATCAATTGCCCATTATCTGCCTACCCCAGAGCCATTGATTTTCTCTCTTATGGGACCTTAGCAACCCAGAACCATTGTGGCTTTCTGGTATCACCTTGGTCAACATTTAGAATCAGAATACATTGAGAATCTCTGTATTCCACAAGAATTTGTGGCTTTTATTTATTATCCAAAGACATCTACCAATTGTTTTCTGTGTAGAATACATATTTCTAGGTATCTGTGAAATGAAGTCCTCTAGGGATCAAAATCTAATTATATTTATAGGATGATATCATATAAGCCCAAATGCAATATTATTTTTAATAAAATACACTACAAATAGGACACAAACAGATTAGCAAGCTGGCAACCATAATTATGCTCCCAGTAATTTAATTTTTTCCTCACAGTCATTGGTCTGATACAAAAATGACAAGGAAAAACTGAGACAGACACAGCTGCTCCAGGTATCAGTAAAGGAGATGGAGTCAAGAAGCTTGTTTGATGCCAGCTTTCTCCTTCCGAGCTATATCCCTTTTCCTTTTCTTATGGATGAATGATAATAATCTCTTAACATTCTATGGCCGGGACTATCTTGCCATATAATATACATGCACGTTGATTGCATTTAGCTTGAAGACACTGGTTATGCCTGTCATTTCACTGGGAAACATTTCTTTCGGGGAGCTCACATGCCTGCCTAAGATCAGCCAGTAAGTGAGTGGCTTGGCGATAGATGTCCTATTCCAGTCAGGGTTCTGTTTCCTGTGCCAGGCGTTAACGGGAGTCTTCGATTCTTTCCTTTAGCTCTCCTTGGAGGGCAGAGGAAGATCATCTGCCTCATGTTAGAATGACTGTTCTGTGTTCTGGAAATGTATGAGTACTGTACGATTTCTTCATCAGTTGGGTGTTGTGGGATGGAAGGTCACCTGCCTCATGAGTTCTGATACTGAGAATAGGATTAGCTTTCTCTGCAAGGTAGAGAATGGTACCTTCTCATGCTTAGTGCTCAGCCAATGCTAGCTCTTAGCTGTTTCTGTCAAGCACATTCCTGAGGTATTTCAGCCACACTCACTTCTAGATACACTTCTTGTATCTAGAAGACCAAGGAGGAAGGGAGAGAAGAGAGGAAGATAGAAAGAAGGAGGACCAAGCCAAACAAACTTTCCTTGCATACCGTCATGCTTGTGGTTCCTCAGGGGTGGGTGGTACTGTTTCCCGCTCATCTCTGGAGTCTACGCAGACACAGACACTCCTGCCCAGCCCTCTGCATCTATGTCCTCAGTGGAGAGGCACATTTGTTACGGCTGACAAACCTACCATGACACATCATCACATTAGTTACAGTTAACAATCCTGCTATGACATGTCGTTAGATAGATGGCTGCAGAAGCCATAGTTTATATTAGTGTTCATTCCCGATGTTGAACATAATTTGGATTAAAAGTAGGCCCTTCATTATAAAAATATATTTTCACTGACCCCCCCCCACCCTGCCAAAGCTTCTGTGGCCTTAAATTTAAATACCAGGATTTGATAACCCATTTCAGTTAAACTTTTAAGGTATGGCAAACTTTATGTAAAATATTTTTGTGTTGGGTTCCTGCAATCCAGACTTGACTGCATGATTAGCCTTTAACCCAAAGAGCATGGACTCAGTGCTGTGTGAATGTTTGAGCCAGTTTCATCCAGTCCCAGGGGATCCTCAGGGGCCTTGGGTTGCACCTTCTGAGTTTTAGGATAATAACCACAGAAGAGGGATTTTACAGTATTTAGACCCCAAACTTGTGCTGCACCTCATGTTTTCAGCTTATTTGAGGCATGTTTATTTTATCATAATACCTGCTCCATTCACATCCACTCATAGATGTAACCATGATAACAAACTGATTTTAGATCTGCTGTTTGGGACCAGAGTGACTCCTTAGGCTCATTTACCGTTAATCCTACATCCCACCCCAAGCCTTTGCTTCACTTTCTACTTCCATGACCCTCATAAAAATGGAGACATAGAGTGCCATATTGTCTTTTGTACTGTCATTCAGTGTGGCGTTCTCAAGGCTTATGTACAGCTTACTGTGAATACCTGTTTCTTTCTAATGTTGATAGCGTTCTATCACATGAGCACGCACACATTACGCTGTTGGGTTACCTACTGATGGACATCCAGATTGTTTCCTGCTTTGGGATACTATGACTAATGCGTCTATAAATACTGTAAATATTTGTCTGGAACTCTTTTTCGTGGGCATGAGTTTTCATTTTGGGGGAGGGGGCGGTGGGTAGGTGTCCAGGAGTGGAATTACTGGGCTGTGCGGTAACTATATGCTTGTGATTTTTAGAAAATGCTGAAGTATTTTCCAAAGCAGTTTCCACATCTCATTTTAACATTTTCCTTATTGCCAAAGGGAAAATAAAAATCATGTTCTGTCACTCAATCACATTTCTAGCACTCGTATAGGTTTTCCGCACGTAATGGACAGTTGCCTTATAAATAAAGAATATATAAATGAAACAGTTACTTCCTTCAAGATACTCTGATCTGTAGGGGAGTCAGATCACAGCACCCTGAGAGGGCTGTGAAGGAAGCCCACTCCCAGCTCTGAAGACAAATAGGAGGGAACCTGTCCCCGACTTGTGGGAACAGGGCCCATCCATTATGACTCTTGGAAAGTCACATAAGAGGGCCAGGTGGTGGGGTTTAGTGTCGTCAGGCACTCTGCCCTGCTCAAATCCCCCAGTTCCGTTGGGGTGCTCACCCAATCAGCCTTACATGATTACACATCCTCAAGATGTAATCGCCGTCTTTATGTTGAACTTGTCCCCTTTCTCTCAAGAGACAAGGTCTCTACCTTGCTGGCTGTTCTATCCTCACACATGTGACGCAGCGAGGAGGCTCTGAAGATAGTTGTTGACTAGATGAATGTATGGAAGCTTTCAGTGAGACAGAAGAGAGAGTCTAAGGGAGAGGCGAACACAGAGATTGACCCTGGAGGCAGGATCAGCAGCTTTGCTCCAGTCCTTGATGTTTGAACTCTGCCAGTTTTGGCACAGTAAGACTCTGGTTCTGTCTAATGGTCTGCTGCAGGGTAGAGGGTGGGCAGGGGAAGTAGGTAGGCTGACTTAAAAGGCAGTTTGGTGTGCAGCCACAGAGTACCTTACGACAGCTGGCCCAGTGCTATGTGCTGCTTCCCTTAAGACTGGTGAGATTGCACAGTGGCCGGAGGACAAGGCTCTTAGAGATCACGCTAGGGTTCTGGGGAAATTAGCCGGTCCCACTACGTGACTGTGAGTTTTTAGAAAGTTAGGAATCATTAAAGGGAAGGATACCATTCAAGTCACTTAAAAAATGCATCAGGCAGGAACAGATCTGAAAGGGTAGGAGGAGGACAAGGATGAGGAGAAGAAAGCTGTCATTGCGTGAGAAGTTACCCATTGTGATCGTCCCCTCTGAGACTTTATCTTGCAGGTTAAATAAGCAAGGGGCATTTTTGACGCAGCTTCTGTGACATTGAGCACAGTTCAGCTGTCTTCAGAATAGTGACAGGGAGCTGCTGTGTATGAGAGGGAGGGTTCCTGGGGAAACTTTGTGCAGTGGCCCCGCTCAAGTTTCTTAGGATCTCTGTTTGAAAGAACCTCAACCTTTTCAGTTATGCAGAAAGGGAAATGAAGATACATAGTTTGTCTTTCAGTAGTTTAAAAATTGCGTTGTTTATTGGGGGCATGTCACAGAGTGCTTGTGGACGTCAGAGGGCAGCTTGCAGGAGTGTGTTCTTTCCCTGACCAGGTCTGCAAGGCTCAGGGACCCTCCTGTCTCTGCTTCCCCAGTGCTTGGATGACAGGATGTAGTCACCATGCTCAGCTCTTTTCATGGGCTCTTGGTGCTGAATCTAAATCTGCATGCTTATGTGGTAAACACTTTAACAGCTGAGCCATCTCCTCACCCGCTGCTGTTCCATTCATTTTCAATTGATTTTTATGTTATTTCCACATGAACTAAGCTCATGGTATTGCCGAGGGGCACATGTCATGACATGAATTGGGTGTCTAGTTTAGCTCTACAAGAACATAGTTTTCTTTGTTTTTTCAGTTTGTTTTTGGTTGAGTAGAGGACGGGGCTATTGGAGAAGGTGAAACTGTGGAATTAATCAGGGCTCAGTCTTAAAGGGCTTTCTGCTGAGATTCTTAGGCTTCATTCAAAGAGCAAGTAGGACCCACACAGTCTTTAATTAGAGGAGTGACATGAAGCATGCTCGCGATGTAGAGATCTGCTGTGGCCGTTATTTGGATTCTATATTGGGTTAAAGGAGAGAATTAGAAAAAAAAATAGGAGAGAATTAGAAAGCGCGGTACTGGCTTTGGAGGCCTTCACAGTAATTTAAAAGAATGGTAATGGACAAGACATTACGTAGTAGGAATGGATGAAGGAACCATCTGTGGAAGATGCAACCATAACACAACTTTGTGTTTACCCACGTGAATTCTGGGAAGGATTGTCTTGGTTCATCTTCTATAACAAAATACTGAAGGCTGGTGGCTCATAAAGAAGGGGGGTGCTTATTTAGTTCCTAACCCTGAAGCCTGGGGCTGGGACCTGCTTGGCTTCCAAAAAGGACCACATACAGCTTGTATGATGGAGAAGCAGCAGGCATAGTGGTTGTGTGCAAAGGGAGCCCAACACGTGAGGTGCTTTCTTACAACAACCTATTCACTCAGCAGGGAAACCAGCCTCCAGAAAATAAGAATTCACTCTCATGAGAAAAACCTTAGTTCCCAGTGACTTATTTAACATTTCCATTCATTTGCTCATCATGTGTTTGTGGCGTGTGCAGTCTCCTGTGTGAGCATTGTGGAGTGTACAGTCTCGTGCGTTGTACATGGAGATCCAAAGGAGAGTCTCAGCTGTCCTACTCCGTTGCTTTTCCCCTTATTCTCTTGAGCCAGGGTCTCTCACAGAACCTAGAGCTAGAATGACTGCCAGATAGCCCCAGAGAACCTCCTGTCTTTGTCTCCCAGAGCACTAGTGTTATAGGTATACACGAAACTATGCCTAGCATTTCATGTGGGTGTTTGAGATTTGAAATTATGCTGTCATGTTTACACAGTGGATGTTCTTATCTCTTAAGTCATCTCTCTAGTCATGACTTATTTAGCTTTTACTTCAATTTTTTAAAAAAGATCTTATTAATTCTTTGAGAATGACTATCTCCTCTGATATAATCCTTTATCTCCCCACTCCCAACAAACTTCCTGTTCTCTTTTACTTATTTTTAATAACTCAGTTTTTGCAGTTCAGATACTCAGGGTGTAAGACCATTCCCTGGGGGTGGTTAACCTACTAGGGGCCACACCCTTGAAGAAGACTGACTCTCATTCCCTGAGAAGCCATTAGCGATAAAACATTTCCCAGTTAGGGGTGGGGACTTACAAGGCCATCTCATCTCCATGCTGACTGGCTTGATCTTGTGCAGGTCTTGTGTAGGCAACCACAGCTCTGAGTTCAAGAGTGAAATGGCTTTGTCATGTCTCAAAGACACTTTTGCTGTAGTCCTCCTTGACCTCTGACTTCTGACTCCTACAGTCTTTCTGCTCATTTCTGCTTGGGTCACCTAGTCTCTTTACCCTGACTTACTCAGTTGTAAATTTCTGTGTTAACCACCATATATTATATAAAAGAAGCTTCTCTGGTGAGGTCTGAGCACTGCATTAACCCACAGGTGCATTAACCCACGGGTGCATTAATCCACGGGTGCAGGAACCGTTTTACTTAGGCTTTCTATTACTGTGATAAAACACCATGACCAAAAGCAACTTGTAAAAGAAAGCATTTGATTGGGCTTACAACTTCAGAGGGTCAGAGTCTGTGACGGTGGAGCATAGTGGTAAGAATAACTGAGAGCTCACACCTTGAGTCACAAGAGCTCATACCTTGAGTCACAAGAACTCACACCTTGAGCCACAAGCAGGAGGCAGAGGGAGAGACAAAGCATGCACACTGGGAATGGAATTTAAAAAATTTCAAAGCCCACCTCCTAAGTGATACATCTCCTCCAACAAGACCACACCTCCTAGTCCTTCCCAAATAATTCCATCATTTCGGAATCAAGCATTCAAATCTATGAGTCAGTGTGGGCCATTTTACAGAGGTATTAATTTAGAGGTTGGTTTGATACTGTCCATTTAACAAGACAATTCACTTAACTTTTAATGACTTGGTTCTTTCTTATCAGAGACTAAGCCTCAGCATGAAGTTTGATGGTAACAGATGCTTTCCAAACATGTAGCTAGGATAAGAGAACTTTTCTTTTTTCTCTACTGTCCTCTCTTTCTTTATTCTTCCCTGTCTCCTTCTCCACCCTCCTTTTCTCTGATGTCCCGATAGACAGTGTCATGTTACTCACTGAAGCAGAGAACACAGAAGAGGAGAAGGCACCCTAGGAGTAAGACGATGCTTGGCTTGGGTCATTCTTCAGGAGCTCATCATTTGTCCATGTGAATAAACACACTAGGCTGTTATACATCTAGGCTAGGAACTCCAGGGTTGAATCTCAATTCATGTTGTAGATTTTGGATGTCTGTGTGTGTGTGTGTGTGTGTGTGTGTGTGTGTGTGTGTGTGTGTGTGTGTGTATGTGCTGAAATGGAGAGAATAAAGGTTTATGGACCAAACTCCGAGGAACCCTGATATTGGAGAAATAACAGAAGAACTCATGAAAGCTTCAGAAGAGGGGGTGGTTAGAGGGAAGGTGAGCAGCAGTGTTGTGTATCAGGGAAGCCAAGATAGGAGGCACAGGGGAGGATTGGATTGTGCTGACTCAGGACTTATGGAAGAGTTGGATGGAATTTAACAATAAAGTATTTAGGTTTCATAAGTCTAGAACAGTTGGCATAGAAACACATGTTAGGGAGATATAACAGTGATGTTACATAGCATAATCAATATGGCTATTTTATATAAGATCAACCATTTTGAAGTCAATACTTGAGTGGAAATTTAGTACATTCACAATACTGTACAACCATCTCTATCTAGTTCCAAAACATTTCCAAGACAAAACTTCACCCTCTTCAAGCAGTTGTGCTCAATTCTTCATTCCCTGGGGCCTATAATATATCTCTATCTTTTTCTTTATGTATTTTTTATTTCAAATACTTCATATACATGAAATCAAACAATTTGTGACTAAAATATTACACTTAAAAAGACGTTTTCAAGTTTTATCTATACAGCATATGTCAGTCTTTCATAGGGTTTATGGCTATTCATAATATTTCTCTGTATGGATTTACGACACAGTTTGTTTATTGATGGTTACCTTGTGTTTTGGTCTGTTGCCTGTTGTGAAGAGTGCTTCTGTGACCGTGCATATACACCTGAGCATCTGTATTTGGTTGCTTTAGGTATGTTTCTAGCCATGGAATTGATGAGATATAGGTTTTCCAAAAGTACATTTATTCATATTATTGTAATTGAAAAATCACAGGAAACATTGTATGTTATATAAAATTATATAAAATACCAACTAACATTGTATATTCTGTGAACACTTTATGCATTTTTTGTTTTTAAAGATGTTGCTGAAACAACCATGTGACAACTAAATAGTCTATTGTCTATATATGCACTCAGTGTATACTTGTGTGTGTGTGTATTTTAAAGAGAGAAGTTCTCACTAGAATTGAAGTTTAGTTCTTGTAAAAGAGCACACGTAGGTACATACTTGATAAAATGAGACATCTAGTAGATAGAGGCTAGGAATGGAGTTGACCAGTTTAATTTTTCTGAAGAAAAGATAAATTGTTCTCTCAAGGATATGAAAAAGAGCCGGGCGGTGGTGACGCACGCCTTTAATCCCAGCACTCGGGAGGCAGAGGCAGGCGGATCTCTGTGAGTTCGAGGCCAGGCTGGACCAATAGCCTCCAAAACAATACAGAGAAACCCTGTCTCGTAAAACCAAAAAAAAAAAAAAAAAAAAAAAAGGATATGAAAAAGAGACAAAATAATGAAATCAACTAAGATCACCCTGGAATAAATTTAACAGCTAGCTCATTCTAAAATTAATACTGTGTTTTCAAAATCAAATTGTATCTGTCTCCTAATATCTGCCAACTCATTTACATTTTGGTTATTAATTGTGTTTCTCTGCTCAGGGACATTAGTGTGCCTGAAAGGAGACGAGCTCCATTCATGACAAATGACTCAACTTCTTTGTGGATCATTTTGACTTTTATTCATTTGTTATAGACCAACGGGCTCATAGAGAGGTGGGGCCTTGGTGACATTTCCTGTGAAGTTTTTGTTGACTTAAAGCAACATGCATCCTATGCCATCCGCTGTGTCATTCTTTCTTGGGGACTTTCTTCTACAAGAGTCATGGCCCTAGGATTTTACAAGATGCCGCTCTACCGAACCCTCCAAACTCTGCCTACAGACTTGGGGAAGAAGCGACTCCTGTTGAGTGTCTGTTAAGTGCTGTGTTTATGTGGTCTCCCTCAAGTCCTGACAACCAGCAATGTGTATCTGTGTGTTTGCCAACTTCTTGGTCTGGGCTCTGTCCACCATCTCAAGGCTGCTGCTGAGGTTTAGCCTCCTGTGCTGGTGGCTTGCCACACTGCGGCGGGGAAATGATGCTGAGCACGCCTCTGGGTTCAGCAGGAAGCAGGATGGGTTAACTTTGTGGGTTTCTTGAGGACAGAAGGGAGCAGGGGCAGGCACAGAACCTGCTGTATATTGGCCATACCTAAGGTGTATCATGTCACTTCTTTTTTACTATTTTTTATTTATAAAGATAGGGTTTTTCTGTATAGCCCTGGCTCTCCTGGAACTCGCTCTGGAGACCAGGTTGGTCTAGAACTCAGAGATCTGCCTGCCTTTGCCTCCTGAGTGCTGGGACTTAAAGGCATGCACCACCACTGTTTGGCTCTCATGGTACTGCTTTGAAAAGTTTCTGTTTCTGTCTTCTTAGAATACTCATTTCTTCCATAAACAGTGTACCCATGTTCATGGCTAGTTAATGCTGTTTCACAGACATTCTACTTCATTTTACTTACACCCTCTCTAGTTCATGCTGCCAGTATGTGGACGTCTATCATCAGAACATTTATTACTGTGTGTGCTGTGTTTGTTTCAGGCAGAGAAAGCTGACGGATTTGTCAACCTGCCAGATTTCACAGTGGAAAGAGCCTCCGAATGCAAGAAAAAACAGTGAGTCTTGTCTTTCCTTTTTCCTGCCCCCGAAAGCCCTGGGCCAGGATTGTAGCCATTTTCAATGTTCACATAGAAATGTGTTGATTTGGAAGTGGATGAAGGTACAATTCAAATGTCTGGGAATTTTGAACATTATGAGTTGACACTGTAAAATATGTGCTCATAGAAAATGTATATAGAAATGTTAACCTCTCATTTTCTGGCATGTCAACCCAGAGGGTGGATGGGTTTTAACTACCTTACCCCCTGTGCCCAATACACACGAAAGCAAAGGAATCAATGTCAAGGTTTTGACCTTGCAAAGAACAAATAGCTAAGCAGGGGTCACCAGACAGAGCTGTAGACCCTATAATAAGACCAGGTCATCTTGGTTCGTGCTATTATTAATACCAGCCTTGCCATTCAGTGCTCTGATGCATCTGGGGTGGGGTTGTACTCTGCTATAGAATAAGTGTGAACAGTGATGGGGTTGAAGTTGGCTCAATTCCATGGCTCTTGTTCTGCTAAGAAGAGAACAAGGAGGGCCTGGGAACAGCCAAGAGCTCTCTATAGAGAGCTGGGTATCTACTCTGGTCACATGATCATTTCAAGAGCGCATCCCACCGTGATTCTTTCTTCAGTGTTTTCTCCTTTATTACCGGAAAGGAGCATTTCTTCACTGATAAGCAATCAATTGTTTTCTTAGGAACCAGTGTTAGCTTTTATTCTTTGCTATACTGGTGTACTAGCTGTGTCTTGTTCTGCATTGCTTGTGTTGATGCTTGTGGCTTTTGACTGGTCATTAAACAAAACAACAACTGTGTCCTGTTCTTTGGAACTTCTGGTGTGACTGGGTGAGTGGAAACATTTTGCTTGCTATCACCCATGGGCCACAGATTTCCTTTAGCTAATGTTACTTGTACTTTCCCTTTACCAATACAGAGCCCCTTATCTCTATGGCTTCTGAAGAGTCATGTGGTGTAGAAGATGCATACCTAATTATTTTCATATAGCTAAAATTTTACTGTATATTGAATTTAAATAATGCCTTGCTTGAATGAATTGATCTAAATACTGTTCAGTGGCAATTTAGGGACTCTCAACTTGAATGTACTGTCTCTACACCTTTAAATAGTTAGCAGGTGAAAAAGATATATACATACACACACACACACACACACACATTTAAATGGAAACTACTGAGTGGCTAAGATGCAGTTCTGACATGATAAATTGACTCTCACTTCACTAAGTGAACTAGGGACTAGATAATAGGTATTTAACATAATTACTTTAAAAACACTAACACATGTGCTTTTCTCCTTTCTAGTGCATTCAAGATCAACCACCCACAGATCAAAGCCTTCTACTTTGCAGCAGAGAATTTGCAGGAAATGAACATGTAAGTAGAGGAGACTGCTGCATCCAGTCCCTAAAAGAATCCGCTTACTTCGGACAGGCATCAGAATTTTAAAGCCAACAACCATGTCAGCTATTGTCCTATTTATTTCTGCTATTTAAGTTTGTTCCGTTAATTCCCCTAGCAACTATAAGACCATCTTGCTTTCTCCTCTAGCACGCGTAGTCATTTGGGGACATGCACCTATCTAAAGGCTGTTTTAGGGCGTAGTTGTAAGAGTCTTCTGCAGGAGCCACTCAGGAGAGAGTAGACAGAAGGTGTGGTGATGCGGGACATTTGCATCACAAGGAGAAGGGCCCAAAGGAGTTGAGGAACCAGTCTCCCAGCTTCCCACCTGCAGCTTCTAGATGAGCTGTGTAACTATCTAAAGGCTCATGGACTTATCGCCTGTTTCTCCGAGTATCATCCGAACATTTATTTCTAGTGCACCCGGCTTTAAAAATATCCTAGCTCTGTTTCCAGCTTGCTCTGTTAAGACAATGCACTCAATTCCCAATTCCCTCCTGGTTTAGATGAAGATGCATTGCATCAGCTGTAATTTGGCTGAAGTGGCCTGTGAGGGGCTGCCTTGAGGCAACAGAGACACCCTCTTAAAACGACTGTTATTGATGTCTTCAAGACCACCACATAATAATTTAATGCTTGCAGAGCATCTATAGTATACCCCATTGCCAAGGGGGTACACTCCCCCACCCCCACAATTCCTCCATTCATAGAGTTTATACTGAAACACTGCTGTCTATTGCATATGAGAATTTCATTGCTTATCTTCCATACATGATCTTTGCCTTATTGTTTCACAAAATGAAATAAAGTAGAAGCTGTCTTCCACCATACACCTCCAACCCCCTTCAGGTCACCTCTTCTACAGCACTGTCTGTCTAGGAGCCTTCTTATTTGTTATGCCCACTTAGCTTACCCTCACCTCATCTCTGTAGATGAGGACAAATCGCTCGCAGGAAGTTGGGAAACCATGGGTTCGTTATAGAGAAGGAATTGATAACAGTGTCTTTGAAACATGCCTTTGACAAACAAAGAAAGTGTCTGTTTCTACACTCTCTATTATTGTAGCTTTTGTTCCTCCCTTGCCTTTCTTAACTATCTGAGGGGGAAGAAAAACAGACACATCAAGAAAGGGCGCATATTCTTCAAATACAATCACTCATCTCCGATGGCGCTGATGACTCAGTCCAGCTGATTTGCAGTCCCATGCTCTGCAAGTGTCCAGAAGAGGGTAGTTCTCTCACCTAGGGGTACTTACAAACCAGAGATGGTGACTGCCAGTCTGCAGCTGAGTCACTCCTGAGGTTCACAGGGCTGCCTCTGGCTTGCATTGGCAGGGAGACAGGGCTGCCCACCATCCCACCCGATAGCTTCTCTAACAGCACCCTGGGCATCATGCATCTTTAGCTTTACCCCGTTACCATCTTTCGCACCCACCTTGGGGTTGGTCCTTTCAAAACAGTTTTCATCTTCTCAACAAGGGCTGAGTGAAAGAAAGCATTCCAGAGAAATAGTTCTGAGTGCATTGCTACCTAGCGAGTGTCTCTTACACAGAACAATCCATTTTCAAATAAGAGGAGGTCAGACTCTTGTGAGATTATTGGAATCCATTGTACTTCAGACACTCTAAGTCACACATCAAGGCTATTTAGCTCCCTGTCCCTGGCTGCCACCAGCTCAGCCTTTGTTTCCATCTTCACTCTTTATTGGATTTCTATCCATGTGCAGTTCCTATTTAATGGCAAGTCTAGTATGAGTTCTAGCTGTAGATATCTTTTCCATTGTTGGCTAGTAACTCAACACCTGTCACCACAATCAAGGTTAAATCTTATTGCCAGTGTTTACTGTGAAGAGCATTAACTGGCTTGAAATTCTGTTAGTGTGTCCTTTTCCAACCCACAAACAAGCTATAAATAGAAATCTGAATTCTGGGTGGCCTGGGATCTGATTTTGAATCTCTCCAGTTACCTTTATATTTAAAAAAATTTTTTTTTGGTTTTTCGAGACAAGGTTTCTCTGTATTGCTTTGGAGGTTGTCCTGGAACTCCCTCTGTAGAGCAGGCTGGCCTTGAAGTCACAGAGATCTGCCACTTAAATTTATACTTTAAAGGATGATTTTAATCATAGTCCTTAAATTGCTCGCTTCTTGACTCAGGGCTGCATGACCCATCTACCTGTGCCTGGACACATGATGATTTCTTATATTTGTAATACCGTTGACCTAGTCTCATTTCTGCTTCTGTCATAAAATGTCCTGACAGAAAGCAGCTTAAGGAGGAAATGGTTTACTGTACTTACAGTTCTAGGTTCCAGTCTATTGTTGTTGGGAAGTCACAGCGGGAACTTCAAGCATCCTATCCACAATGAGGAGCAGAGACAGCAAGTGCCTGGGTCCTTGCTTCCTTGCTGTCTTTTGCTTAGCTCATTTTCCTCATTCCTACACGGTTCAGGACCCCAGCCAAGGGAGTGGTGCTTCCCACAGTGGGCAGGGTCTTCCTACATCAGTAACAATCAAGACAATGCTCCAGAGACATGCCCATGGGCCAACCTGATGTAGGCAGTGCCTTCACTGAGATGCTCTGTTCTGGTGACTCTAAGCTGTGCCAACCTCACAAAGTTAATGGTCACGATTCCTGAGTTTTCTTATTATTAAGACAATTCTTCCAAGAGCCAACAAGGGAGAACCTCTCTGGACTACCAAACTTGTCCTTTCTCTTACAAGATTATGCAGATGGTTTTTTATCAGTGGCCCCTGAAGCTTCCTTTTTCTCTTGGTGGAGCCTGTTGAAACTAGTCAATAATGAATCTAGGAGTGACTTATGGGAGGGGCTGACAGGAGGGAGGAGCAATCTTTTCAGTTGTCAGTCATTCACCTCTTTGGCTAACTATATTTTTTGGGGGGGTGACATTTCTCTCAAGGGTGATAAGCAGAGAAGTCAGTTTAGTAGAAATCTCTCATACTTTGCGATGACTCTCAATTTCCAGATGTAGGAGTAAGTTGTCACGAGTAATGGAAAGGTCAATTCTAAGCAAAGATGTGGGCTTGCTGCCTGTCTCAGGTAGTGTTTGCAGGAAGAAAGCTCTTATTTGGGCCTCCACATTCTCACGCGTGTATTCATCCAACACACACATTCCCAACAAGTTAGTATACACTAGACTCTCAGGAAATACCTGCTATCTTTCATGCCAATGTAAAGTCTCTTGTGTATACATGCATTTATCCAGAAATGGAGACTATTGGGTACTCCACGAGGTTTACAGAAGGTTCTTAATGGAGGAGGAGCTCTAAGTAGAAGTCTAAACCATTATTAGATTATCACAGCTAGTAATTCACAGTGGCAAGGAAAGGACTTGGGTTTTGGGGAGGGGTGGAGTTTCTATTTTGATGTATGTTCATACTCTGGAATGGAGTTTAGAAACACCTTTGCTTGTTTCAGTTACTCTCAACTCAAACTCTTCATTGTCTTTTCATTTTTTTGATATTTTACCTTTATATTCTCTTAGTTTATGGGGAGGGAAGGACCAGCTTTATATAATTATAAAATCAGATATAAACTGAAAACTGTTAGTCCTTTTAAAGCGAACCATGATGTATATTGTGTTTTATCTTATTTTTAAAATGTGCTTAAGATTTTTGTGTGTTTTTGTAGCATACATGTCTGAATGTGTGTGCACATATGCATGCAGATGTTCATGTATGTTTCTGTGTATGGAGGCCAGAGGTCAACCATGGGTGCCTTCCTCTGTTGTTTGAGGAATATTGTTTGAGACATTATTCCTCACTGAACATGGAGCTCATCACTTTGGCTGAACTAGCTAGCCAGAGGGATTCATGGATCTGTCTGTCTCTGCCCACTGCCCCAATGCTGGGGCTACAGGCAAGTGCCACTGTCCACCTCATTATGTGGGGGCTGGGAACCCAAAACCAGGTCCTCATGATTGTATGGCAAGATCTCTACCTATGGAACCATCTCCCCAGTTTCCTACTATGTACTTTAAATTTTAGTTAGGCAATGTATTCAGCATCATGTAAAAATTAAATGACACAAACATAGAAAACACATGAGATTTCTGACATTCACCTTCTATTTAGCTTCTCCCTAGGGGTTATCCACGTTTGACAATGTGACGCTTCTCTTTCCTCACACTGTGTGCACTAGTTCATGCACAGGTATGAATGTATCTACCAGTTCATTACATACATGAGAATTTATCGTATATAGGACAGGCAAAACTTATGGCTTTCGACTTGTTTTCAACTAACAGTACTTTTTTTCCTGAGTCATTACAAATTCACTTGTGAGTATTTTTTTTATTAGTTTCATGATAACATTGTATTCATATAATCTAGATTGTTATATATCTGATATCTTGTTAATGGACAATTATTAACTCAGGGAATTTTTTCTACTGTTACAAGCCTTGTTGACAACATCTTTCTACATGAAGGTATGTTTCTTTCAAAATAGATATTAACAATTACAATTATTGAACAAAGAATATTTTTTTCTTTTTCTGAAATCAATTGACATTATTAAATGGCTTTATGGGTAAAATAGCTTCCCAGACAAGCCTGATGGCCTGAGTTCAACACCTGGAACCCACTTACAGGCACAAAGAGAGAAATGACTCCCCAAAGTTGTCTCCTGGCCTCCAAATACATAGTGCATGTGTATAAATGATAATACATGTTAAAATCGATAGAGATATAGCTTTGATGGTCAAATAAGTGAATTTGATGACCAGTGGTTTGATGGTGGCTGAAGATTTAAAACATATAGTTACTAAAGAAGACACATTTGTTCATAGTTAAAATATCTTATTTAGCTTTCTGCTTTAACCACAGGATAATGTTTCACCCTGCTCCCCTTACAACCTAGACTCCTGGAAAGCCAAGTATTGTGAAGCCAGAAATCTTAGGTCTCCATGCTTCAAACTCACGAAGCTTTAGGAGACATTCAGGCTAAGTGTAGAATAAGGAGTGAATTTCACTGTAAAGTCCGATGCAGGAAGCAGCTTCAGGGTCTAAGGGGAAGAGTGAGTGGATGAGGAGACGGGCTGTTTGGTCAAACACTTACTTCCCATTTGAATCGTAGGTGGTTAAACAAACTTGGATTTGCAGTCATCCACCAGGAGTCCACTACAAAGGATGAAGGTATGTTCTGTTTTACATTTCTGAAATTTTAGCAAGTATATTAGGACAGAATGAGTCAGGATGAAGAAAGGGACAATTCCAGTTCTATGCATAGGCTGACCCTGGGGAAGCATAGTTTGACATTTGAAATGATCTAAAAGGTGCAGACAGCCATTGTCACACAGACTCAGCATGGAACCGAGCCTCCCTGCCAACTCGAATAGATTTCACACTTCACCCACACTGGAGCAGCTGCAGGCTTCTCTGATACTCAGACAATTGCCAATGCAAATGCTTTAGTGCCCTCCTTACAGAGCGCTTACTCACGGACCTGAATGTGTCATGATCTAGTCAGATCACTTGCATCCCACCATTTCCTCTGACAGTTTAACCTTTCTGACGGGTGTGTGTTGACATTAATGACTTTGAAATTGTTCTTGCAACCTGAAGATCAGGCTGGAGACACACCATGTTTGGGCCTCACGAGTCTACATCTTCGTAATATTATTAGCCTTCAGTGTAGGGAACAGAGGGGCTGTAGACACCAGGGTCACTGACATGTACTGGTGCTGAAACACACAGATCACGGGACAGTCAGGCATCGTAAGGAGAAAGTTATGTGTTTGATTATGATGAAATCTGAAGTTTAGAAATGGAAAAGTGGCAAATGTGAACCAATGAGGGAATTCATTACAATGCTGTGAAGCTAACATCTAACTACCATGTTGGTTCTCTTTGACGTAAGGTAAGCTTCCATTGGTTATCAACTGGGGAAGAGAGACCTGCATATAAGGACTTATCATGGTGTTTAAGACCTTTTGCGATGTTGCCTCTATACCTCTAAAGCTTCATCTTCCAGGATCGCCCTCGGGGATCTCCATTTTTGTGGCTCGGCCCATTTGCTCAGCCTGGCCCTCCTCTCGCTGTTTTGGGGATACCAATCATGGCTGAGTTATCAGTCACTCAGCTCTCATCTACACCGCAGATGGTGTTATAATGACTCACGTATTTTAAATGAATTCTTTTATTTATTTATTTTTCTGAGTCACAGTAGCCTCCATCTTGCATACTAGATGCTGTCTGACAACAGAAACTGCCATGGGGGTGGGACACTTGTTTCTCCCATTCTTGAGTTGCTTTTTATCAGGTCATGCTGTCGATTTCTTTCTTTCTTTCTTTCTTTCTTTCTTTCTTTCTTTCTTTCTTTCTTTCTTTTTTTTGGATGCTTTCTTTTTGAATTAGATTGAAATAGTAATAGGCAGATGGAGAAAAACCTTTGCTCATACATTATGGAATGAGTGATGAGAGCCTTGAAACCTGAAGCATCTTTTTTTTCTTCCGGTTACAGAATGTTACAGTGAGAGTGAGCAGGAAGACCCTGAAGTAGCCTCGGAGACACCTCCCCCTCCATATGCTTCCGCAACTTCCTCTCCTGTGGTACGCGTAGATGTGAGTAGCCTGTTGGTCACTGATCCAATGTGTGGATGTCACTCCTTCCAGTTATACAGAGACTACCATGGCCAATAAATGTTTAGAATCGACCAACTTAAGGTGCCTTCCAGAGAGCAAGTCAAGTTCTCAGGGTGCTGATGTAGAGCCTTCTCCATAGCAACCCACAGGGATGACAATCTTGATGTATGTTTTCATGACCCACAGATGGTCTGCATCACAGTCAGAGGATGTACGGAGATGCAAAGGCCGCCCGCAGAGGCTGATTTTGCAGTGCGTATTATGCCCTACTTATTTTCAGAAGGACTGTCAGGTGCCTTGCCTAGGAGCCTGTGATCCAACCATGCAAAATGAATTTAAAAGTGATATGAGAAACAGAGCATAAAAAGAGAAATAGAGACAGCAGCCTGGGTCCTCTCATTAAGATTGCATATGGGCTGGTGTGGTGTGTTCCCAAAGGAGGGTCCAAGTTGTATGCTGAGCTTTGGAAGTTCAGGCGGTCATGGATGCCAAGGCTTTGGAGAATTGCTTCATGTTTGGATATATATGGTCCCTAGCAAGGGGCATACTGGGCTCATTGAGGATATAATTTTTTAAAAATTTAAATTAATTAACAGGCCATTATTATTATTATTATTATTATTATTATTTTGTGTATGTCTTTGAAACTCATGACCTCCTGCATGCTAATATATGCTTTATATCTGACCCACACAAACAGCCGGATTTCAGCTTTTAGGTCTATCTTGTCCCAGGTGCTTTAAATCACTTACTCTTCAAGCAGCCCAGAGAAACAGTAGTGTTTTATTTCCCCTCTGTGGATCACGTGAGGCCAATCCCCTTTCTATGCTTAGAGCCATTTGTATTTCCTCTTTGTATTTCCTGCCTCCCCTCCCTGGTCCTCCTGCTCGTTCTTGTTGATTGACAGGCTCTCCCGGTTTGTCCCTCTCTGTATCTGAAATAACACGGATTTGTCAGGCATACTTGTCAGCTAAAAGTGAGCCATTCTCACTTTTCATTCTTTTCAACGCTTTCATGGCTTCTTTTTATAAATGGCTGTTTGTGAGTTTAATAGCTCAGATTTACCCAGCCTTTTTTTTTAATTGAACTTAGTGTCAATTTTATTTTCTGGTTTTGAAAATTGCTTCCTTTCCCAAGACCATGAGGAGGTTGATCTTACTGTCCTCATTTCCGGACAGAGAAAACCTTTTTGGAACTGTACCATGATATTTGCCCAACCACAGACCTCAAGTCCAGCATTCTATGTTCGAATGTTCAAACTTAAAGATATGAAGGGAGTCTCCTAAGACCTAAAAATTAGATTATCAAACTTGAATGATTCTCTATATTTTTCCAAGTCGTTAATCAAATGTTGTTTGTTTTTTTAGGGCAGAGTCTCATGTGGCCCAAGCTGGCCTTGAATTTGCAATATATCCAAAGATGATTTTGCATTTCTTATCTTCATTCACTCCCTCCCATTACGATTACTGCAATTATAGGCATACACCACCATACTTGGTTTTTATGTAGTGCTGGGGACTGAACCCATGACAAGTACACTACCAACTAAGCTGACTACCCAGCCCTGAAATGTTGCTTCTTAAGTTGTACGTCAGCTGGTGGTGGAAATGCACGGCTCTAATCCCAGCACTTGGGAGGCAGAGGTGGGAGTTTGAGGAGGACAGTCTGGTCTACAGAACTAGTACCAGGTCAGCCAGGGTTGCATAGAGAAACCCTGTCTCAAAACAAAACAAAACAAAAAACAACAACAAAAAAAACCAAACAAACAAAATGTTGCAAGCGGATGACTTAAAACAGACATTTTCTAAAGTATTATAAGATAAATTGTCAGACAAATGTCTTGGCAGTGTTTTATCAACGTAATACAAGCTACTGTTATCTCATGGAGTATCTGCAAATTAGGAACACACGAACATCAGACAGCCTGTAGGCAATCCGGTGGGGGCATTTTGTTGATTGATGTGGGAGGGCCCAGCTCACTGTGGGTGGCACCATCCCTAGGCAGGTGGCATAGTAAAGCAGACTGAGCAAGCCACTGAGAGCAAGCCAGGAAGCAGTGTTCCTTTGTGGCCTCTGGTTCAGTTTCTGCTTCTAGGTTCCTGCTTTGAGTCTCTGACTTGGCTTACCCTGATGATGGGCTGTGACCGGTAAGACCAGCAAACCACCCCCAAGTTGTTTTTGGTCATGGTGGTTATTACAGCAACAAAAAGCAAATGTTGAACAGTTAGAATTTTTTCTCCTAGTAATAGAATATGTTCCTTCTGCTCACATATTTCCTGGGCAGATTTTGTTTTTGTTTTCTCTTGTTTCTGGAAAAAAAACAAACCAGACATGTAAGACACTTGGTTAAAATAGCATTAGGCATACTATTTAAACAGATGAAGTAAAAGAAAAAAATCTGGGTAACTTTAACCTGGGCATGAATCAAGTTAGTGTTTCACTCAATGTGATATAGGCTAGCCACGAATCAGATACACAAGCCTAGGGTGAAAATAATTTTTTCCAAGTTTTCTCAGTTGGGCAATGACTTTATCTCTTGAAGCAGAACCCAACAGAATAAAATAACATTGTTCTGGAAAGTTGTCCTTGTCTCAACAACTTGCCAGGTTTGGAGTAAGTATTTCAGTGTCTATGCTTGCTTAAATATAGAAAGTAGATGTTATCTTCATCTCCAGTGCCCTAGAGTTTGGACTTGTGCTTCTAGTGGGCTGAATCACAAGGGGTTGAACTCCACAAGAGATCGTAGTATAGGATCTGGAATGAGTGAAGACAAGTTTCCAATTCTGTTCTTTCAAACTGAAAAGGCCTCATGGGAATTACAGTGGAGGGCATTCACTTTCCCCTCTGTGTGTCCCTGTGTGGGGCATGCGGGTATACATGCTAAGGCCCAGCTCAGGTGTCATTCTTCAGTAACTGACCTCAGCATTCCTCATGGGAACCTAGGACTCTCTGGTACCCTAGGGTGGCTAGCCAGGAAGCTCCAGAGGGTCCCCCAGAGCTGCTGAGGCATGCCCTTGCCTGCTGCTGTGCTCTGCATTCTATTGGGGGGGTCTCAATTTCTGAATTTAGATCCTCGAGTTTGAAATACAAGCACATTGTTCATTGAACCATCTCGGCAGCCCCAACATGACCCGATTCTTAAGGAAATGTTAGTTCTGTTTTCCGAGGCTTATTAAAAAAGGTTTAAAAATAGAAGGCGGTTCTGTACATTTCATTTAGAAAGATAATTTGTAGATCTCATTGTTTGTTCGGATTTCTTTAATTTCTCAAAGAGAACAAAAGGAACCAACTTGTCAAGTCTTAGAGTATCAGTTACTAAGTGTGTTAAGAGCTGTTAATAGCACTAAAGTTTTCACCATGTATTTTTTTCCAAGCTTAATTTTAAACGCATGGTCTGATAACCTGGTCTGTTATGCCGATTTACTTAAATTGTGAACCCTCTTCTCAGAACTTGGGATCCATCAGTGAATGGTTCATGTTCTTTGTGGGATGAAACTTCCTGTTCAAAGAAATAAATGCAGATGACCATCCTCGGTGGAAGATCTAGTACTGTAGAAGTAGAGAAGGATGGATGAGGAGACCAGGGGAGATGGGACTAGAGAGTGGGCTGTGGCAGCCGACAGGTGTGCAGGGTCAGAATGGTCCCACACAGCGTAGATCTGAGCACAGGTCTGTAGAGATACTTCGAGTCAGCTGGGTGACCCATTGAGAAGGAGTTTCACACCACAGAAAACAGAGTCGAGGTCTCTCATCAGTGAGAAGTGATGCCAAGATGTCACCGGAGCAGGAGCACCTGAGTCTGGATGAGACAGATAGGATGTAAAGTCAGGGTAACGGTAATGGTTGCCATCCTACATGGGGCTTGTGAGCCGGTTAAGGTTTTTCATGCTCTGTTCCGAGTGATTCAGGGGACACTTGGGAGATAGAAGCAGAAGGCTTGTGAAGTCAGTTTTGAACTTAAGAGGAGACCCAGGCTGGTATATGGGAGTCACCTAGTGCATCAGTGAGAAGCACATTTTCACAGAAGGCAGGACAGAGTACATTGTTCTGTGGTGTGAGGCGGTGGTGGGCTTTCCTGGACGGCACTCAGGCGGTTGAGGAGGTGAGGTGAGCAGGACTTGAGTGCACTTGGAATGTAGACACCCAGAGTTGGATCAGATATGAAGAGGGGCATAAATATGTATAGCCCCAGCTTCAGGCAGCTCAGCTAATAATTCAGATTATTTTAATAGAATGATCCAGTCCTCATACTTCGATGATTCAGAAGAATAATTCCTTTTTGTCCCTGAGAATGTTGAAACAAGCCATCTAAAGCAAACCAAAGCAGCAGGAAGTAAAAATAAGCTCTGAAAAGAGGCACGCTGGCCAGGGTTAGAGGAGGAAGTCAAAGCTGAACAAACACGGGTAGGATAATTTTAGAAATACTGAGTTCATTCTAACAGGCTAAGTCTTCAATAGCTGTCTACCAAATGTCACTCAGCCAATCAATATCCGCTATACTGAATGGTACAGATGTTTGCAAGTGAGTCATTATAGGGAGACTTACCAGCAAATATAGTTTATAATTCCAAACCTAGAATATATATGTACATGCAAGAAGTAGGGATAAGGAAAATCACCTTTCTACTCAGGATATGAAAAATAATCATAGGCTCTGTGTTTGGAAATTGAACTGATTTTCAAACTTCACTATTCCTTGGTGTTATGTATTTTTGTCCCTTGCTTTAACAGTTCCTTTCCACAGCCCGCCAGCATGGCGGCTGTCCCGCCACCCCTTCCTGCCTTCTGCTTCCACAGACCAACTCCAACCCCCTCATTAGCTCCTGCCTGAGTCATTGCAACAACAGGCTCTTCCTTTCCCTGCGTCTAGTCTATCTTTTCCTTAAAATGACCCTCAAAAATGCTTTTTAATAACACTGATTTGCCTAGAACTCACCATGCATACCAGGTTAGCCTTGAACTCCCAGAGCTCTGCCTACCTCTACCTCCCAAGTGCTAAGATTAAAGACATGCGACACCACGCCTGGCCCTACTCTTTGGCCTTTTACTCCACTGAGATTTCACATTTGTTGCTACATTCTTGTCACTAGTCCCTCCTTTGTCATCAGCGGAAAAAATGCCTGCTCTGCCCTGAGTCTTCCAAGCTTGCCTTCTGCATCTGCAGGGAGAAAGCTTCTTAGCTCTTGGGAAGTTTGGTTCCGATGCCACCACAATTCCACAGTCAATGGAATCTTTTAGTCTGCTTCAAGCAGCTCTTCCCTGCCATCCAAGCCATGACAAATTTGCTCTTTTAGGTTTTTTTTCTATTAATCCTTATAGTTGGCATTCATAGTAATGGGTTTCATTGTGCTGTTTTCATATACGTATGTCATTCTGCTTTGTTCTTATTCTGAATTCTCTCTGTGATTCTGGAACACTTTTTAAAAAATGCCTTTTCATACTGTTACTATAATTGACCTTGTACTTGGGGCTGTATGTGTCTGTGTTATTTATATAGTTACCACATTCATTTAAACATGTTTACAGTTTTATGTGTATGTATGTATGTCTGAGTGTATATATGTATGGCACATGCATGAAGCAGCCTATGGAGGTCAAGTGGGTTCCAGGAACCAAACCTGGACCTTCTGTAAGAGTAATAAACACTCCTAATCTCTGAGCCATCTCTCTAGACCCTAGTTACCAAATTATTAGAGTCAGAGGCCATGTCCAATTGTGTGTGTGTGTGTGTGTGTGTGTGCGTGTGTGCGTGTGTGTGTATGTGTGTATGTATGTGTGTGTGGTGTGTGTGTGTATGTGTGTGTGTATGTATGTGTGTGTGGTGTGTGTGTATGTATGTGTGTGTGTGTGTATGTGTGTGTGTATGTGTGTGTGTATGTGTGTGTGTATGTGTGTGTGTATGTGTGTGTGTGTATGTATGTGTGTGTGGTGTGTGTGTATGTGTGTGTGTGTATGTGTGTGTGTGTGTGTGTGTGTGTGTACTTACTCCCACAGAGACATAGATGAATGTAATAAGTAAAAGCTGCAGTCATTAATATGACATTAATATGACTCCAGCTTCCTTACTGAAAATATTTAAAACTCAAACATCCAGAAATGAACTAAATCATATGTTGCCAACAATTCCCTCACTAAAGGAAGCCATGTTGATTGAGATTATAAATGCTCTGTGGATCTATCTTCTGTAGTAATTCCTCTCTATTCTGAAGTTAGCAATTCTATCCAGGAAGTTGATGGAACTCTGAGGTCCTCAGTAAGAGATCAACTACTGTGCTGAGATTCTCTTCACAGAGCTGGTCCTCCGACCCATTCTTTCCCGGCAGTGATGTATTGTCAACTGTGTGTTGGGCACGGATGCAAGAAAAAAAAATGGAAGTGTAAAAATGACTAAAAACAGTCTGTTCTCAAGTAGCTCACCAAAAAAGACTTAGCAATCAATCAGCATTAGCAATATAAGTTGTCAAATAAAATGGTGTTCCTCTGGTTTGGGAGAAGAAGGCATCAGGCATCGTGACTTCACACCCTGGCGCTATTGGGGAGACTTCTCACTGAACCAGGCATGTGAGCTGGCTCTGGGGGAGAGAGGCTTTAGTCAGACAGAGATGGGGAGGAGAGAAGGGACCTAGGCCTTGCTGCCTTCATTTCCTCTGCTGCTTTGTGAGTATATGATATAGATGGTTCACAGAAGGCTAGGATGCCATGCCCAGTGTTGCCTACTGAGAGCTACAGAATATTAGAAATAATAAGCCTTGTTTTTGGTACTGTGTTGCTTACAAAAAGTAGTCCCAGATGTGGGTCTTTTGAAATGAACTCCATGTCCAATTCGTTCCAAATCTCCCACTTTCTGGTTCATTGGCCTCCAACACCTAACACACATAATTTTCCCCTTCTCATTTTGTTTTCCACCTTCCCTAATTCTTTTCATTTTTTCTTTCTGTTTCATTATCCACTCCTGTTTTCTTTTTATTTTAAAATAAAATCTAGGGCAGGGGAGATGGCTCTGTTGATAGAGGGCTTGGTTTGTAAGCATGAGGGCCTGAGTCTGATTCTCAGAATCTATTTAAAAATCCTGGTGTGGCGATGTGCTTCTCTGTAACAAAGAGAAGCTGACCAAACAGAAAGCGAGATTGACAAAATAGCTCACAATGGGAGAACGTGCCAGGACTGGAGCAACATGCGTGCTTTTTGGTTAACAGTTATTTTGTAGATCTATCTTATGAGTAAAATATACCTGCTTTTATTTGGATAGTGTGGGGCCCTGTATGTTCCTCTCCTGGAGAAGCAGGATTTATAGATTTTGGATCTCTTAGTTGCTAATTGGTCTAGGTGGCTTAAGATGGCCAACTGTCAAACTATTTGACACTTGGCCAAATGAAACATTTTCATGCCTGTGTTCATTTAATATCTTGTGATATGAAATTTCATATCTTATATCTAGGCATTTTAGTGTCATGTTAATATTCAAAGTAGGTTTATTTCTGGACTGAAAAGTTGGATCAGTGGTTAACATGTTTGCTGTGAAAACATGAAGACATGGATAGTTGTGGTGGCTTGCTTGTAGTTCTAGCTTTAGAAGATGGAGACTAGCCATATCATTGAGCTAGGGGATTGATTGAGAGACACTGTCTTAATGATTAAGGTGGAAAAGTGATTGAAGACAATTCCCAACATCATCCCCAGGCTTCCAGGAATACATGTGGAAATACACATTACACTCATGTACAACACATACCTATGAAAATGGGGCACAGGAGATTTATTGAACATTTGGTAGTCTATTTTCACTGAGCACTGAAGAAGATACATATTAGTAACAGTTTTCCCATTAAATGCTCAGAGCACAGGGCCTTTAAAATTCACAGAAATTTACTGAATTTGAACATAGGCAAGCATTCTGACTTGGTTGCCATGTTTCTGAGACTTTGAAGAGGATCCAAATGTTTTCTTCAGTTTTGTATTTTTAATAATCTCCATCATGCCACTTCTCTGATAGGATCATCTAATAGGATGATGACATGAAACTGAACCATAAACTCCCTTCTCGGTCTTATGCCATAGTAGATACAAAGTAACCCAGAGAACAATGAGTCTAGATATTTTCATTTTATTGATGAATCATGTTAAAAATGGAAGAAATTGCCAGATCTTTTTCCTGGTCTGGATGGATTGCATTAAAAAAGTAAACTCCCTTGAAACAACTGCTTTTATACTACCATTTGTCCAAATTCTCAAAATATTGCAACATTAAAATGGAACACATATAAAATCTCAGCATAAATGGTGTCTGTGTCAAGAGATTGTCCTTATTGGTGCTGTGGCCTAGGTACTATGTCTGTGGATTGATGCAATGTCCTTCAGGGCGGTCATTTGCCCTTGGAGGGCATGCTAGGAATCTGAAGAAGGATGCTGAAGCAACCTGCCTATCACCATCAGTGGGGCAGCCTTGGCTTCTCTCTCATGAATGCAGAGGCTATAAATATGTTCTTGTCTCACTAAGTGAAACTATACTAAAATTTTTAAGTGATTGGGCCTGGCAAGACAGTGCCTGCCATAGGTAATGATGCTTGCTGTTAAGCCTGATGATCTGAGCTCAATACAAGGAACCCACATAGTGGAAGGGAAAATGGATTCCTCTGACCTCTAACGCATGCTGTGGTATCTGAACTCCCTCCTCCTAGTCACAAAGTGATAACATGAAAAACTGTAGCTGAAACTTTTTATGTGATTTATGTTTGGCATTTTTTAACCTAGATAGTTACGGATGGATATTTGGCCATGTGCTAAGGAATACATAAATGTTGCTCAATGGTCTCGCACCTGCTAGAAAGTATTCTTCTACTGGGCCACACCCCAAACCTCTGCTTTCCTTCTATAAGTTACCTTCCTCAGTTTTTGCTCATTTTATTGTGAATGGCAAGTTATCATTGTACCCACAAGCATTATAAAAAATTGTTGTAAGAGAGTCTTTGAATTGTTGGAGAGGCTTAAAATTTTTGATATGGAGATTTTTCAGATGTCATGTGGTGAACTGAAAATGACACTAGTCAGTTCTAGAGACTGGTCCCTGGTGGCTGCCACACAATAACAAGTGTCATATGTTTATCCTTTGACTTTTTCTATTTCTGGTCACTTTTTCAAGTATTTCTGGGGGAATTTTAATAAAAGCAAAATGAAGAGAATGATAATTTAATCACAATGTCTCTCTTCCTCTTCCTCTTCCTCCTGATTCCACTTGTGGAAAATAGGCTGCACGGAGGGCGTCGTCTTCCTCCCCTAAACTGAGGGACTCATCGTGCTCTTTCTCCTCCCTGGAAAGTGCAGTAAAGGCACCCCGCCCGTTTTCTTCCTCGGGATCTAAGGAAAGACAGTCCTGGCTCGACATAGTTAACAGTGCGCCTGCTGCTGAAGATGTGGGGCACCCCCTGGCACTTACTGTACAGGTCCATACACCTGCATCCTCAGAGGCAAGCAATTGCCCGGTCCCAGAAAACAGCTCCATCACTTCAGAAAGTGGATTTTTGAACTCTTTATCTAGCGATGACACTTCTTCATTGAGCAACAATCAAGACCACCTGACAGTTCCAGACAGAGCTGCTGGACCAAGGACGGTGGACAGAGGTAACCTAGGAAACTGCTTGCTCTTCTTTAGATGGTGAATGTTTGTGGGAGTATTATAGACCTCTGATATAAATTGTAACTAAAATGTATAAACCCATGAATGGCAATTTGATTAGTCACATGGGGTTTAGCTTCTAACTCCTTTTGTAGAGTTTGCCTATGGTAGCTCCTCTTGTCTTGGCACTAGTTATTGCCTGTTGTAAATGTCAATAGCCAAAAGCTTCAACCAGTGGTTTTCAACCTTCCAAATGCTTACATTTTGGTTCCATAGTCTATGCTCTGGGGGTTTGTGGTAATTAAGACCCAGGGATTGGTGAGATGGATTTATATCACTTGGATGTTGTCAAATGGGTTTAGAGCAGCCATTGTAGAGAGCCAATCAGTGGTCTCCTAAGGGGATCTGCGTGGTTAATGGAAGGCAAAACTTCAAATGCAGTTTGGAGGGCAGCACCTCTGTAAAGAGAAACCTTTTCCTTGAGAGAAGCCTTCCCGCCAGCCTGGTTCTAGAGCCGCATCAGTCCCAAATAAACACACAGGAGGCTATATTAATTATGAAGCTGTTGGCCTTGCTTGTTTCTTACTGGCTAGCTCTGACTTAAGTAATTAACCCATAATTGTTACTCTAAGTATGTTTCTTACCGGAGAATAGTTCCGGGCTTCCTACCCCATGGCGTTACATGTTGACTCTCCTGTGTTTCTCCTTCCCAGAGTCCTCCTGGACTCCTAGTCCCACCTCTCTTGGTTCCCTATAGGCCAGCAGTGCTTTATTGACAAATGCACAGGACTTCCCCCAACAAGCACCTTTACTATAGAAGAGGCAACTTCTTAGATTCCTGGAAAACAGTTTGCTCTTAACCGAGGAAACGGTTGTGTATAGATATCAGTAATATCAGACATATTCTATGATAATCATCATATTTGATTTAGAACAGACTTGGCTCTATTATTGTCCATTCATGACAAGTATTTTCTGACTGTGCCTCATTTGTTCTGCTGCAAACAAGGTTATCTGATATGGCAGTGAGCCACTGGAGAATGGTGGATTTGCACTGTAAGTGTTCAGTGTGCTGCTGAAAGTGGGCTTGCCAAATTCCTGTGCTAGCTTGCAGGAGTTGCCCAATGACATGAATGATGACTCTTTCCCCCCTACCCTAAGCAGGGAGGCTGTCCTTAAGTTCTTGAGTTTCAGGGCTAGAGAGATGGCCCAGTACTTGCTGTTCTTTTGTAGGACCAGGGTTTAGTTCCGTTCCTAGCACCCACATTGGGTGACTTACAATCACTTGTATCACTTGTACCTCCAGCCAGGGGGATCTTATATCCTACACACACACACACACACACACACACACACACACACACACACAGAGAGAGAGAGAGAGAGAGAGGCATACACATACACACATGGATAATAATGTCAATCCTTTAAAAAAGTATCAAATTTTCAGATACACTCTATTAATTTAATTTTTCAAAGAGAATAATTTAGGCAGAGGTCACAGCCATAGGCTAGGGTGCAATTTTGCGTGCATGTGTGTTATTTTAATATATGTGAATTTGAACAGCCAGGCTAGTAGTAACTCATTCTCGAAGTCACCCCAGTTGTCATTGCTGTCTATGACTTTCTCTGTGGATGCTTTACATTAAATAGTATTTTATACTGATACCTCCAATGTGGGCCAACTACTGACTTCTCATTAGAAAACCTTCACTAAGGAGTGAAGTTATTGGACAAGCCGAGCAGTTTCTAGAGGTAGTTGAGTAATTAGGATGTGCAAGAGACAGGGAGCATCACCGCCGAGGAAGAGCACAGAGATGAGAGTTGTTCTAGGATGGAAGGCGTGTGGTCTGTCTGGCAACAGATACACTACGGGATGTTGTGCGAACAAAGCATTGGGCTTAATTATATCTCCTTCTGCTTATGCAATTGAGATCAGTGGTATAATTAAATTAGAGGTCTAAACATGAGCTAAGAAACTTATGTTTTTGAAGCTATGAGCTGTTCAAAATAAACTAGGTGCACCTGTGTCCGTGTCATTGGAGGTGTTTATCCTTTTGAAGAAGGGCATTTTCATTGAGTGTAGAGTATTGATAGCTTTTTTGCTCTTGTGAGGTCACAAAGAACTTTCAAGTGTTGACCCTAAGTGACCTTCAGCTTGGTGCTCACAAGATGCAGATATGGTCTTGCACACATCCAAGAATATATGGGCGGCACAAATTAGATTGGAGGTTTTTGTTTGCTTGTTTCTAAAGGACACAAAATTGGGAGGGTGGGGATGAAGATGTAGAACTTGGAAGAGCTGTGGAAGAGGAAATTAATATGATGGAAACACTGTACAAAAGTCTCACAGAATAAATAAATTAATGAAAATAAATGTAAAAAAGAAGATACAGTTGTTGAAGAATGGGGGACTCAAACAAACTATTGTTCTCCTTTAAGAACTTACTGTAACTATTCCATTAGAAGAAGAAATAAAAGAGGGCTTGACAAGATGGCTTAGTGGGCAAAGTGTTTGTAATATAAGCCTGACAACTCAGTTTTGAGCCCTGTACAAACATAAAGGTGGAAAAAAAACTGACTCCAAAAAGTTGTTCTTCAAATCTATCTGCACATATATTATGGTACATATGTGCACACCCACACCTCATATACATGCAATATTAATAATAATAAGTGTCAAAACATGTAGAAATAACTGCCTCCTCTCCGTGACAATGAAGACTTCCAAAGCATCAGAGATATTAAAATTCCATTTGCATTCTTTCCCAAGAGACAACCGTGCAGATTGAGTTTCCCTTTAGGATTATAAACAGAGTCATGGGAAGATACATGTGTTTCTCATCCTTGTCTAAGTGCCATCCTGGGAATTCATGTGCTGAGGATCCAGCTGGGAGCCAACAGCTCTTTTAATATAAGAATAAAGAGACCTGGTAGTAATCACACAGAATGACCAACAAAATCTAGGTGATTTTTCAAACAGCCTGATGGAAAGGTATTTCTCTGGGCAGACAGGAGGAGAAAATGAAGGTATTTTCCCCTCACTGGTTTGTTGGCAGTTGCCATATGTTAGAGAACTCTTGCTGCTGATTTTCTCCTGCTGTTGGGGATTTGGTTTCATTCCCAGAAGAGCTGAACCACAACGAGTCATCTCCATGGAAACGGCAGCCCAATCTTCCCTTGTGTTTGCTGTGACTTGCTGTTGAGTAATCAAATTGGGTGTTGCACATGTATATGTTTGCCTGTTGGTGAAGAAGGTAGCTTTTTGTGTGTGACTTCTAAAAATTATTGTTTTGACTTTTCAATGTGAGGACGAACCTCTGAAATTTCAGTGTCTAAAATACTATGCTGAGGGTTTTAGAACAGACTTGAAGTTTCAGTGTCATCCATGAGAGGAGTTAAAATTTTAGAAGATTAAGATCTAGTCTCATGACACATTTTCTGGGGAAAGAGAATTTTATCCTTGGAAAGACTCTTAGAGGTTAATAACCGAGCTCTGAAAAAAAAAGCAGACAGCATGTATTATAGCCTTTCTTTTATTTAGACAATGGAAGAAATATTTTGCAGTTGGTATGCAATTAAAATTGTGGTTGCTAGAATTTTATTCTGAATCCAAATATCCTTTTAGACACTTCTTCCTATCATGTAAGCCACTAGAGAAAGGGGAGGGGATGCGAATGACATTGACTTGCCTTTCTCTACTGCAACTTTGAGATTGCCACAACTCTAGAGATTCTCCAACAAGCCTTTCGGTACAGTGGAGCTGCAAAGGAGCTGGTGGGGCTAACGGTGCTCATCTCATTTCTGTTTTACTATGGACATTTTTCTGACACTGCTATGAAATATAAGACTAACAAGCAGATTAAAAAGAAACTACGCCTAACACTGAACTCCACTCAGTTCAGCATTTCTGTTATTATTATGGAGATGGTCCTAACATGTACTCATGTTCTTTGTGCTAACACAACTCAAATCTAAAGATGACTGTGCTAAGACATCTTCACATCCAGTCTTGTATATGTGACAGTTGGCTGCCATGGCTCGGATCTCAGGCATGGGCGACTGACTCACTGTGTCTTTCATGGCTCCCAGTTAAGTGCCAAAGATCTCTCTTAATCACCATAGAATAAACTGATCCGGTTGTCTGCAAATCCATCCATACCATATAAATAGGTCATTTATGGTACTTGGACCTTTATTGCCTTTTTAAAATTTCTTCTTGGTTTTATACATCTTGCTGTGGCTAAGGAAGTAAGTAGGAGGCTGTGGGAACTCACTGAGTGGGAGGATGAGACACGATTAACAAAAGAAAGCAAGGCAGAAGAGTGTCACAAAGGAGATATACAAGGACTTACAAAAGCAGGTACATAGAATACACTCACATGTAAGGGAGCCCTGTGCATGGAGGAGGGGCATAGGAAAGGGAGGCAGGAGGGGAATTGGGACAATATTGAATGATGGACTAGGCATCATTATCCAACAGATAATGCATGACCATTTGTACCTGATGTAACATAGATGAACCTGTGATTTCAAAGGGTTCCTTTAGTCTTAGATCACAGGCTATCCTAGGATGAAGGGAGGCAGGAACTAAGAAGGATTTGTGGTACTCAGGGTAAAAGTAGATCCTGGAAACAAAGGACAGATGGAGGATTCTGTCCTGTCTCATCTCAGTCAGTCATTGTGCACTTAGAATTTAATTTAGTTCATAGAGTATTTCCAAGTGATATTATTTTGTAGTAGGATGAGAAATGATCTTAGATTGGTGATAAATATTTACTAATAGGAACATCTTGTATATGTGACAGTTGGCTGCCATGGCTCGGATCTCAGGCATGGATGACTGACTCACTGTATCTTTCATTGCTCCCAGTTAAGTGCCAAAGATCTCTCTTAATCACCATAGAATAAACTGATCCGGTTGTCTGCAAATCCATCCATACCATATAAATAGGTCATTTATGATACTTGGATCTTTATCGCCTTTTTTATTTCTTCTTGGTTTTATACATCTTGCCGTGCTTCCTAAGGAAGTGGGAGGCTGTGGGAACTCACTGGAACAGGAGTTCTGAAGCTGGTGATGAGTGAAGTCTAGATCCCAGAAGCAGGAAAGTAGGGGACAGCTGGAGAGAAGTAGGTGCGGTTAGAGGGTGTAGTTAAAGGTGGAGGATGGGTGTGTCCAGAGGAAAGCATGCGTGGCCAAGGTGCAGGAGGATGCCTGTGTTGAAAAGGGAGCGTTAAGAGGGAAAGGTTTTATGTAAGTACCTTCATGAATTTCAAAAGTGCATTGGAAGAAGTCATCTCTGGGCACCAACTATACCAGATATACCCCTGCTCATGGCTGTGACTCCTTCTCAGAACACCAAATTTAGTCCCCAGAGAAGAGAAGCCTCTGACGGGCATCATACTGGAAATCCCTCTCAGGGCTCTCCTACCCAGATTGTGGCTTATCAACTACTGTTGAACATTTTCTTTTTCTTTCCTTTGTGTTTTTCTATGAATAGAGTTTAGAAGAACACACGGAAAGGGAAGTTAGGGGACATTTTGCTACTTGATGGTAGAGTCATTTCTGAGTTCACTGTTGGGCTATCAATTATGCAGAAGTTGTCACTGGCTCATCACAAGGTCTAGTGGACATGAGTGGCTTTGGGAATTACTGCGATGGTCCTAGGTCATTTCCATTTTTTTCTTATCACTTCCTTCTGTGTATGGATACATGTTTGGTTTTCTAGTTCTTTTCATGTCTCTCTGCACATTTATATATTTAGTGTTTCTATATTGAGGATAATTTGTTATGGTGGAAGGCATCATATACATGGAATAACATCACACACACACACACACCCCCACACACAGTAGTCACCATCTTAGCTTTCCTCTCCTCTGTTATTGAAATTTCTTTCTTTCTAGCACTCCGTTGTCTTAAAAAACCATGAGAAGTCTTATTTGCTGGTGAACACATTTTACCCAGCTTTGGGCTGCTACATATAATGCTGGTGGAAGCATACACTTCAAATTCATAGGCTTAGCTTTTAAAACAATGTTACACATGTACAGAAACAGAGCAGTGAATACACTGTACCTTCCTTCCTCCCTGCCCCTACAATCCTTTGTTGTCCAACTCTTTGCGTGAGTGTGGTTCACTTTTCACAGCCAAGGCCAAATATTGAGATAGTCCTTCTGAGTGCCCCTCACTCCATCTCAAATTCATGGCCTCTTTTTCAATTAGTATTGTTGTATTATACATATACATATACCTATACCTATACATATACATATACACACATACATGCTTATATTCAACCTACTGAATCCCTGGAGAAAATGGATTGTTTTTATCTTAGCAGCTATTAACAGTTTGCACCTAGGGGTAGGGCCTTATGACATCCATGTTGGCATGTCAGTCGGTGTCATTTGTGCAAGTCTTGTTGAGGTAGCTCCCTCGCCTGTGTAAAAGACACTGCCTCACAGCAGACATCTTGGTTCTCTCATGCTTACAATCTTTCTGTGTCTCTCTCTGGAATGTGCTCTGAGCCCCAGGCATGAGGGTTGCATTATAGATGTATCAACTGGGGCTGTGCACCCCACGGAAATACAGATACATTCGTATGGACTGAAGTCTATAGCAGACAGTTCACTCTTGGCTGTACATCTTTGTGCATTCGATGATATGTAATGTCATGTGTCTCTCAGAGGTCCACCATTTTGGCATCCTCTATGCTTCTCTGCCTCTGCAAGCATCAGACAACTGCTAATCTTTTGGGGGTTGTTTTTAGTTTTCCTGAGACAGTGTCTCATATTATGGCCCAGGCTTTTGTGAAACTCAGTAGGTGGTCCAGCCGGCCTCAAACTTGTGTAAATCCTCCTGTCTCAGTTTCCAAGAATGCTGGTGTTACTGGCATGTACCATGATTCCTGGTCAATATATATGTATATATATTTTTGGTTTTAGGAGACAGGGTTTCTCTGTAGTGGACGCTGTCGGTCCAGCCTGGCCTCGAACTCACAGAGATCCGCCTGCCTCTGCCTCCCGAGTGCTGGGATTAAAGGCATGCGCCACCACTGCCCGGCCCTGGTCAATATTTTTTATTATTTCTTTGGTGTTACCTTTGCTGATGTCTACATGGTTGCAGCCATAGAGATGTAGCCTTTTCAGATGGACATTTTCCCCCATCTGGTGTAGGAATTTAAGATATTCCCATGTCTTTCCATGGCTTGATATGTCCTTTTTGTTTGTTTGTTTTTTTGTTTTTCAAGATAGGGTTTTTCTGTGTAACATTCTTGCTGTCCTGGAACTCAAAAAATCCACCTGCCTCTACCTCCATAGTGCTGGGATTAAAGGTGTGTGCCACCACCACCCAACTGTCGTTTTCTTTTTAAACAATTACTGAACAATATTCCATTGTGCGGATTGATCTCATTTTATCTGTTTAACTATGAATGACATCAGAGCTGCTTCTGTGTCTCTGAAATGAGAATAAAGGCTTCAGGTTAACACCTGTGTGCAGTTGTGTGCAGTTACATGATGCCAGCTCTTTTGGGTTAACACTAAGGTGTGCCGTTGCTGAGTTGTATAGTAAGAACTTGGTAGGAAATGATAGACTGCTGTTTTCCAGGTCATTGATGTTTTACATTCCCACTAGCAATGTGTTAGAGTTCCCTTGGCTTCTCAGGCTCAGTAATATTTACTGTTGTCTGGTATCATGGATAAAATTTCCCCAGAAGCGTATGTGCTAAAGCTTAGTCTCCAGCTTGTGACAATATTGTGAGGTGTAGAACCTTTGAGATGAGGGCAGCTAGTGGGAGGAAATTGCTTGCTAGGGACCTATAGCAATTTAAAGGGTTAATAATGTTTTTATATCTTAAATAAGAAACTCCTGCCGGGTTCATTTAATCCCAGAGGCAGGCAGATCTCTGTGAGTTCAAGGCCACCCTGGTCTCCAGAGTGAGTTCCAGGACAGCCTCCAAAGCAATACAGAGAAACCCTGTCTCAAAAAAACAAAAAAGGAAAAAAAGAAAAGAAACTCCTTTCAGCACCAATATTATGTGTGCTAGTGTTGTTTGTATGTGTTCTTATTGTGTTGTGTGTGTGTGTGTCTGTGTGAAGGTGCATGTATGCACATGCATGAGGAAGCAGAGATTGATATTGAGTCTCTCTTTTGACACAGACTCCTTTCTTGAACTTGGATCCCTGCTTGGCTAGGCTGCCCCCACCAATGATCTTCAGAGATTACCCCTCTCTTCACCCCATGCTGGGGCTACAGATGCTTGTCTTGCCCTACCAACCCAGCTTTTTCTATGCATTCTGTCGATCTAAACTCAGACCCTCATTCCTGCTCACCGGGCACCTTACCACCTGAGCCAAGTCCCCAGCTGCTTGTACCCGTTCTGTGAGGCTACTGTTTCCTGTTGGGTAAATGGTTTGAAATCACCTCTCTGTGCTCTGTCAACGAGATGCAGTCCTGCCTCGCTTTATCCGCATTGTAATCCCACCCCTCCTCAATCCACATGTGTAATCCCACACCCCTCAATAGCTTCTATTTAAACATGCTCCTTCTCCCAGATGTTCTCCTAAGTCCTCAGTGACATCTTTTATTGTCAGTCTGTTTCTTCTGTCTATTCTGTTGCTCTTCTGCCCTGCCCCAGACTATTCTTTTAGTTTTTATTGAAATCTTAACATCTAGGAAAACATCTTTTACCTTGTTCTTTTTAAAGAGAGTTTGGTATGTCATTGATCATTTTAATGTCCAGATACTTTTTATACTACTGTATCCTTAGAGTCAACCTGGGGGAAGTATAAGTTACTATGATTTAAATTTTTTCAATTCACGAAATTATTCTTTTAACCTTTTTTACATCTTGTAGAAAAACTTTATGATTTCTACTTTTCTCTACAGAAGCCATGAATCTATTGTGTTAATTTCTACAGGTTGTATTTCAAATGCTACTTTAAGGCCTGTTTTTATTTTGCTTGTGTAACTGTTTATCACTGGTATACAGACATGGAGTTGAGCAATTGGTTTCCCTTGCTTATGTGCTGCCCTGCTCATGACTGACCCCACAGCCTTTCATAGGCTAACTGGGCGGTCTGCCCCACACACTCATTCATGATTACATAAGTGCATTTAAAATGAAGCACATTTGTAAAAATTTCAACTTTTTCTTTTAAACCTCTTACTTGTATTTATGTCTCTGTAAATATAAATATATATATATCCCACATATATTTGTATTTTATTATATTAATCAATTATATTTTGTTATATGAATATATTTATATTCCATTGTAATAATCCATGTGCATATATATTAACGTCTATGTAAATGATGAAAGTTTTGCTCTTTTATCTCCAGACAGCATATGCCTTATTTATTTTTCATGTTTTGGGAAGGCTGTGCAGCCCATGTGGCTGGAAGTGGTATAATGGACATTTTTGTGGCATGGTTGATATCATAGGCAATGTTTCTCTGTCACCACAAACTTAGAGAGGAGCATTGTATTTTCACTTTCTCTTTACGAATGAAGACAGCAGAATTTAAGGTGATAGGGTAAACTGCTTCAAACAGTAATGTAAGTATTAAAGGTGGGAATACCCCAGGAAATGTAGTTCTGTTTCAGTCTTGCTCTGAGCTCTGGGGTTCCCCCCAGCAGTGCTCAGACTGAATAGGACTCCCAGAATCTTTAGAAGAAATGAAAGGTCAAATGTTACAGGCTAAGCCAGGAAAGGCGTTACTGTTTCTATCTCAACAGACTAAGGATTGGGAAGAGGTGCAATGTAATACGGAACTTGATATTGTGTGTTTGTCAAAAGCATCTGAGATATTTTGGATTAGAACACAAAGACAATCTGTAATGTTGTCCATTTCATGTCCATACTTATTGATATGCTACATGTGGTACCACCCAGACAAGTGAGATCTTAAGCCATATGACCCTATTTTTAACAGGCCTTTGGTGTCTGGGGTTGAGTGGTGGCACCTGGGGCCCACTGCAATCCACACCTTAACCCTTGGGCATGAAAATGCAAAGTGACTGTTGGAATTATTCTCAGACATTTGAAAGGGATATACATCTTCCTGTGTGAGAGTAAGCACAGTGGGAAATGAACACTAGAAGCTTGTATCACCCGTGTCACCGTCTGTTCCATAGCCGCACCTGTGGGGAGCTTACATTATCTCTCCTTCCCCAGCAGTGGGCTGGCAAGTGTGAACCCCATAGCTCTCCTTTTTACACGGTTTCTCTGGATTGGTCTCAGGTCCTCATGCTTGCTCACTGAACCATGCATTTAGCAGCCTCATTCTCATTTCTAATCACTCATGCCTTTATTGTATTCCCATCTGCTGCTAACACACACGGGCTGTGCACGCAACTCTCCTGGTGCAGAATGGAAGTGCTTCCTTATCCTGTCTGCCAAGGTCAGATGGAGTGGTCCTAGATTGTGGCCATCCTATGCACTTCCTATCCTTTAAGCAGGAAGTGTGGGCACCTCAACATCCAAAGCTCTGAGTAGGCCTTTTTCTTTTGCAGGAGGAATAGCAAAAGCAGGGGGCTGAGTATTCAGCTACTGTTCCAATATCTGCAGATTGTCTGACTCAAGAATCTCTATTGAGCTTTATGTGATTAGACTGCACTGTCCAGACTGTATTCACAGGATATCATAATATAGGGAATGATAACCTTGGGTATAAAACCCCTGTTTGTACCATGTCGTGTTTACAGGCTATCATAACCTACATTTGTCTCCTTGTGCCTGTGGTCAAGCTCTGTGATCATTCATTATGTTGATCTTCTCTCCTTGATGTCAGTGCTGATGAGGCTGCCTCACGGGGCTGTGGGAAGACCCTGGGGACTGTTGGTGGAACCCTTAATGCAGTGCCTGTCACAGAAGGAAAACACCGTGCATGGTAGCTCTCCACACGCACAGTGGCAGAGACTGGAGACTTGTCCCTCAGTGGCATGCTCTGCTGTCATGTGCTTGGTCAGAAACACTTTTATTTTCAAATTAGTTGTTCAGAGTTGTTCTTTGAGTAAATTGAAGTATGCTGTAATTCAAGCCTTGCTGTGTTGTAGGACTGTCAAATTACCACATAAAGAATGGCCATAAAAGCCTTTTAATCTGTAGACATCAGGTGCTATATGCGAAATATCATTTTCAGGATATGCAGTATGCACAGATCACCATTCTCTTGCTTGCTTTGTTGGTGACAGGTGTCTTCCGTGGCCTTTTTGTTGTTGTTGAACACTAGAACACGGTATGTGGAACTTAACAGTGGTTTTTTTTTTCCCTCCCCAGTACTTTCTAAATTCATTTCATTTGAAGGTTAAAATGATCTCCCTTGGAACGTTATTTGGACTTTTCAGCTCTCTACAAAGGTTTCTTTTTCAAACCCTGGCATGAAATCTGGTGTATGAATTTCTCTTCTGTCTTCTGAAGCCAGCCTTTATGTTCTAAATAGAAAATAAACAGCCTCATTCTAGAAAGCACAAGGAAGACCAAAAATAAGATAGTGGGGGAGGCAGAGTTGAAAACACGGTATTTCAAGGGGTAATCTGCATACAGTGCTCTCGACAGGCAAATTCTGGGCCTCCAGGAGCTGTCCTGTCCTGCCAGAAGCAGACAATAGGATGGCACATAGGAGGAGGATGAGGAGGAGGGAGCCACACATTCATTTAGCACAGTCTTGGGAAGGAGAGAACTTGTAAGCCTTAGTTAAAACATTGGTATATCTTCAGTCTTGCTATAAAGGACCTGGATGTAGTTACTGTATTTTTTTAAGATCTATTCATTTCGTTTTATGTATATGAGTGTTTTGCATGCCTGTATGTGTGTGCACCATGTGTGCCTGGTGCTTTTGAGGTCAGAAGATTTCCTGGGGCGGGATCTACTGGAACTGGAGTTATAGATGGCTGTGAGTCACCATGTGGGTGCTGGGAATTGAACCCTGGTCCTCTCTAACTGCAACAAGTGCTGTTAAGCACTGAGCCCTAAGGACCTGGGAGCTATGCATGCCATCCATTTCTGACTCTAACTGACTCAAATCTGGAGAAAGTCTTTGACATATCCTAAGTTGGTCTAGCTGACAGGGAGGGTCACCAACAGTTATTTAAGTTCCTTTCTCTTCACCCTGTAGCGTGAGGTGCTTTCTGGCACTGGTTTCAGGTGTACTTCATTTGAACAAAGCTGGGTTATTTTCCTTTCTCTTTGATTAGTATATCGCCCAGAGACAGCCATGCCATGGCAGTTTTGTGGACTAGTCTCAATTTTCTGGTTGTCATTCAAGCCCCACTCCCCTCCAATGAATCCAGGCTGATGAGATTTTGCCAGTAGGTGGTCCAATTTTGCTACTCAAAGTATAGTCAATGGACCTAAGAGCTTGCCAAAAATCTAGAAGGTTAAAAGGGCTGGGGAAATAACTGTGCAAATACAAAGACCTGGATTTGATCCCTAGTGCCCCTGTGAAAATCCATTTGTAGTGGATTGTTTGTTATCCCAGGCCTGAAGAGGTAGAGAGAGGTGTTCTGTGACTCACCAGCCACCCTAGGCTACTCTATGAGTCTCAGATCCCTTTGAAAGATTTCAAATCCAAAACCAAAATGGTTGTGGCCTGAGGAATGACAATCAAAATTGACATCTGGCCTCTATATACTGGAATGCAAATGTTCAATGCACCAGTATATACAAGAGCACACACGTGTGCATGTGCACACACACGTACATACCCACATGCATGCACACTTACGCATACACACATGCATTCATCTACATACACGTGCACATGTGCCTACACTCATCATACACATCCATAGGCACAGACTCATGCATACACACACCACACACCACACACACACACACACACACACACACACACACACACACACACAGTATGAGTGCCATCCCAGATGGTTGAAGCAGAGCCTGAATTTTCCTAAGCTCCCCGGGAGACTGTTTCTCTGTTCAAATTTGTGAAGAATGGTTTAGAAACACATGGGCCCACACAGAATGGAGCTTTTATTTTTAGTACCCACCACTAATTGGCAGTTGGGGGAACATCACGGACTGTTTTTCAAGACTGTCTACTTTCCTCATCTATATGATAATGCCTTTAACCTTGACAAAGCACTAGTGACTTGAGAGTCAATAGGCCACAAGATGCCCATGTATCAATGGGAGTTGAAGTCATTCTGTCCCACATGGGAAGACTATGATACACACTTGAGAGGAGACACTTCACTGTCAGAAAAAATTTCATTTGTTTTTGTCTTGGGAGATAAGGGAGGCGGAAATAACTCACTTGGCTTCCATTTCCAATGGGAGAGAGAGATGAGGGATGTTTCCTGCCAACCCTCTCCTCTTTGTCTTTGCAATCTGGTAAGACAAGAAAGATACATTGGTGCTCTCTACAATGGAATGATAATTCAGAAAAGAACTATGTGTACTCAGAAAGGGTTGTTAAATTTATTTCACTACGAGACTAATGCAGAGGGTCTGGTGACATGCCTCAGTGGTTCAGGGTACTAGTGATTGCTCTTGCAGAGGATCTGGGCTAGGTTTCCAGCATCCACATGGGGGCTCACAACTGTCTACAACTCCAGAGGATCTGATGCCCTCTTCTGACCTCGGCTGGCACCTGGCATGTATGCACACGGTGTATATACAGACATGCAGGCAAAGCACTCTTACCCATAAAATAAAATAAATAGATATTAAGAAGATGCTAAAATCCTAATCCAGAGAGGCTTAACTGGCAAAGCCTGAACTCATACAGAGATCAATCAGGTCACGGTACAGCAGTGCCTGGAGAGGGTGACCCAGGGGCGTTACAGCAGGTATCCGGGTTAGAAGGACTCATCTCTCCTCTACTTCATGGTCAGGGGCTGAATTGCCACTCATGTGTAGCTTTGGGCTCCCCTTTATCCTATGTTTCCATTATCACCTGTGTCTGTGGTTGCTAGATTTTCACTTTATGGTCCACAACGACCTAAACACTAGCCGCTAACACCAGTAAAAATGATACAAATCCCCTGTCCAGGCTGTGGACTTGGTTGAGTCACAGACATGTCTCCTGGGTGTCTGGTAACACACTGTACCTCTCCTAGAATAGGACACACTGGAACGCCAATGAGGTATTTTCTTTACTCCCAACGGTACTGTCTGCTCTTTCATTTTCTGTAAGTTTGTGAGTCACCTCAGAATTGTGTTATTAGAGGACTGACATTTCATCTTTCAGGTTCTGGTTTCTGCTGAAGAAGAAGCAGCTAATTGCTGATTTGTTTTCATTTTCCAGTGGTCTTTAACTGGACACGCCAACTCCTTACTGGTGTTGTTCTGGATGGGTTGAAGCAGAAAGTGGTTATCTTTCAGATATTGCAGATGACTTCCAGAGAACCGGGTATTAGCTTTTACACACATATACACACATACATGCACATGTACACACACAAGCTAATTAATACCTACATAACTAACAACCCAAAGTCTAAACTAGGGAAAGAAATGTGTATGTGTGTGTTGTGTGTGTGTGGGGGGTCATGGATGCAGCTTCTGATATTTTTAACATAAACACATATTTTATGCAAATATGTTAAAAGAAAATAAAAAGGACCTGAAAAATAAATCCTATTCATTTTTTTTTAATTTGGAGAACACACTCAGTGCCTTGTCATCCCTGACCTCTAAGGTTTAAGGTTATTTTATCTTTGTGATTCAATATCAGTTGAACCAGATGAATTATTTTTGTTTGTTTGTTTTTGGTTTTTCTGAGACAGGATTTCTCTGTGGCTTTGGAGGCTGTCCTGGAACTAACTCTTGTAGACTAGGCTGGTTTCGAACTCACAGGGATCCACCTGCCTTTGCCCTCCAAGTACTGGATTAAAGGCATGTGTTACCACCGCTCTGCTGGATGAATTATCTTACTACAATTTCATCCTGGCATAATTATGCACATGATATATTAATGGAAAACAAATTGTGTTTTTATTGCTGACTTTAGTAACTACTCTTTGGTGAGTACAAGGCAATTCAATGAAACAATTTTTTATTTAGGTTTTTCATATGTTTGCTTGTTCCTTAAAGTTTGTTCTGCAGATGTTGTTTGTGAAATAAGTACAGTTAGGGGTTTTCAAGTAGAGTACTACCTTCTTGGCTGTGAAAAAGATGTCATAACAGGTGATTTGTCCTTATGTTTGTGACAAGTTCCCAACCCTAATGCTTCACGAGGTGTATGTCTCTGCCTTTGTTTCTGTGAAATACAATCTTCCACATAGCCCAGGCTGACCTTGAAGTTGATATTTTCCGGTCTCTACCTCCCAACTGCTAGGATCACAGTGTCTGCCTCCATTTATTGTTGTTATTTTTTTTAAGACTTTGCCCTGCCTCTAGATTGTCTCTAGAACTTAGCGGTTGTTCTGTGGACACATCACCTGCTATCATAATACCTTGTAAGAGCCTACTTTAGTTTTTATCACTATGGTGACATACTTCATATAGCCTTAGATTTATAGTTCTGTGGCTTGTAGTTTGCTCATATACCTGTGCAGATATCATCACAGCATGGCTAGAGAACATTCTGCCCCACGAAACAAAGCCCTACCCATCACTGGCATTCCTCATTACTGTCTGCATCCTTATCATCCCAGGTGAAAGCTTTCCGTCTCCATGAACTCGCTTGTTCTGAACAGTTCATGTGACAGAATCTGTGGTCTTTTGTGACTGATTTTTCTTTGGTCAGAATCATGATTCCAGGTTTAATCCATGTTGTAATGAGGTGGGTGATTTAGCACTCCATTAAATTGTTGGCTAGTGCTCCAGTGTGTGTACACCACATTCCCTCCACCCACTCACCCACTGATGAAAACTTACTTTCGTTCCCTCCATCCACTCATCATTATGTTCTCCTTTTCCCTCCTGAACAATGCTATTATTAGTAGCTATGTAGAAAGACTCTCTGACACCCCTAAACAAGTGTTCTAGGATGGAATCTTAGTGGTTCCAACTGTCCTACCTGAGTCATGTGCCTATCCCTTAGTAGTCTGCAGGGGTTCATTGCTCTCTAGACTCTGGAGGGCTGAGACCAGATAGGTGGAGTAAAAAGGGGCAGATAGTGTTTGGCAGGATGAGAAATACTGTCTTCTATCACCAGGAAACAGGCAGGCTTCTTCCCCAGAAAACACAGGGAGGCACCAGGGCAGTAGGTGCTGAGACTTTATGGTAAACATTAGCTTACAGGGCTTGCCTATGAGGTAGCTTCTCTTCTTCACAGGTTCAGGAACGTAGAGGAATGCTGTACCTAGATGAATTATCTCTGAACCTCTCAGTTTCTAACTCTAAGGATATGTGGATATGATACTCATCTCAGAGTTGATGTGGAAAGGATTTGCTACTTAAGGAGGTGTGGAAATGAGATGCGTGTGTGAGGAGGAGATGGATTTTTTTTTTTTGGTTTTTCCGAGACAGGGTTTCTCTGTATTGTTTTGGAGGCTATCGGTCCAGCCTGGCCTCGAACTCACAGATATCCGCCTGCCTCTGCCTCCCGAGTGCTGGGATTAAAGGCGTGCGCCACCACTGCCTGGCGAGGAGATGGATTTTAAGGGGTTAGAAGTGAATTGTGTCCCACAAAAATTTGCAGCATTAAAGTCCTATACTGTACCCCCAAACTCTCCATGCAATAGGTCAGCATGTGACCTTACTAGAATAGGTCACAATCATACGTTGATAAATGGTTCATGATCTCTTGAGTAGCCAAGTAGCATGACATGAGTAGCTAGACAACAGAACGCTACCACCTTACTCTTCTAGAGACCAGAAGTCAGAGATGAAGGTGTGGACAGGAATGCTTTAGGATCCTGCTCTCTGATGTTCACTTTTCAGTTTTAACTGGGTTTGTGGATACTGTTTTTTCTAAACAGAAGAAATGAAAGTGTCTGAAGATGATGAGATGGAGAAACTCTACAAATCATTGGAGCAAGCTAGTTTGTCTCCTCTCGGGGACCGTCGACCTTCAACCAAGAAGGAATTGAGAAAGTCTTTTGTGAAGCGGTGCAAAAACCCATCCATCAATGAGAAGCTTCACAAGATCAGAACCTTGAATAGCACATTAAAGGTAAAGTGGTCTCAGATTGTGCTACCTGGGGGGCGGGGCTGGGGGGGCACGCAGAGACAGTCTCAGCCTGGCCTACCTGGGGGGGAGGGGAGGCAGTCTCAGACTGTGAAAGCTGGGAGAGGAAGGGGAGTCAGTCTTAGACTATGCTACCTGTGGAAGGGGAGACAGTCTCAGACTATGCTGGGGGGGGGCCGTCTCAGACTGTGCTGCCTGGGGAGGGGAGAGAAGCAGTCTCAGACTGTGCTGCCTAGAGGCTGGAGGGGAGGCAGACTCTTTGTCTGGCTGGTTGCAGAGAGAGAGATTCATGGCCATCTCAGAGTGTTTGTGTGGGAGGAGGATGGAGCAGAGAAAGTACCGTCTTCTCAGTGGGATGACTATGACCTTTTAAAAGCACCAGGTCCTTCACACAGCAGCGTCCGTCCATAACAGGCTTCAATTCTACGTTGAGTCTGATTCAAAGTCTGAATTCCCAAATCCCAGATGGCAAGGACTGTGTGTGATTTGGTTTGGTAATTTTGTGTCTAGCACAATACTTGGCTCTAAAGGCTTTTAATTGTTGGAGAATTTCATACGTGCATGCAATATATTTTGGTCAAAACCCACGCCCATTCCCTCCCCTTGCCTCTCCCCCACCACTCTTCCCACTCAACTTTGTGTGTTCTTTTTTTATCTCCTGTCTTAAAACCCACCAAGTGTCGTTAGTGCTGCCTGTATGTGCATGGGGTAGGACCATCAACTGCAGCATGGGTAGCCGCTCAGGGCCATGTCCCTGAAGCAAGCTTAACTATCCCTCCTGCCACCTCAGCAATCAACCTTTTCAGCTAGGGGTGGAATGCACGAGCCCCTTCTAGGGCCATGATGGGATCTGGCCTCAGCTTGATCTTGTTGGGGTCTTATGCATAGAGTCCAGTCACTGTTACTTTATGTGTTCACGTCCAGAAAGTACTCTTTCCTTGCAGACACCCACCATCACTGGCTCTTACAAGCGTTTGCTCATTAGCAACAGGTAGCAACCTTTGGCAAAAACAGACAGTAATAGAAATAAGGGTTTCACCTGACTCATTCAAGGGTACTATCCCTGTGTGTTATTAGATCAGGAGAATTCTCTCTCTCTCTCTCTCTCTCTCTCTCTCTCTCTCTCTCTCTCTCTCTCTCTCTCTCTCTCTGTCTCTCTCTCTCTCTCTGTCTCTCTCTCTCTCTGTCTCTGTCTCTCTCTCTCTCTCTCTCTGAAGCTGGGTTTCTCAGTGTTGACCTGGCTGTCCTATGTAGACCATGGTGGCCTTGAACTCAGAGATCCACCTGCCTCTGCCTCCTGAGTGCTGGCATTAAAGGTATGTGCCACCACTACTTGGCCAACAGACTGTTTTCTAATTGTCAGCTGTAGTCACTACAGCTGAGAAGCATGGTGAGGTCCAGGCAACAGGAACACATTCTGTGGCAATAAACCAACAGATGTTGTCACATGGGAATAGAGGACCTTGTGCAGGATGCACTGATGCTATTTTCAGAGCTCCCCCTAACGAAGGATTCCTCACAACAGGGGCATCTTAATTTCACATTTGGACTACAACACCAGCAGGCAGGGCGCTCTGCAGACATCTTAAATTCGCAGAAGATTCATAGGCTCTGAAAAGCCCCACTGGAGTCTGCGATCTAATTCTGAAGTGTGTATTGTCCTTTCATGTTAAAAATCCGAGTCCTTTTCCAGGAAGAAATGTCACCAATCATGAGGACAATACTGAGACAGCTGAGTGGGTACTGGTAATCAGGTGTCCCAGCTAGTCAAGAGAAAAACCAGGCACCACAAAAAGCTGCAACAATAAGGCTGGAAAGGGCAAGGGAAAGAATGGTTCAGTTCTACAAAGAATCCCCAGGTTCAGAGAAATTCTCTAATAGTTAAAGATGAAAAAATATCATTAGCACTCGTTTTGTGGTGTGTTCAGAGCTGATTAATGTGTTGGGTTATTCAGTGTAATATGCCAGAGAAGGTTGAGACTTTACCATCTAGCAGGATGAATGACTTCATTATTGGAGAGCTATTTCCTGAATATTACTGTGTACCAGGCACCATCCTAGGTCACTGTGACCATGGAGTGGGATGCTCAGGACAATGAAGACATAGTGGGTGCAAGCTTTGAGAGCTGTAATAGCCCAGAGGATGGAAGTGACTGAGTGTCTGTCTATGTTTAGCCGACAGCTGGTCCATAAGTAAGAAGTTAGACTATGGGAAAGGTAAGGAAAAGGCCCTCAGGGACATAGAACATCTACTGGAGGACGACCTGTTTTGTTTCAGGTTGGGATAAGGAAAAGGCCCTCAGGGACATAGAACATCTACTGGAGGATGACCTGTTTTGTTTCAAGTTGAGAGTAGCAGGAAGTAGAAGCCAGTGGGGTTATTGATAGTTAATGATATTATAGAGGAAGACTGTGACTCCAGATTCCATAGAGCAACAGACTGAAGATTCTAGGCCTGACAACACCCTGTGCGCTCTGACAAAAGGAACAGAGGCTTTTGCCAGCCTCTCTGGTTTCCTGTGAATTCTTGTTCTTCATAGTTAGGTCATGTAATGAATGACCCCAGTGACTTCTTTTCTCTTAGTAGAGTAGTCCTCACCATTAAGATTCAGGAGTGTCAAGTGAGAAACATTTATTCCATTAGAATTTCTGTGGATCTACTGTCTGGGCATGGCCTGGACACGAGATTCTTCCATTAGCTCTTGTGTGAGTGTGTGAACTCCAGCCTGTTCATTTCTCCACGGCTTCTCAGTCCCCATGGTGGCATTGACAGCATTCAGCACCTTGTATCCTGTGGCTCTGGGCATGCCTGATGCGTGGAGCGGATCTCAGGTTCTTGTCAAGTAGACTCTGTGGGGCAGCTCACAAGTAAGAAGATAGTGATAGTGAGTGACAACCCAGTCCCCACAGCTAAGCCGCCTTCCTTCTGTGATGCTCTGCTGGACAGAAGCAGAGCATCAGGTCAGCCAATAACCCAGAGGAGGATTCCACAGGCAGATGAATCTCAGGAGGCAGGGAATGGCAGGGTTCACCTCAAGGGTCATCTCACACCCAGTCTATTGCTCTCTGCTCTGTAGAAAGTACTCCTTCCATGGTTCACTTAGGCTTCAGAGAAATGCAGTGCTGGAGGCCCATGACCTGTAGCTCACGCTATGTTGCCTAGTGATCCTCAACGGGCAGCAAGCCCCTGTCGTGTGAACAGTGGCTGTGTTGAAAAAATATCAACAAAGGGTAGGTATGCAGCTCTATGGTAGAGTGTGTGCATAGCATGTACACAGGTCTAAGTCCAACCCCACAGTACTGCAAGCCAAACAAAAATGACAACAACAAAATACTACGGCTCCCTTGAACAAGAAGCGAAAATAAGCTGTAACTTATTGACTGGATTATTGTGTGTATGTGTGTGTAGTCATGAGCAAGGCTATCATAATTATTTCTTAGCTATTGAGAAAGGGGAGCTTGTGAGGGGGGCACAGGGCAAGGGCCTTTTCTTGACTTTGGAGTTGGTTATGGAGATGTGTTCACTTTGAGATAATTTCTCATGCACAAAACTTTCCCTTTGTGCAATTTTCTTCACATGGGCTGCATTTGGATGAAATGTTTATTTAGAGATACTTGAAGTCTAGAGTGTGGACACCTAAAGGTGTCAGGTAGGAAAAATGACCTCAGGTTCACACCTGTTGTATTTGACATGACAATTAGCTGTTTAACCAGAGCTAATGCAGTTTAGGGGAGATATAAACATGGGATCATACAGAAGTAGAAGAGATTACAGGAGGCCACCAAGAGTGTGAACACTCAGAGAACATAGGCACGGACAAAGAATGGCACTCTTGAACACTCCAGTGTCAAGAGTTTGACTAATGAGGAACCAGTAAGGTGACTGTCAAGGGACAAGGAAAGTCAAGAGAGTCTCTTAGAGAAACAACTAGGGAGACATGTTCAAGGTTTGACAATGACCAGCAGTTTTAGGTGTGTCGATGAATATGAAGATGGATAATTAACCATTGGATGAGCCAACATGGAGGTTACTGATGAGCATCCCTGGTTTGGTGAAGTGGTGGGGATGAAAGCCCGGTGGACCAGAAGTAAGACTATGAAGCAATGGTCACTGAGGACAAGGCAGAGCGTGGAACCTGACCTAGACAGAGAGAACTTCCAAGGTAGAAGAAATAACATGGCACATGTGTGTCCGTGAGAAGACCCCAGTGGAGATGGGAGACTAATGAGCCAGTGTCCTGATCACGAGAGCAGAAGCCATGGTGCTGGGTGGAGAGGGTAGCCTACGCTCAGAGCACAGACCTTTACCTGCACAAACAGGAAGGAAGGCAGCGTGTGTTCTTGCTGGTGTGGGTAGTGGGCACGAAAAGCTTGAGAGTGCTTTTCTGGTCGCTTTCATTTCTTCCAAAAATGCAGAACAAGGTTATCAGCAATGAGTGATGATGACAAGGAGGTTTGAAATACAATAAGAAGGGCTTTCTTCTTTTCTGATTTTTGTATGTGCATATACACGTGTGTGTGAACATGTTTGTGTGTCTGAGTGTGGGCATGTATGTACAACAGTGCCTATGCAGAGGTCAGAGAACCTGTTTGAGACAGGTCTCTGCTCATTTTTGTCTCTTCCGGCTAGCTGGCCTGCTGGCTTCCAGGGACTCTCCTGCCTCTGCTCCCCGTCTCACTCTAGGAACACAAGCATCATGGTTACACGCTCCCATGTCTGGCTCTATATGGGTCTCAGGGTCCAAACTCAGGTCTTTATCCTTCTGTGGCTGGTATGCAGCTCTTTACACGCTGAGCCTTCTTCCAACCTGAGGGAGTTTCCAATAGTCATTTGGAGAGGCGGAGAGAGAAAAAGGAGGAGTGTGATTACTGGATGACTCTTGGTGACTGTCCTTTCAACCCTTCTCTCCTTGGAGATTAGTAATAGAGGCATGGAGGACAGCTTTATTAATATTAACACCTATTAATTAATGCCGCATGATCCTATGTGATATCCTTCACATCTACACATTATACATTCACCATGGACGTCCACCTTTCTGCTCTTGTTACCTGGTTGCCCCTCCCTCCTAACAGCCTTCCCAATCCTTAGAAATTGCTCTTTTACTCTCATGTTGGTTTCTTACAGAATTTTACATATGATGGAGAGCATGGGATGTTTGTGTTTATTTGCTTTGTTTTCATTTAGCCCAATACCTTCTAGTTCTGTGCCTTGAACGACAGTATTCCCTTCTTCTTCATGGCTGTATGTAAAACCTGTAGTCAGGTTTTAAACAAGTATGATAAGAATGTACACTGTCAGTCATTCTCTCAGGCATGGGGGGCCAGTGGCCCTTCAGACAAACCTGTCAGTCATCACGGGCTTTCAGTTCAGAAGGGGGAGACAAAAGTGTAACCCCCTGACATTTTGGGGTGAGAATGATGGTTGATGGTCGTGAACTTGAGTTGAGAGCAGCGAGTATGACTGTGAGTGACATTTGAGCTGTGCATATGCTTGCATGGGGGTGGCAGAGATGGGTAAGATGGTAAATAGGTTCTTACTGTCCACATGGTACTTGGCATTGTGTTATGAACCAAGAATTTAAGGAGGGAGGAAATGTGTTTTCATCATCTTCTTTAGTCTTAGGTTAATTAATTAACCAAGTGTGTGTGTGTGTGTGTGTGTGTGTGTGTGTGTGTGTGTTGCATGCATGTGGGTCGCTCATGCGTACTCATGTGGAAGCCAGAAGTGACATGTCTTTCTCTATCAGTTTATGCCTTGTTGCCCTCAGGCAGGGCCACTCACTGAATGAGAAGGGGCCTTTCCGGGAGGCTGACTGTACCAGGAGCCCTCCAGATCCACCTGTCTCTGCAATTCTGAGATTACAGGCACATGCCACTATCCTGACCTTTTATGTAGGTGCTGCTGGTTCAGACTCAGATTGCCTTAGTCAGGGTGACTATTGCTGAGATGAAACACCCTGACCTAAAAGCAACTTGGGGAGGAAAAGGTTTATGTGGCTCACACGTCCACACCCCTGTTCATCACTAAGGAAGTCAGGATAGGAACTCAAACACGGCAGGAACCTAGAGGCAGGAGCCGATGCAGAGGCCACGGAGGAGTACTGCTTACTGGCTTGCTCAGTTTGTTTTCTTACAGAACCCGGGTGTGGCCCCATCCACAATGGATTGGGCCCTCCAACATTAGTCGCTAAATAAGAAAATGCCCTATGAATTTGCCTAAGTCTGATATTCTGGAAGCAAGTTATTGATTGAGGCTCCCTTCTTTTCTGATAAATTTAGTTTGTGTCAAATTGAAATAAAATTAGCCAGTGCACAAACCCTCAAGATTGCACAGCAAGGTGCCGTTACCCACAGATCTGTCTCTCCAGCCCCTTTTGAGCATTGGGGGTCAGATGTCAAAGTAGACTACAGGGAATTCTAGGCTCTGCACCGGATGGCACGAGAGCATGAAAATAAGACAAGACAGTTCAAGTTGTTCAAGTTGGGGGCTCACAGTTTTCTACCGGACATCATAGCTGGCAGGAAGCATAAGTTAAGGGAGGTGCTCCAGGTAGCTCAGCATTTTGGAGGTGTAAACCAGCATTGTGTGTGCGTGAAAACTTGGGTCAGTACTATTCTACCAGGAAGCAGCATGCAGCTGAGGTTCTCGAGAGCCTTGCATGGCCAGGGAAGCCATGAAGAAGGCTCAGCACAGAGGAGGGTTCCAGTATTTCCATACAGACCGTGGCTCTAAAGTAGAGGACCAGAGGTGAGCGCCTCCTGGCGGGCTGGGGCAGCACTGCACCAGGGCGACTCACCGGACTGCACAAACCCAGTTAGCACCATGATTCCAGAGACGGAGAAGAGTCATGTGTGGCGAAATCATTCTAAGAGTGCACGGTTAGATCTAGGCCTCTGCTCAGGCTGCTTCTTAGAGATCCCGACAGACACTCTACTCGGTCGTTGCAAGGCCTTTGCTAACAGACAGGATTTCTCGCCTGGGAAGTGAATTAATACCGAATCTGGTACTGGCCACGCACATGCTCTTCCCCGCCCCTCCACTGCCTCCCGCCTCCTGCTGAGACCTCCTCCATCCTCAAAGAGCTGTAAAAAGAGAGGAGCGCCACTTCTCTCACGCGGGCTCTGGTTCTCTACAGAGAACCCTCCAAACTGTCTCTCTGGTACGGCCAGATTCCCTGCCATGCAGTTGCTCGTCCGTCCGTCCGTCCGTCCGTCCGTCCGTCTGTCTGTCTATGGTGTTACAAGTCTCCTAATAAACTCCTTAGTCCCTAGAAACCTGTCTCAGTGTCACCTTGAAACAAACACCCAGTCCCAGACCAAACCCAACAATTGTCAGAGCAGAGTGATCCACTTTTTTAGATCCTGACGACACTTTTACTCTATTCTTTCACTTAAATGTGAATAGATGACTGACTGTCAGTGGAGCTGAGGAAGCAGCGTTGATAGGTTATCTTATACTGGCACACACGCTGTTCTGCTGGAAGGTAGGAATCTCATCTTTGAATAAAAGGGGAAACCATAGTTTTCATATATAAATACGTATGTTAATAGAATATGACTTAGCTAAAATCATTTAAAAAATCTACGAAATTTAAGAAGATGTTTTGTTACCTTATGCCTTAGGTAAAGCACTATGTTCCAGTTTTACTTAGTGGAGTTCGGACGTTCAATGAGGTGCCCGCGTGTAGAGCTAACCAAGCTTCAGGGTGGGCAGCGACACACTGTGATCGAGTCACCCTGCTGTGTGGGGTCTTAGTCGGGTCAAGGGGCCAGCACAGAAGACACTCTGTTCCTTCACTAGTGTGTGGGGGGGTGAATATACACAGCTTCTTAGTGGCTTCCACATGTGAGGGGATATTGTGCCGGACCTCAGGCATGTGGAGAGATTAGAATGTTAATGTGCAAAACCACTTCTGTCCTGTTGCGGTGGATGGGTCCGTGTGTCTGCGAAAGGGCTGAGGAAGTTGACTCACAGGAGTTCAGATCCTCATGTACTCATGATGCCCTTCCTTCCTGTTTTCTTTTTTTTTAATTTTTTTATTTAAGTTAGAAACAAGCTTGTTTCACATGGCAATCCCAGCTCCCTCTTCCTCCTCTCCTCCTCCTCCCCCCCTCCTCCCCCGCTTTCCCACCTGGTCCCCCAGTCCCCCACCCAGTCTCTACTCTGATCCCCAGGGAGGGTGAGGCCCTCCATGGTGGATCTCCAGTGACTGTCATTTCATCCAGGGCGGGGCCTAGGCCCTCCCCCCAAGAGTCCAGGCTGAGACAGCATCCCATAAATACTACCCAAGGTCCCATATATTACCTAGGCCTCCTCACTGACACCCACATTCAGGGGGTCTGGGTCAGTCCCATGTTTTCCACACAGCCATCAATCTGGGGTCCAAGAGCTTCCCCTTGTTCAGGTCAACTGTTTCTGTGGGTTAAACCAGCCCAGGTAAACTCCTTTGCCCATCAGTTCTCCCTTTCTGACACTGGTTTTCTTCTTGGCCAGTGCAAAGAACATGATCTGGCCATGATCAACCAGCTGCTGGATGACCCTAAGCTGACAGCCAGGAAGTACAGACAGTGGAAGGTCATGAACACACTGCTGATCCAGGACATCTATCACCCGCAGCAGGTACCTCAGGACCCTGAAGTCACCACCCAGGAACCCAAGAACCCCAGCTCTTCTGACTGTGTTGAAAATTCTCTTTGAGCAGAAGCCAGGACTGCTCCCTTCCTTGTGACTGTGACGTTCTACAAGACGCTGCCAGGGCATGCATTTTGCTTACAAGGAAACCCCAAACCCAGTTCCTGAGCTTCATCCCTCCCTGCTAAGGACGAAACCAAGGCCATGCCAGTTCTGATGCGATGGAAGCCCTGGCTTCCATGTGTTGCATCCATCAATATTGGAGTTACGGAGTTCATTTGAGCATGTGTATCTTCTGTACTCCCACTAGGAGCAGGTAGGAATGCTAGGCTCTAGGTGGGATATGAAAGGGTAACTCCTCCTTTGCTTTCAAGAGAATTACCATCTACCATAGACAGAAGTCCTGACTTTACTAGGGATAATAATTCATAGGAACATTTCCATTTTGCAAAAGAAACATATAGAATCCCCTTTGGTGGACGGCAGAGTTCTGTAAAACATTTCAAGTGGAAGCATTCCTCCTGCAGTAGCTTCTGGAGCTGGACATGTGTTGGCAATTGTGGGACACAAGGCTCTCCTTGCCTTTGGTACAGAGAGCGGTGCCTTTTTGACTCGCTGAGCACTTATTTGAAGAGTTTGGCTTAGTGGAGTGGAAAGTGGGGAGTCCAGGGAGAAGGCATGCTTTCTGTTCCACTCAGAGGACATCTTCTTATGTTCACGCTTTGCCTGGGGTGGGGGATCCGATTAAGGTGGCCCTTCCTCACAATGTCTAGGAGAGACTATGCACGACAGTTGGAGACCTTTGTCTTCCACACCCAGCCTCTCTGAACAGTGGTAGCAGATAGTAATCCCCATTGCAAGGAATGGTATACTGTGTTCATCCTTGTCAGTGGTGCCTAACCCAGTATGAATTTATATCCAGTTTTCTCGGGATCCAAATTCTCATGGTTATTTATGAATTGCTCTGAACTTGGAAAAGAACCTAGACCAACAAAACAGTTAAACAGGATTGTTTTATTTTTGTACGTTTAATGTATCAAATAGTGTGAAATGTGAATAGCTATCTATGTTTCTTATTTAAATGTATTTATAGAAGTCAAATTATAGTGTTTTGAAAGACAGTGTACTATTGTGTTGTTCAATATATATATACATATATTCTAGAAGCATATCATTTTTGCTTGAGAATTATAGTCATACTAGTGACTTACTGAAGTTGTGTTGCACTATAGTATGTGAGGAATGCTCAGGAAATCCCATGAAAAACCTATGGGAGCATGTATTGATAATTATTCATTTTCTGAATGCTTTCCTTCTATTCCTGACTCTCCCCTCCAGCTCCAGAGCTCTTAAATTTCAATGCCTACTATACATCATTTCCTTAACTTGAACCTTATTTCTACTCACGAAGTTTAAAGTTTATGACATTTATGCTATAAATTGTAGACCCAAAGGAACACATCTCATGAAATCTTGGACCAAATGAAATATAAGCAATATAATTCCCAAATAATCTCATAGAGAAACAATATATTAGTCACAATGATATTGTCTCATAATAAAAATAACCATTATTTGAGTCAAGTCCATTTTCTGGGATATAAATAAACTACAAAAAATAACTGCAAATTGCTAAGAACCCTTTGCATGTTGCTGACATAAACACTCGTTCCGTAGCATCAAATGTGGTTTGACAAATTCAAAGAGAAGTAGCTACCTGATCTACATCTACACAGTAAATGTAATGTCTTGTATTTCCCTGTACTTTACCAAGATGTTTTGTTCACTGAAATGAAAAGAAAATAATCCTTGCCACAAGAAAGGGAAAGTTAACCAAGAAGCAAGAGGAACCAGAAGATTCTAGTTGAGGGGCCAGGTCTCAAGATGAGCCGGGAAAGGACACGCTGTCTCCTCCATCTGGGCAGCACGCAGTTCGAGGGGCTGATGCCTCAACCTCAGGACCCACAGTGTAAGGAAACACCAAAGGAAGGTGAATTAGCATTGGGGCAAATCTTAGCCCTGGGGAAAAAAATCTTCATCCCCTTCTTTATTTGCGACATCAATCTACACGTTTCCGTCACCCTCCTGCCCCACGACGCCCCTGCCCCACGACGCCCCTGCCCCAAACACTTTTTATCTGGCCTTATTGCTGTATTTACGTGTTTTATTTAGGCTTCTCATTAATATGTGTTCAACTGACCTTCGGATGTAAATTCCTTCAGTGACATTCAGGTCTAATGGCAACATTAGTCCATGAAATCCCTTGGCCAATCTGTAGGGTGATTTTTTTCCATTTATTCCCATCTATTAAAGACACTAGTTGTTTCTACTCTGAGAATGTCAGAGCTGGGGAAAGCAGTATCTTTAAAGAGATGGAAAACATTTATTTTCTTATGTTTTTTTTCCTTTTGAGCTCTGTTATGTAAGATACAAGAGAGTTAGTGGTTAGGAGTGAATTCCCTTGTTCTCAGTTCTTAATTACATCTCACGTGATTATAATGATGTTTATTTCCTCAGGGAGACTTCAGATCATATCGTCATAGAGATGAAACAAATTAAAAGAAAAATATTTTTAAGTCTTCTGAGGAGAGGCACTCTACCAGTAAAAGCCATATTTAATCTTATGGACACAGACTTCTTTGTAAAAAAGAAAGACAATATTTTGATATAGTAATACAAATAATTTAGGTACAGAGAGAGGGTGACTGTCCAAATGTCACATTATGTTGAGGAGCTGCTGTGTCCAAATGCAGTTTTAGAATGTATTTCTGTTTCCAGCAAACAGAATGGGCTGTATGAAGGAGATTTCCAGTTTATTTCCTTTCAAATACTTTTTTATACTCACCCACAAGAGAAATTCAGTCCTAGATGTAGGGGGTGACTGCCTGCCTAAGGTTTTGTCACACATAATAGTAAAAGCCCCTTTTACTAGATTTTATTCCAGTCTCTGTAAAATGGGCAGGGGAGGGGATGTTCCATTCACAGAAAGCCAAGTGTCTCAGCCACACCATGCCACGTGGAGCACATTAAAATGGATTGTGCATTAAAAAAAGGTTTTCCATATCTCCTGTTGTAAAGAAACTTAATTGCTTTGTACTGATGTCTCTTTAGCTTTAGTCCAAAGGGAAGCATACCCCGGGGAGACATTTAACATCCTGTAATAAAAACCATGGTTTATGTCACCACATGCTCTGATACCTGCATGGTGGGGATGGGGTTCAACAGTGCATGGTATCGAGACAAGATGTTAACGTGGGGTTGATATCTTAACTGTCATTGTGCTTTTGGTCTTTGTCACCTGTCTGTTTTGACTAAACTGAAAACACGAGGCATGCCTCATTTCTCCTGTGCCCCGTTCCCTGGATAACTTGTAAGATAACGATAAAAATGAACTGTCTAGTAAAATGGTATGAAAAAATAATATTCAAAATACACTACTGGTGTTTATTTTCTGCCTTGTATTATTTCTTCCTTTTTGAAGACTGAAATAAACAAACCCAAATCAAGTAGACAAACTAACAACAGAGCAAAAAACCGCTACCCTGTAGCTGGGTTTTGAGCTTCAACAAAGGTTATTGCGCCCTCTGGTGGCCAAGATAAAGATAACAGATTCCAGAGTTGAGGTGATTTTAAAATGAAAATGTTATGCTGGGGACCTTTTTTTCTACACAAACCTTTGCCGTCTTTGTCAATGCCTTTCATTTTGCAGGCAGATTAGTACAATTATTTAAAAATTTGTCATTGGTCCACAAAATCTGACTTGTCTATTCGATCACATAACATTATTGGCCATCTACACTGTCTAGAGAAATTTTAAAATGCAGATTTAAAAGAGTTACAAGCTTATTAAAATACAAACAAAGATTATAGCAAAAATAGGAGAATAGATTGCTTTCTGCCTGCCCCCACCGACCACAGGAAGCAGGCCTGCATTTAGACCTGTTTCACACATCCCGGGTTGCGGTGTCCACAGATGGCGTAGTTTCCTGTTTCCCTTCCTCTCCCACAGTTCCCTCCTTTTCAGTCTAGCACCGTTCCCCTTCAGCTCCATCCTGTCTTCAGGTATTTCTGAGCACCCCTGCCCCCACCCAACCAGAAGCAGTAACGCTATTTTGGGCCGAAAGGATCGAGGCTGGGGATGGAGTTCAAAGGTAGGTTGCTTGCCCAGCATTCGTGAGGGCCTGGGTTTGACTCCTTGGGCTGCTTAGAGTGGGCATGGGGATGTACTCACATGGTGATGGGAAGACCATGAGTTCAGTGTTACCCTCTGGGTCGGATTGCAGCCTGGACTACACAAGACCCGGTCTCCCCAAAAAGACAAAAAAAGGTATTAGCAAAAGGCATAGGAAAAGGATTAGCAAATGGCATAAGTGCGCTGCTTCTTCTAGAACAACCTCTGGGTTTCCAAGTGCTGCTGTAGCAGATTATTAGCATCAACAGATCACGAACGTTTGTCACCTCACGGTTCTGAGGTTGGGAAGCTACCTCGGGGGTTCCCCGTCTAAGGTCAGGCACGTTTTGTGGAGGCTGGGAGGAGTTATTCCCTACAGCTCTCAGAAGTCACCGTGTCCCTCGCCTTTGTCTGCTCCCCCTGTCTTCCTAGTCAGTGGTGTCTTATTTCTTTGTGCCTTTTGAATGACATCTTCCTCAGGCTGATTTTTCCCAGTAGACTTGCGGTCCTGATGGATCTTTAGGAATAACCTAGGCCACCCTGTCTGAAGATCCTTTGATTTACACTTCTAACATTCATCTGTCTTCCGTTCTCCCGCACAGCCTGCTCACAGGTTCCAGTTTTTGGCGTTTGCCACAAATGTTCGTTTCAAATATCTTGTGGGGTGCCCCCGTAGACCATTGACATCTGCCAGAAAGTCTGGGCTTTCAAAGCTGTAGCAAGCTTGAAAGTCCATCCAAGTGTGTTCCTGGCTGGGAATACCCCTTCCTTTTTTTTTTTTTTTAACCATCACAGGTATACAGACACAAAGGCAGCCACAGCTGTTGAGTAGCCACATCAGCTGTTCACAGTGTCTGCCTGCAAGGACAGGAAGGCCGGCGCTGTTGGTGTTTGACAGACTCTAGTGGTGGGTAGCGGCTGAGTGCATGCAGTTAGGTTGTTTGGCAGTCTCCAAAGAAACAGTCGGAGGGCAGGAAGAGAGGGAAAAGCCAGACTCAGGACTAAACTGGAAACTTGACAGAATTTCAAAGAAGACAAAAGATTCTGAGAGAAAGAACATGAGCCTACAACTTGAGGTGGGGATGCCTGAGGTGTTCGGAAGCAGCAGACTGTATGAAGTTCTTGCCCCCTTGGTGGTAGGTGGAAGCCCCCAGCCCCTCACATCTGATGGCTTCTCAGATTAAATGTTCATATGAGGCAATGCAGTCTTCTCCAGTGACAAGGCGGCAAGGAGCTACCTACTAGACCCTCCGAAAAGCTTCTTGGCTGTTGCTGGAGGTTGGAGCTATCACTAGAGGTTGCCACGGAGCATATGTATGCGCTGTTTAGTAGCAATGCGGATGATAGGATCCTAGGAGAGGAGACCAGATGGCCACACTTAACAGTCGAAGCAATTGAGTCAGAATTACTGTAATGGCAACCAGGTCTGGAAACAATAGTCAGGGTCAAGGTTGTCATCAATTGTGGTATTGGGAAATTGCCAGTACAATAGGATATGGGAAGATACAAGGGGCTCTAGCCATCAGGTTGATAATGTAGAGACTAAGGTTAGATACCTAACTTTAGAGAATGAGAATTAAGTGCTGTGAAGATTCAGGGGCCCATTAATTATGTGAAACATCAGGGTCCAGTGAGACGGGGCAAGCCGGGCTCTGTCTCTCAAAGGGCAAATTACTGCACCTTGCATTTCCGCCAGTAAGAGTGAAGCACAGTGCTTGGTGAAGCCTGCCCAAGCCCTCCAGGGAACGCATTCTACACCGGAGAGCTTTCTGACTCCCTTAATTGTGGTATGAAAAGATTCCACTTCTGAACGAGCACGGACTGTGTGGCAGGAGCCAGTGGTGCACGTCTCAGATTGTCTAGTAGGAGAGACGCACATAGTACAGGAAGCCACAGTGTGGACTCCCTGGAAGTCAGCCTTACAAGGAGGGCTACCGCACAGACAGCAAAGGTTCTGGAGTGAGACGACATCATCAAGAAAGAAAGGGCAGCCGCTAAAACGTGTCTCTGGCGTGTTACTTAGCCTTGGTAGGGTGTCCAGGCAGGGGCGTCGGTAACTTTGCAGCCAGAATTCTCAAGATCTAGGCACTGCTTGCAGCAATTTGAGGTAGCCCAGATGCAATCCATTACAAAGTGGAAATGGTCCATTCAATATTGGCTTAAGTACCTAAGGGGGCACAAAGAAAATGGGTGACCAGGTGGCCCAGGCACCTCTGTCAGGTATCACACTCCCTTCTGCACACTTACTTAAGACTCACTTTACATGTTTGACGTCATGGGGCATTTCTCTGTAGGAGTAATTTCTGGTCAGGACTGCCAGCCCACAAACGATGACATGGGGTCTTCTTATTAATTATGAAAGCTTGGCATCTAGCTTACACTTATTTCCAACTAGCTCTTATAACTTAACGAACCCATATTTTTTTTAAATCTACATTCTGCCATGTGGCTTGGTTGCTTCTGCTCAGTACGGAACACCCGACTTGCTCCGAGTCTGCTGGCAAATCCCCACCATTCTTCTTCCCATAGTTCTCTCTTTCCCTGGAAGTCCTGCCTGTCTAGCTACTGGTCATTCAACTCTATTAGACCAGTAACAGTGACATATCTATGTACAGTGTAAACAAATATTCTGCAACATTTCTCATTGTTTGACAGAGGAAGAAAATGCTGAAGCTGAATTCTCTAATGGTTGACTTGCTATGCAATGGATGAGTATTGCCTTATAGTCTTATCTATGGGTGACACTGTAGAAGAAAAGCTCTCCTGGGGGAATAGAGCCTTGTATACCACACCTGACCATCCATTTTGTGTGGAGAGAGAAGTAGCCAAAGGCACACCAGTGTACTAAGGGGAAAGAGAAAAGCATGAATCCGTGTCAGTAGTACCATGTGCTAAGACCCAATCCTTGTCTTTTGATTTTAATACCTGCCAGACAGTGTGCATTCTAGGAGACGCACTGAGCAGTCAAGTGCTCAGAAGTCAGCCAAGGAATGTCTCCTAGTTTTTGTAGGTGATTACCTCAGGGCTTCTGCATCATGCTCATGAGCAGAGGAGCCTCAGCTGCAGAGACAGAAGCTACCGTGCATGTCCCCAAGCATGTTCGTGCTAGCATGCTAGCTAGGGGTGAAAACTATTATAGCCGCTGAACCTTGTCTGCAAGCAACAATTACAAAACATCCAAGTTCCAATAATGTATTTTATTCCGGGAAAACCAATCCGTCATTTGCCCCAAGTTGATTAGAATGGCATCTTTTATCTAAGAAAAGGCAGGATTTTACCCAACAAGTAGAATCCCACCTATGTCTAAGTCCTTCCTTTGCATAGTGCCTCAGTCAACATTACTGTTCAAGGGCTTACAGACCATCTGGTCCACACACGGGACTCCACACAGTGTCAGTTTGGACGACATCCCTGAGTATAGCAAGAATGTGGGGCACAGAGCAATGTCTGTGAGAACCAAGCACGTTCTGCTCTGCTCTGCTCTGCTCTGCTCTGCTCTATTCTGCAGTTTCTGGTCTAGAAAAAACCTGGCAAAGGTCTCACTGCAGCTGAAGGAACTTTCATTGGACGATCCCTGATGCTGATGAAGGCCCATCCTTCAAGCAATAGACTTTATTTTTAAAATTGTTAGTTACATTTATTTCCTTCCTTCTTATGTGTTTGTGCATGCTTGTTCAAGTGGTGTGGGTGTGCAAAAATGTTTGTGTTGAGGTCAGAGGTCAGCCCTGGATATCTGCTTTGTTTCTTTGAGAGTGTCTTTCATTGGCTCAGAACTCACTGATCTGGCTAGGCTGCCTAGTCAGTAAGTCCCAAGGATCTACCTATGTCTGCCTCTCTAGCTATGGAATTTCAAGCATGGGCAGCCACACCTGGATCTTTACTTGTGGGTAGTTGGGATTAAACTCAGGTCCTCATGCTCACACAGAAAGCAGTTTGCCAACTGTACTGCCTCTTCAGCCCCAAATACAGTGCATTTAAAAAGTGGCCACCATTGGCTATCCTGTTCACGGAAGACTGAGTTGCACAGTTCAGGGGACTGAGAGGTGAACATAGGATAGGCTCAGTTTGTTTGCCATCACCCTGCAGAATCCACTTAAGGATTTATGGTTTCTCTCCCCCAAAATTTAGACTCTGTGAACTCATAGATCCTGCTTCTACCAAAGGGTACAGTGAGAATCTAGATTAATCTAGAGTGAAGCCTACTAACTGGGCATTTTGGGTTCTTCAAACTAGGAGAACAGGAGGCGTCAAAATTACGTACCGTATGGGAGACACTGATGATTATGGTAGCAAGGAGAGAGGATGGCTGCTTCCTCGTAGAAGAGTGACAAATGTGACAGATTTGCTGGGGGCATTTCTTGGTACTCCCAGGCCCTGGTATAACTACCTATGTAGTTAGAGAGAAGCACAGCCACCAGACTGGTAGGTTAATGATAACTAGGGGCTTAGCTGTCCTGGGGTGAAGGTCTGAGACCCAAACAGGAATCCAGCATGTGGAGAAGTAGAGGGAGACTATGTGTCTTTAATGCCTGAAGAGCAGTGAAACACAATGTTCACCACCCCTCACTTGCCTGTTGCGGTTGTTCAGAGGATGTGATTGCGGGCAGACAGCTTGCACTTGTGCAGAAAACCTGATATGAAAAGTTAAGAGGGTGTCAACAGCACGTGAGGTAGTTCCACTGGATATGAGTGCCTTGTTTGAGTCTCTTTATTCAGGCAGATGGGCCAAATGCCCAGCAAATGATGCCTACAAACAGTCCCCCCCCCTTCCCCTTTGTCTAGAGCTTTACCAATGGCTGAGGAACAGTTGTCTCTCTGGAGAGGGTGTCCATCATCTCTCTCTTCTTGCCCATCCCACCCCCAGCAGTAGGAGATCAGAAACTGTTTTCTGTAGGAGGTTTCCTGTGTCTTAGGATTGGACCAGCTCTGAGGCTAAGTGCCCACCATGAACCCCAGATCTTCCTTGAGAGTAACTTGAGCTGCTTTCTATCTAGCTCACCTTGTCAGTCACCTCCTTCCTCTGCCACTGTCCTTTGTACCCTCTGCCCCTTCCTCAAATCACCACGTCAACAGAGGTCTCCGTGATTGACTCTATTTTAGTGACACCTAACCTAGGACAGTTAAGTGACTCCGCATGGGAGAAGGGAGTCCTTCTGCCCATGTTTCATAAAGGTGCCCCGGGAGTCATAGCACGATGAAGATGACATCATATCCTCTTTCGTTCTGTAGGTTTCCAGCCCTGAGAATGAAATCACGGTGCAGACTCTCCCTTTTCACAGCTTCTCCTGTGAATGAGCCTATGAGTGAATCTCAGAGTCTCTGGCCAGCAATTACACGCACGCTATAACATTTATTTTAGATATTATGCACAAAATGCTTTATTATGCGCTCACAGGCTTTTGTTGGAATTGAAGACACTCGAGTGAAGCAAACACCTCTCCAAAGAGTCGCTGCCTTGCAGAAATGCTGATTGCATAGTTAACTCCTCACAAGTGAGGGTACCTTAATGGAGGAATTGCATCCATATGTTTGACCTGTAGGTAAGTCGGTGAAGGCATTTTCTTCACTAGTGGTTGACGGGGAGGTCCCGGCCCATGATGAGCAATACCACTCCTCAGAAGGTGGTACTGGGTGTTGTGAGAAAGCAGGCTGAGTAGATCATGGGGAGCAAGCCATGCGGAGCAAGCCAGTGAGAAGTGTTTCTCAGCGGTCTCTGTCTCTGGGTTCCTGCCTCCGGGTTCCTGCCTTGTACTGCTGTCCGGGCTTGTGGCACTGATGGACTGGAATGCGTAAGTCAAATGAACTCTTCCTTCCACTAAGTTGGTTTTGGCCAGAGCTTATTACAGCAACAGGGAAGCAAACTAGGACACCCGGGAAGAGGGGATTTCATTTGAGGAAATTAGTTGAGCAAGCAGCGGAAGTGAGCCAGTAACAGCATTTCCCCATGCCTTCTGCTTCAGTTCCTGTCTTGGCTTCCCTCCATGATCGACTATAGCAAGGAAGATGAAAAAAAAGTATGCCCTCTCTCACACTAAGCTGCTTCTGGTCAATGTGTTGTAATAGCGGCAGAGAAACAAACTAGAGTGAGCTTCTGTCCTAGGAGTGCCTTGGAGTAGGTGGTTTAGGTAAGGGGCGATGCTCTTGGCCTTATGAGTCATGGCTCTTGTTCTGGTGCATATGAATGTCCAATGACTCCACCTCCATTTGTTGACAATGCTCACCTTTCTCACTGAGTCACCTTCGAGCCTTTGTCACAAACAAGGCTGGCATGCTTGTGAGTCTTTTTCTGGTTTTTACTCTATTCATTAGATCTACAACTCTATTTGTTACTACTAGGATCTTTGATGGTTGGAGCTATCTATATAAATAATTACCATAATAGGCCAATTGCTTCTTCTCACTTTCTTCTTCCTTTTCAAAATGCCTTAGCTATTTTACTCTGTTGTGTTTAAGTGTCAAGTTTAGAATAATCTCCTCTATATCTCTTTGTAAAGCAGACCTTGCCAAGAGTTTGATGGGAACTACATAACAACCATTTTAAGGCAATCTGACACCTTTAATATATTGGTTCTCTCAATCTATAAACAAATATGTCTTTCAATCTCTGATTTTTGTCATCAATGATTTATATTTTAAGCATATATAGCCTATGTATTTTTGGTAGATAAATGTCCAACATATTTTGAGCTACTAAAATAGAATTGTATATTTAATTTTAGTATCTACATGTCCATTGTAAATATATAGAAATATAGTCATCTGGGGGATATTTTATCTTGAGTCATTTGATTTTTTTAGAAGTCCCTTATCAATGCTAGGACACAAATATTTTCTTAATAGTTCTAAGAATTTTCTAGACAACTATGTAATTTACAAACAGAGGAATTTGTTTTTCCTTATCTAAGCCATATGCCTTTAGACCTATCCACTTATTTTGTCTTGCTTCTTTGACTATTATTTCCAATGTCGGGCTTAGTCAGTGTGATTAGAGTGCATATCTCCTGTTTCCAGTTTTAGGAATAAAACATTCAGCATTTCACTAGCAAGTGAAATGGCGGGGATGGGCATTTGGTGGATATTTCTTAACAAGTTGAATAATTTTCTTCTTTCTACTTTTTTCTTATTCTTTTTCATGTTCTAGTCAAGAACAGATACTGAATTTGGTAAAATTCATGATTTTTTTGGCTACTGATATGAAATAATTTTTTTTAAATTTGTTTTTGAATATCAAACTAGTTTTGGTCTTGGTGTAATGATTGTTTTATGCATTGCTCATCTAATTGGCTGATATATTGGTAAGAATTTCACTTCTATATTCATGAGAGGTGTTGTTCTGTAGTTTTATTTTATAGTATGCCTTTTTTCCAGTGGTATAGTAGTCATTTTAGAAAATGAATTATAAAGGTCTCTCCTCTTTTCTTGGAAAGACTGTGTAGAACTGATTTAATTTCTTTACTCTGTGGTCGAATTCCATAGCAAAAAATTTGGCATGGGAATACCTGTCTTTGAGAAAATTTAAGCAAGAAATCTTATTTAGGATACTTGCATTACCTATTTCATGTTTTCTAATTTGTATTACTTTGTGATTTTGAAGGAGCTATCCCAATTCACTGAAGTTGCCATATTTAATTTTGTTGTTTTATGTAATTACTATATTTTTATGCCTGCGGGGTCTGTACTGATAACCCTTGTTTTAATCACAGATTTCAGTAATGTGTCTTTACTCTTCTTTTTCAGTCTTGCTAGAGACTTGCAAATTACTGTTTACACTATTAAAATTTAATTTAAGTGATTTTATGTATTGTGTTTGTGCTCAACTTTTAGTTACATTTTGTGGGAAAAGTAGTGCATCTATGCCATCTTCCTGGAAATAGTGTTTTGTGAGACTTCGTTTGGCTGAAATAACCTTATGGTGTTGAACTCTTCCTGATTTCAAGGAGTCTAAATTGTGGCTGTAACCATCTAGAAAGGAAATGTCTAATTTATTATGCCAAGTGTCATGATAAGAAAAAGTACAGGGTATTTTGGGGAACACCAAGCAGGACCTGGTACCATAGAGTGCGATCTAGAGGTGGTAACACCATTTTTAAAAATGTGAAAACAAAAGCAACAGATTCAATGAATGGGAAGCAATGAAGGACACTCACGAGCAGGAGAAACATGGCATGTAAGAAAAATAACAAGGAATTTTGTGGCTGGAGCCAATAGTCTGTGTTTTAGGTGAGATGATAAGGAGTGAGTCTATGGCCTTAATCAGGGACCGGACTATGGAAAACATCACACGTCACGTGAAAGAGTCTGAATTCAAGGGCCAAACTGGGAGCCACTGAGCTTTGAGCAGGAGAACAACAGATTTGATGGCTACAAGCCTTGAAGCAGGGAATGCAATTTAAGGCCCTTGGCAATTGTCTATTGGACATAGAGGTGGGCATGTGGTGGAGACGATGGTGTAGACAGAATTGGGTAGATATATAATGCATCTCAAAATCATGGAAGCCGTACTGGGTGGTTCTGTATGTCAACTTGATACAAGCTGTAGAGTCATCAGAGGAAGGAGCCTCAGCTGAGGAAATGCCTCCTTGAGATCCAGCTGGAAGGCATTTTCTCATTTAGTAATCAATGTCGGAGGGCCCAGCCCATGGTGGGTGGTGCCATTCCTGGACTGCTGGTCCTGGATTCTATAAGAAGGCAGGCAGAGCAAACCATAAAAAGTAAGCCAGTAAGCAACTCCCCTCCATGGCCTCTGCATCAGCTCCTGCCTCCAGGATCCTGCCCTGTTTGAGTTCCTGTCCTGACTTCCCTCGGTGATGAACAGCGATGCTGAAGTGTAAGCCAAATAAACCCTTTCCTCCCCAACTTGCTCTTTGGTTATGATGCTTTATCGCAGCAAAACAAGCCCTAACTAAGGCAGAAGCCATAGAACCTGGAGACTGTTATACACACAGAAAGGGGAGAAGTGAAGAGCTTTGTGGGTATTCTTTTTTTTTTTTTTTTTTTTTTTGGTCTGATTTTTATTGATTTCTTCCAACTTCCATTATTTTCCCAGGGAATTTTTGACCCCTTCCCCAGGCAAAGCCAGCCTTGGGACACACCACTGGGCCCTCTGCCCTCTCCTCTTTATGGGAGGAGGAGGAGAGTGGGGCTGGAGGTCTCTTTCACCCATCAAACCCTACGGCAAAGGGAAACTCCAAAACTGGACAAAGTCTGGCTGAGACTGGAGCTCTCGCACGGGAGAATCACCTATGCAACAGGAAGAGTGGAGTTGTCGATTATGAAAACAAACAGAAGAGGAAGATTTAAGTAGAGTTTGGTTTAGGAAAATACACACGGAAGAGGCAGTGTGTGCGACTATTTAGACCAGATGCTGTGAGTCAGCCTTCCTGAGTCAAATTCTCCTCTTCCACTTTAATGCATTGACTTGTTGGGGAAAATAGGTTGGCATCTACTTTCAGAGAGAAGGGGGAGGTAGATGATTATTATTTTGACTGTCCTATAGATGATCTATGTTGCATGATCACATAAATAAGATGGGGGTTAAAAGCTGTGAGAACTTATTAAAGTCGATGTAAGATGTACTTGGTCTAACACTTTTAGTTTAGAGGTTGTAACAGAAATGTTTTCCTTAAAGCTGCCCTGTAGTAGAGTAAAACCACGGATGCCTGGCTTCTAGTTATCATCTCATTGTATTGATTTTTATATCCGACTACATACACTGGGGCTGCATGGTAGACTGAGTCCCTAATTCTTTTCTTTACCCCATTGTAATTGCTTCACTGTAAGAGGAATGTGTTTAGCATCTTGGTATGTTGTTTTGATGTATGGCAAGTGAAAGCCATGCCTCATGTTCTTTCTTCCTCTGGAGGGTTTGCAGACACAAGTAGGAATTGCCACGTAGCAGAGGTGCTGCAGGAGATGTGGGTCCTGCAGCAAAAAGCAGAACCAATCAGCTGGACAGAATCCCAGTCTACCTGCACCTCTGTGGATGCATGAAAAGAACTGTAGGCTACTGAGATCCTTTGTGTTTGTCACACGGCATTATTGTGGAAATAGCTGATACAAACGTCTGATAGGACATGCTTATCTGTTTCCTTTCAGCTTGGAAAAATAGACTCCATTAATAATTTGTGGACTTTTAGGGAATCTATTGAGCCTTGGGCAGCAGATCAGTACCCATCCCAAGTATACACACGGACTTTGGACTCCCATAGAACAATGTGAGGTGCACTCTCACCCCGAACTCTTGGGGAAGGGTCTAGGCCATGCCCTATATGAAATGACAGACTATGCACACCCCCATGGAGGGCCTCACCCTCCCTGGGGAAATGAGGGGATAACGGGGGGGGGGGAGGGCTCGGGAGGAAGGGAGGGAATGGGAGAGGGACCTGGAACTGACTTGTGAAGAAACCTTGTTTCTTATCTAAATTTAAACTGGAAAATAAAATTAAAAAAAATAATTTGTGGACTTTTACTTGCAAAAGCCCAATATGATCTGAAGATAGTTCCACACATTATCGCTGCCAGCGTTTCATATCTGTGACCAGCAAAGTGTCAATAAATGATCAGGAGACAGTCACTGTGCCAGACTCAGCTTTGTAAATCTATTATTCAGCCAAGAGCCATGGCTTTTCCCATAATTCCAATGTGGTGATACCTTGTTTGTGCAAAGAAAGAGTGTCTGAAGATCAGAGGGTGAATCACACACACACACACACACACACACACACACACAGCTCATTATGCTAGGTTCTTTCAGACTCAACTGTCAATCACCTATCTGTGGGGGTTCAGGGTGACAGAGGTAACAGAGTGTGGGACTCTAAGACCTGAAGTCTCTAGAGAAGGCTATGGGCTGAAAGAGACAGATCACAGGGCCAGAATGACAGCAGGTGGGGAGGAACACTGGCATTTTCCCCCTATGTTTTAAGTGTCCAAACATGCTGCAAAGAAGATAATCATAGTATTTCAGATGCCACGGTTTACATGGAATCCTTTATGGAAAAATGGGCCCTGGCAGGAGTGAGAGAAGTAGCAAGAGGATCCTGGGTTTAGAAAACTGTGTGGTGCTCTGGAGGGCACCAGATCGCAGGCCTGCCTGGAGTTCCGTTCTCGCGGAGGCCCGCGAAAAGGCAATTATTCAGGTGTGAAGGATAGGAAGGACTGGGAGTTTTGTACACTAAGGTTTTGGGGACAGAGCACTCAGACTCGACGGTAAGGATATTTTACTACTGGCTCACAAATAGCAGGCTGAGCTCTTACCTTTAATACCTGTTTGTGTTCCCCACGTATCATCGTGAGCACGGGAGCATGCTTTCTGAGCAGCATCTCAATTTCCCGTGAGGAAGATTTGATGATTGTGTCAAATAAGAAAGCAGAACCGAGTCTGGAAGATTAAACGCTTTTTGCTGGTGACCATGCCAGTGAAGCAGTGAGTTGCAATTGAAGTTGCAGGTGAAAGCCCACAGAAGGAAATCCTATGAGGGGTCCATCTCATTTAGGCAAGGCCACAGGGCTGCAGACCCTGGAATGTCTTTTGCTTCTGCTGTACCTCTACGACTTTGCAGCTGGACCTGGGGAGATCTCCACTGCCTGTAATGTAGTGTGCTGATCTCTTGGAAACATTCCATTCTGCTGTGCATTTTTGCTTGTTGGTTGTCAAGAAGATGATCCCTCCCTTATCTGTACTGTCTAATTTGATAATAACAATGATGGTTTATACAGAGTTTTGATGAAATAAGTACAAGGATATGTTTCACAGCCAGGGTCTGTGAGTTTCACCCAAGGATCTGCAGGGATTGTAGCTCAAGTTAAAGATTGGCAATTGAGTCCCAGTAGCCCAGTTAGTTTAAAATTTTTAAACTTAATGTCGGGGGATATGTTCACAGATCTCAGAATGCATCACAGCTGAAACAAAGCTTTGAAAATAATAAAGTTAGACTAAGTTGTTTTTGTTAAATAACTTTGAGGTGAAAAACCCAAGATGACAATCTATTCTTTTTTTTTTTTTCGTTTTTCCAGACAGGGTTTCTCTGTATTGTTTTGGAGGCTGTCGGTCCACCCTGGCCTTGAACTCACAGAGATCCGCCTGCCTCTGCCTCCTGAGTGCTGGGATTAAAGGTGTGCACCACCAGCGCCCGGCTCCAAGATGACAATCTAAAGTTTTAGCAAGGCACATGGTTAAATGTGGAACTCTTTAAGGTCAGAGAACAAGAACAAAGAAGCCCAATTATTACTGGCTGATGTACTCTCCTTGCTAGCTTTGGTTGATGATCAAAGGTGGTGATTAATTCCTTATACCCATTTTTGCCCCCAGTCTCCTGATATAAAAATCTATTAAAGAATGGATGCATACACTAAAGATTTAAAGTAGAGTTGACTGATTCTTTTTCATATATGAAAGTTTAGGTTTGTGATTCCTTTGAAATTCCTTATAAGATTACCTTTCAAGAAAAGTAATAAAGTAATTGATCCTTTCTTTGTAACTGCAAAATGCAGCCTGCCAGTAAAAAGACCTAACAAGAACACCTTGCTTGCCCACACAGTTAATCTATAATAAGTTGCTTGGGTATGAATGTATGTGGGTTCTTGAGATAATTTGTATTCTACCTATAGTACACAAAATGTTTAATAATGTGAGGGAGGCGAAAAACATATTTTTACCCATAATCATTCATTCACTTGAGATATGAAATGCAACTTTTTTGACTCTTGTACTCTCTGGAAGATTCCGTTGGGGTATAAAAGCTGTGAAAAAACATGTGTGGAAAGAGAGAGAGAGAACAAAGAGAGAGAGAGCAAAGAGAGAGAATAAAGGTAAAAAACAAAGAGAGAAGAGAATAAAGAAGGAAACCATCCAGAGAGTTTATGAGCGCCTTTTTCCCTAACCCCTCAGATAGAAAAGTTTAGCCTCGTGACTACTTGGATTCCTGTCAAAGCCCTGTGCTGCTAGAGGCTGCCCCCCCACCCCCGAGACAGCAATAGTGTTTCTCCAAACTATGCTCCCACCAGCATTGAAGGTAGACAAGACTGTGGTTAGATGGTGCTGGATGGTAACTTTATCAGACTAATTGCTCTTGGCTTCCTTCCTCAGTTTTTGGTCAAACCGAAAGTCTATGGCGGAAGAGAGCCAGGTCCCTGGGTAGATGATCCATTCATTTTGGCTTCTATAAGTATCTAGTGCTGACTCACGACTGGCACATGGCAAGCAGGTCTTGTGTATGTTCTGATCACATGGAAACACAATCGGCATAGTGAGGGAAGGACACACGCAGGCAGGGTGCTGGGGCAGCCAGCTTTTATTGTCATCGTGACACAAAACAGAGGCGTTTGTGAAGAGGAGCTCGATGAGGAATTGTCTACATTGGGTTGGCCCGTGAGCATATCTGTGGGGCATTATCCAATTAGGCTAATTAATGTGCGATGAGTCAGTCCACTGTGGGCAGCACTATTCCTTAGCCAGGGGGCCTGAGTTGCGTGGGTGGAGAACTCAGACACCTCAAGCAAGGCAGCTTGCTAGCGAGTATGCCTGCATGCTTTAACTTTCCCCTCTTCTCTTGACTGTGGAAGCTGTGTGACTAGCTGTTCAAAGTTCCTGCTTTGACTTTTCCTCAGCGATGGACTGTAACTCTTCCTCTACGAGGTTGCGTTTTCTTTTCAACCGCAGCAACACCAATGAGACTAGAAAGGGGGCCCTTCCTAGGAATGAGCCAGCCTGAGGGGTGTAGCCTGGCGCCCTCTGTGGGCTGCTGACTCAGTGCCTCCATGCTCCCCAGTCTCTGTCAACAGTCTCTGTGAGCTCCACAGGAGCCTTGGGGGGGGGGTGCACCTGCAAGCAGCTCCTCAAATAGAAATGGCTGAGCTTTATATTATTTTTAAGGTCGATGATGCAATAAATCATAGGGCTGGGGAGCGTGTGAGCCCGAAAGTTGAGAAGTTCTTAAAGTCTTCCTTCCTCAGAGAGGATAAAAGCTGCAGTTCTTTTGTGTGGTAATGACAGACTGTCAGCATCTGTCTGTTTGCCTGACTCCCGTTCACTGAATAAATGCTGGTAACTGCTAATTGCCTGGAGAAGAAAACTGACTCACAACCCCAAAGTGCCTTGCGTCTTGATGTCACAGGCTCTCTGAGCTGATTTTGTGTCTAAATCAGGGGATGTCTTGTTGGAGTCTGTACACTCACTTGCCTCCTCAACTGTTCTGGGGTTCAATGAATTCAAGTGGGATTTCTGTCAGTGACACCTCCCTGGGAACTTTGGGGAGGCCTTTGCGTTGTAGCTTTCCTTATATACACAATAAAGGAGCAATAAGCATGTGATAACATTCCTTGCAAGTTGGATGCATGCTAGGGGTTGACTGAAGTGGCTGCTCACACTTGCCAGAGTCCCTAAGTGTCTTTCTCTCCGATTTCTTCTCTGAAAATATACCAGCTATCTGAAAATATACCATGGATTTGTGGTTGCATAAGCAGCAGCCGCCACAGCAATTCCTTTTTTACCTGAAAGATAATTGTGAACTTGATATGGAACCCTCAGGGCCCGCACATCAGAGGGTTTGCTGGCACGCTGGTCACGTGAGTGAGGATGGGAGTGTGACCAAGCACCACTCAATAGGCCGCTGGTATTGATGATCTTGTCTTTGTGTTATGGCAATAAAGGAGTTTTCTTTTGGCAGAGGTGGCAGCTACTGACTTTTTGCTTGGTTCCCTCTTCCACCCTTCCGTCACAAGCAACATGTTGGGATCCTTTCTAAACAACAGCCCCTCCCACACTTTAGGACGCAGTATAGAAAGCAGCCGTAGATGCCACCTGTCAGGTGTGTTTATGTTTACTGCTCTAGAGAATATTTCATATCACATTCTTTTAATTTTCTTTCTCTGTCTTGAAGTGTTTAGCATACTTGCTTTGAGTTTTCTCTTAGAAAACACGCACTTCTTTTCAACAAGGACAACCATAAATGCCAGGCTCCGTTAGGGAAATTTTGGAGGGTGTCCGTAGCTACTGACTTCATTTTTTTTGGGCTCCAGGTCTCTGCAGGGTTGGGAAAGGCCTATACTTCAGGACCTCAGTCTCAAGCAAACCAGAGAGACCAGTATTGCGATTGTTCAGCTCTGGCCATGGGTTCTGTCACTAGGGAGAAGACAGAAGTAATAGCAGCTAACATTGCCCTTATGTAGACAGAGATCAAGTGTAACAGTATCTTCAGGCATGGATACATAGCCTACTAACCGGAGGGACAATGTGGCTCTCATATACATCTTATTATTATAACCTATTTTGTCTTTGCAAAATCTATCCTCAATTAATTACATGCAGTGAAAAAGGAAACAATAAAGAAGTTTATCAAGACATGGGAAATGGTCTGAGATTTGCCTATCCACAAGCCTGCCCCTGGGAGTCCTATGACCCCATTACAAGTGTTGGATAATTTAAGGCCAAAGTTTTCTCTTCCCAACATGAACTCTCATTTCAATGAGCCATTTCTATCACTTATTTTTGATAACTGGGTTAGCTCTTCTCACTTTCAGCTCTTGAATAGTGTTTCTCTTCAACTCTACCCTGAAAATGAACATGAATTTTTAAATAATCTCCTCAGCTGGCCAATTTCTGGAAGGATATTTGTTCAGGGTGACCTGATTACTCCTGCTATCTGGGTCAGCAGTTTGGGGAGGGAGTTTCTGAGTCATGGCTAATATCTTTTAACATGTTGCTGTCCTGAATATGATGTGTAGTTCCTGGTATGTTATATCTCCGGTGTTTTCACTGCCTAGAATGCTACCTTTCTCAGCTACTCCTTGAGGGAGTAGGAGTGTTCCAGCAGCTGAGGGTGGGTTATTCAGGGATGTTGTATCTGCTGCAATCATCAGATCTGTACCCTGTAAATCTGAGCTCTTTCCTTCTGGATAACACACACACACACACACACACACAGGCTTGGATTGAATGTTGGTAATTAGAAAGGGATAGCGTGTTGACAAGTCGACTCTATCCCATGAGGCTCTTTGCCAATCCTTTGGATGGAACATCTCTGCTTCAGGCTTTCGGAAAGGGTAGCTCATTTCTAGTCTTTGGGTAACAACGCAACTCTTCATTTTCAGTAGGCATCTGAACAGAATTAAGTGGTATATCCCTATTCTATATCTACACATGCACACAGTTATATATACACATGTCTATCTGTGTATATCTCCAGTGAGAAAATATAAACAACTATAAGCCATTTGAGCATAATACACAGCCTAGTAAAGAACAGATAAAATATTTATGTAGGCATATTATAAAAGGAAGAATTCTAATGTTTTTGGGGAAATGTAAAGGGAAATGGTTGTCTCATGTGAACCAGATGTGTACATATGAGGATTGCTAATGGTGCTAAGATTGGGAGGAGCCCAGATGTCTATTTTGGTATATTTCCTATGAGTATGAAGGCTGTTGGAGGTCATGGGTAGGATTGGTCCTTAACTGTTAGGGAATGGGCACCAGTGAAACTCTCTTTGAGCAGTAGAAGAGTGACAAAAGCATGTGTCAGGGAGCTGCATCTGGTGGTGGTCTATAGAATCCACACAGGAACAGATAGCAGTCTCTGTAAATAAAAAATATGAAGTCTTCCAGGTATTGAAGTAGTTTATTTTCTCACTAAATGTACAAGCATGGTACATTCAAAATAACACCTAACCAGTAAATGTGCTCTCCACTTCACCTATTGAAGCCCTTATTTCTTACAAAGAACGTTATTGCTTAGTGTCTATCAATAACATGCTTATTTTTAGAAAGCATATCAGGAATGACTTTAGTGATTCATATTTTCAACTCTGTAGTTTACAACAGAGAATTTTTGTTGCTGTTTTGCTATTTGGCTTGATTGACAATTTCATCTAATAAAACTATATTTGTTGAGGTTTGGGGCTACTCTGATTCTAAAATAAGAAATTGTGAAGACAGAATCCTACTTCTTTCATTTCTTTGCATACCAAAGTTAATATTGTTTAAAAGATTTTAGTTATTAATATACAATTAGTATAATCCTTTAGCTTAAGCCTACATTGCAACATTTATCTGGAGAATATACAATATATTATTTGTGTGTGCGTATGTGTGCGTGTGTGCACATTTGCCTATATGTGGGTACATGTGTGTATGCAGATATGTATGCATGCAGAGGCCAGAAATCAACTAGGTTATAATTCCTCAAGTGATGTCTACCTTATTTTTTGAGACAAGGTCTTTTACTAGGACCTAGAGCTCATGTATTAGGAAGGCTGGCTAGTGATCTGTGGGGATATGCATACCTTCACCTTCCTAACTCTGGAATTACAAGTGCATATCATCATACTTGGCTTTTATTTATTTATTTATTAACAAAGGTGCTGGAGATTGAACACAGGTCCTCATGAGACTAATGACTTCAAACATACCTGTTATCATTTGAGAATAAAAAAAGACAAATTATATTTGCTTAGCTAGTAAGTTTTCTTTATTAGTCAGATAATCATACATTACATGCAAGAAAAATCACAATACAGCCCAAAATGTTTATGGAGTCTGGCACATCAAGAGTAACACAGTGCAAGAGTTTGCATGTTGTTTTTACACACAACTTCCATTAAACAGTCAAATAGGAATGCTGCAAAAAGAATTCAGCAATGTTTTTAATGCTTGATGTACTAGTCAATACTTTAATCTATATAGAAGTCACTGTGATATCTCAGATAATTTTTGGAAAAGCTACATTTGATCATCTTTTCCTACATGGAAATACACACAAAGGAGGGAATGATAGCTTATTCTTTTCTGCAAGTGAGGGTGTTTGTTTTTTAATAGTAACATTATTGTAGGGCCAGCATAATGATGTAAACAAATAAGCAAACACTAAAGGAGGGATTCCCAGGAAAGAATGCTGCATGCCTTTGACCATTCCTCTGCGCACCGTTACAGCAAACCATGTGTCTCTGGCAGGGGCAAAGAGGTATGACACAGATTCCTAGGGAAACATACTTTTGGGAGGTGTGTGTGTGTGCATGTGTGTGTGCGCATGAAAGTGCATGTGTGGATGTGTGTTGGGAGATTGCTGAAAAGAACCCAGCTAGACGGCATGCTGTGTTCACTGCTGTGCCCGTGGATTTCACACGCAGTTTTGGAAGATATGGTTGTGCTTTCACTTACATGGACACAAAAATCTGGAAAGCACGAACTCTGTCACACTTCTGTTTTTGTGTGTGCTACTTGCTGACATTTCTCCATAAATTAAAATGTTCTATTATTATAGAAGCTGACCTCATATGCTGAGTGGCAGGGTTCCAGATTCATTTCACCTCTGAACTTGAAGAAAGGAGTCAGTTGCAGTCTTCTTCCATACCCCGGAGCGCCAGGAGGAGATGCATGGGTGGGAGGCTAGACACTCCAATTAGAGTAGACTCAATGATGCTATGGTCCAAAGAAGGGTATCTGCCTCCACTTCTGCAGCTGGAGAGAAATGCAGCTCCCAGGTGATGATCTACTTAAAATATTTGAACTTAACTGCATGAGAATCTAACCAGATTCATTATCATATATGTTCTTTTTCTCCTCTGTAGCATTATGGGTTATTTTTGAACACTGTCATTGGTTACCAGAATTTCAAGTGTAATTAAAACTATGAAGTTCAACTTTTTCCTTTTTTCTAGCAGAAATTGTCTTTGGATATCAAGAATGCACTGTAGGTGTTATTAAAACACACCAGATGTTTAGACTTAAGCTTTTCTGCTTTTCCTTAAAAAAATGAAAACTTGTTTATTTGTTATATTTGATAGATGTTGTTCAATGCATTTTTAGAAGATCCATTTGCAAACTTATTTACTTATATTCCATGGAACATAATGAGATGAGAACAAGACCATTGCACATTTAAAATTATAACTACTAATTAGGTGAAAAGCTCAGGAATGTATTGCCAAGTAGAAAGTGTCATTTCATTTTTTATTCTAATCAAATTAAAATATCATTACTACCTGTTCATATGCTTCTTTTATATTGTAGATATGTTCCTAAAGGCATATAGGGTTCCATATAATGGCATTTTTAATGCTATGATCCCTATATAATTGCCATGTAATAGGGATATATATATATACACATATACATACATATATATTAATATTTAAACAGTTCTGGTTAGTTTTTGTGATTGATTTTCTCGAAGTGTGCAGTAAAATGCAAATTGTATTTCTCTGTGTGGGAATCTCTGACTTTACATGATGTTGACATGAAGTTGTTATCCTTTAAAATATTATAAAAGGCAGAACTAGGTCTAAGCTCCTCTGTTCTTTTAACATGACAGAGCCACGCTGACTTTTGTATAGACAGCCGAACTAATATTATTTTCCTAACTTTCTCTACAGAGATGTCCAAACACCAAGCAAATGTGAGCCAGAAAGATGACCTGACTTAAAATTTATGTCAGAGATAGCCAGCCACTCCCTGGCAGTTGCCACTCACTGGACTCCTCTCTCCTTCAGTTCTTCAGGTAACTCTTCTCTTCATGGTGTCCGTGACTGCTGGCTTCCGGCCGACTCCGAGAAGCCAGGCTAGTTAGAAAATAGCCAGCAGGATGTTTCCTCTGTCTTCAGAATCAATAAGAAAACAGTAACCTAATTGATTTTTCAATTATTTACTCAAAGTTACAGTCTTGCTGTTAGAACATCAGCCCTCCACAAGAGTCACACCAGTTTTTATATGTACACCCATGCTGTCTTTTCGTACAGATTGCCACGATGGGCAATCCCAGTGCCTAGATTTTACTGGGGTTTGTTGTATTGAACATTATAGGGATGGAACATCCACTACTGGGAATTATTTTGTATAATTTTGTCTTCAGATTATTTAAAATATTTGATTGGGAGGAAGGCATTCATTATAAAGGTCACTAGGCGTGTGTCATTGGGATTAATGTCATTTTCATTTGGTTCCTTCAATAGATGGATAGGTTTTATAAAAAACAAACAACAAAAACCAACTGGAAACAACCTGGTAGCTCTTGCCAGTAACCCTGGAACTCAGGAGGCTAAGTCAGAAGGAGCTCCAAGAGTTCAAGATTCAAGGTTAGCCTATGATATAGAGTGAGCATCAGAATGCTGTGGAATGTAGAGTGAGACCCTATCTCAAAAAACAGACAGGACAAAATAACAACAACAACAAACAAAACCTCTCCCAAACAACCAACAGAACCCAACAAACAGAACCTAAAGCCACTGACAGTTCCTCAGGTTAACTCAGAAGTTTCTTATTTTGCTCCAGTTCATGTCTTAAGTTGAGTGGTTGAGTCACAGACAAATGGGACTCTGGGAACACTTGTCAGATTACTATCAGCAGTACAGAGATTATAAATCCCTAAAATAACCTGTCACTTGAATCTAATTTGTATAGATTCAATAGCTTGCATGGAAAGAAGCAGCTGGGTAGGAGGCCTGTTGAGTTTCTCTATTCCCCTGAGAAAAAAAAGCCCAGAATTTCCATAGAGCAAACAAGTTGTGAGTTAATACAGCCTGATCAGTAGCAGCTCCCCACTGAGTAAGAGCAGGGGTGAGCCTGGGGGCAGGAGGGAACAAATTGTATTACAGCTCTAGAGAGTAACAAGAAGCCTTGTGATTTTTCAGGTTTTCTGTATGGACCCCTGCAGAGGGAGGAGCAGGCAGCAGGAATCGGCTTTGCCACCTGCAGAGCTTCAGGGGAACAAGAACCAGCTGATTGGGTTCTGGGTTGGAAGGACAGACATCAGACACTAAATGCTAAATGGTTCTATATTTAACATGATAGAGCCCTGCAAGCCATTAATAGACACAGCGAAGGGGAGTGGCCAGCCAAGAAGTCAGGCTGGGAGTTCAGGACTATAAGCAGGGAGGGCGGAAAGGGGCCATTACAAAAGGAAACCCATCTAGGCCAGAAGGCAGAGGGGGAGATGGTGGGTGAGGTTCTTTCTATGGAGAGTGCATCTGTGTAATGACACGTTTTGGGCAGAAATGAAAGACCCAAACACAACAAAAGATGAACAATAATGACAAGTAACATATCCCCCAACCAGAAAACAAACAATCAAATAGCAACAGCCTGAATTTCTTAGCAAGTGGGCGAAGGGGAACCAGGCTTCACAAACACTTGTGGGCCAGTTTGGCCACATTTGACCTCCACAGAACCTTCTGTCTTTTGAAAGTGTCTGGTAGAATCCTAAGAGGATACTCAAGGTATGAATATATTTATCCACAGCAAAAGAAAAGTCTCATGTGCTGCTATCCTAACAGAAAGAACACAGTCCAACACACTCCTTCTCAGCACTGCGCTCTAGAAAGAAAACCAATGCAAATGGCACATTCTTGTCCCAGGACCCTAAGAATTCCAGCAGGATCTGTGGGCTCACCTCTTTCTGGAGATCTTTGGAGGGTGCACTAAGGGCTGGCCACCTGCACTGAGCTTTCCTGAGGATGCTGGCAGCCGAGCTGAGCCTACCTAGGCACTTGCAGCCTAGAGGAGACAGGCATTGAATTTGAGACTCGGTTGTTTGGCTGCCACACCAAATGATGATACTGCCGTTGTACCAGATCCACAAAGAATCTCTGCAGACTAGGGGGATCCAGGGCACGGAAAGCATCAGACACTGGATTCAGACATTGTGAGGTATCGTGGTGTGGTGTTTCTGCTCTCCTTGAAACGGAGAAAATCCCAGAGTCCTCTGCTTTGACATGTTTGAGAGATCGTCTCCCAAAAGTCAAGCGAACATAACCTCTGCCTTCTCTCTGGTGTGCGTTAGTTTAAATGTGCTTAGATCACCCGGCTTGCCACTGCTGTTGCGTGTATGGGACTGTTCAGTTCCAAACCGATTCTTAGGGAAATTACCACCGCCTTCATGTCTTCCCTTTCTCTTCTTGGGGCTCCCTCAGCATACACTACTTCTCTTTGTGTTTCCATTTGGCATTTGGTAACTTTGTGTTCATGGAAAGTTTCCCAACATTAGTGGATAATGCCAATAAAATAAAACATCTTCATGTTTGAGGCCAAACAACAGAAGTTTCTTTCAAGAGGTTTGGAAGGAATTGGAATATTACAGCCTGCTTTTGAGACTCAGGATTTTTTGATTAAAATAGAGAGGTGGGAAGAAGGAACTCAGAGACAGCCTTTAAGAACACTCTTCCTGAAAGATATTTTTGGCTGCTAAATATTCCTATTATGGTGCGTGTGACAATGTTGAGATAAAAATGTGCCCCCTCTCTCCAAAAGGGCCTCTGTTCTGCCTCTGTGAAATCACAAAAGAGACATGCATTTTCTACATAGGAGTTGCATATACTGCTGAAAGCCTAATGTCCTTAGGGGGATTTTAAGCAAATCTTAGATTTCATGAGTATGAGTGCGCCATGAAAACAAACTCTGTTGCTACAGCTCTGGATGGCAGCAGCTCATTGAGAGAAGCAGACAACTTCTTGTGAGATAGGATCAATGCTACCATTCTTTTAGAACCAGAAATGATAAAGTGTCATTTGACCATTATAAATATATCTGCATTTATGTTGGACCATACAGGACGGTCCTGGTTAACACTGAGTGGTTTAGATGAATGAAGGAGTAGCATTGTGTTTGTACTGTACCAACACAGTTTGTTTTTTTTCTTCTTCTTCCAGGTGTGTGCACCCATAGGCTGAAGCAGGCTTAGGGATCCTAAGTTGAAGGCCAGCTGGGGTTATACCGTGAGCTGGAGGACAGCCCAGCCCATGAACCTGTCTTGGGAAGAAGTGAGAAATGAGAAAGGAAAAGAAAGAGTGTGGGGTGGTTGGGCCAAAGCTGTATCCTGTCAGATAATATCCAATGAATACTGTGTAAAGTTGAAAAACCTTGAAAGGAAATATACCTATCAGTGAAAGTGGTTATATGTTAGATGCTTTTAGACACTGGGCACATTTTTCTGAGAAAGAGCTATTTTTTTCCAAGATTCTTCTCATTGCACACTTAATATAGGTTTAATAACAGACTTTACCAGATCACTTTGTGCTTCCTGTAAGCTGGTACTGAGAAGTTCAGTAAGTCTGTACTTGTGGCTGCACTTACGTGTCTCACAGAGGAAGGCAGGAGGTCACTGCTTTCTCTTGCTGTGTCCCACCAAGGGTCCAACCACCCACCCACTTTTTATAGTCCTATTTCTAAGCATCAGACTTCTTCTGCCCAAGACACAGCCAGAAAGGCATCGCTAAGCAGGGAACAAAGATGTGTTCATGTTATCCCAAAGGTGGATATAATCAGTGAAGCTCCTAAGCTTCCCACAGTCACTGTTTTGTTTCAACATCGATAGTTTTCATTTATAATAGAAAACATTTAGTGTAAGACAGGCCAAAATTATTTTTTTAAAAACATTGTATAATTTAATCCTAATTTTTCTTTTTGCTCATCATTTTATTTACCTTTAGATCACAATAGAAAATTAACTCTGCCAGACTGTGGGCTCTCGCTTCTCCGCGCCACTGAGTTGCAAGTTAGTTCTAGCATACATGCATTGAAAGTGGCTTTCCATAAAAACTCCTGGCGATGCCTTTCTGGCTTTAGAATGTGTTTTGTTTTTAAATGAACCCTTCCATTGTGTGTTTTTTGTAGCTGCTAAGAGATGACATGGAAGAGCTGTGTGCACACACATATGATGCTTGTAGGAAACAATCATGGGTCAAGTCCTACGTCAAGTGCAAGTTGCTCTCAGCCACATGCCAGATGACTCACACCAAGAGTGGGTCCTTATACAGAAACAGTGATGGCCGTAAAGAAGCCCGTGAGCAGGGACAACACTGTGCTACCCCTTGAGAGAGCGCGTGTCAAACAGCACACTGGAAGCAAGAATGTTCTTCCTCAGTACTTACATGGAGATGTTTCGTTCTCCCTAGTGAGTCTCGTTTGTGTTATCCATTTTAAAATTCTGACTCTTTTTAAGATTTTGGTTTTAATTACTTCTACCAGAAAATGTAAAAACTGCAACACAGTGCCCATCTGTCCTGGCATGCAGTGTCTGAGAAATGGAGGTTATTAGAGGCATCACTGGAAGAAAAACATTAAAACACTTAACTTGGATTTTTCCCCCTCTTCTAATGGATGGATGCATGGCTGGGTCCATGCAATTATAGCCAATTAGATCTGAGACAGTAAATCCAGCTATTCTGATCTCTGACAGTTGTCTTCCAGAAACTGTGGGCATATTTGTGTCTTGTTGGATAGACGAAGGGATGCACATTTTACAGTGGTACCTGCCAGCTGCATGCAGAGTCTGGAACCGTATGGTGGGTGGGAGGATCAGGGCCCCGTTTTCTACTTCTGTCATCATAGAAGATGACAAAAGACTCAGTTCATTTAGTCAGTGCTGACAAAAGTTCAAAGTAGAGAACTCCCCGTTGCATGGGCCATCTGACTGGCCATTCTTCCAGATCTAAAAATAGGAGACTGTTAAATCTCAGTGCATGTCACGTCCACAAAAACTAGTCAGACAGGGCTTTTCTTAGAGACACTACATTGAAGATTGACATCTTATCAAGGAAATCTTGATATTTATCCAAGAACAAAAAAGATGAGGATAATGATTATGACAAATTCTTAGGGAAAGTGGTTTGGGGTATTGTTAATATTTCATGTTTGTTAACTACATAGGATTGAAAAATGGATCACATATTTTTCTACATGGTTGTTTGAGTCTGTCTTGTAATCACATTTATTGGGTTCATATTTTTAAAAAACGCTTATACTTTCCTGGCACCTAATGCTAATATCTGTTGTTTTATCATGCTGATTCAGAGGGCATCTGATAAAATAACATAGAAGAGAGCATGCAGTGTGGAGAAATTACGGAGAAATGAAGGTAGTAAAACTCTTGGCTTCTGTCTTGGGTGGCATAGCTCATTGGGTAACTTTGTGAGCACTTGGGGGACAGCAAGGGAATTAGGAAGGACCATCGCCATGTTGTAACTCCCAGGAAGTCCTTTTTGTGTGAGAATCAACCATTCTGCCATTGACACTGGATTTTACATCCCTTCCATTTTCATTATGGAGCCAGGGGAGAAATAGGTTGTGTTCTTTCAAACAACACAAAACCAAGAAATGGAGGTGCCATCCATGTCTCAATTAGACAAGGATTTCAAGGTGAACACTATGGGTCAAACATAATGTATTCCCTCACAGAAGACTAGAAAGACTGGAACTTTCCATAGAAGGTGACTGGGTCAGAGGTCAGAGGTAGCATTTACTTTATGGGTTACTACAGTGAATTTAACAATTGATGGTTTTTCTTTGATAAGGTCATAAGTATTTTCTTGAAAATAGAAATTCTACATACAGAAGGGTCATCTTCTATGACGACCCCAATTCACATACCACAGAGTATTGTGGTCCACTGCATGTGTTTTTCTGGTGGTTCTATACACAAGCTGGACTCAGTAGTGTCATATAATCTCTTCCTTCTGAGTGCTTGTTGCACTATGAGTGTCTCTCCTGTGCAAAGTGAAGTAGCCAGAGAGGACAGACTTTGAATGATGCAGGATCAGGAGGTTTCCTAGGAAACCAGAGCCTCCTACACACCCCGACAGCAACCTGATTCCAAGGAGATGGTGGCCTCCAAGCTCAGCAAGGTTCTGGATGGCATGGGACCCAGTTAGGGCAATGGAGCAGTTTCTGCTTCCAGATTTTCTAGCTGAAAGAAGAGAGAGAACAAAGACAGTGAGTACTTGGGGAATGGTCACAGGATACATTTATAGTTATCTTCTGGACAGAAGAACTGTGCTGAACACTGTCGTCTGTATCTTCATCTGCGACACATCTTTGTTAAGTGCTCAGACATTGATTAATATTGTAGTTATTATAAATGTCTTTTGGGTCATTATAAATATGTTTGTACATACACTGCTCATTGTAAAGCTGTAACTGATAGTCTTTCTTGAAAAATTTATTTATATTTCTTTAGCTAGAATTTTAAATAATTCAAGAATTAAAAAATTTTTTGAAAAAAAAGGAAAATGCATTTTAAATAAAACTCTTTCTCTTGTTCTATTTACATTTTCCTTTCCTATTACGTCATTAATGACCGGACCAAAAACTCAAAAAAAAATTAAATGACTTTCTTTTACAATTCATTTCTAGATGAAAACATTTTATTTTCCTTTCAAGTAGTGGGTGTGGAGTACATTACCATTCAGCTCCGGCCATGAAGCATGTCCATTGAGCAGCAGCATGAATTCCGCCTGGGTAAGTGAGAATGCTGTGTGGCATTTTCAAATAAGCTAAGAGGATTATGAGAATGGAATGCCTTGCTATGAAGCAAGTTATTGTTTCTCCTGTTGTAACTGGCGAGGTATGAAGGTGTTTGCGTGGTAAGCATAAAGGGTTGCAAGGTTTTTTGTTTTTTTTTGCTTGTTTTTTTTTCTTTTACAAAAATTAATGTGTTTGAGTATGTTTCAAACTTCAGGAAAGGTGCAAATGTTGAATGGCACAAAGGATGTTTGTTCACCAGTTTCACAGATGCATTTACTAACAGTTATCCCATAGGCTTTCTCTCCTTTTGTCTGTGTGTGTACATGCATCCATGCATGCTGTGTTTTTAACCATTCAATGTCATGACAGTATACATGTCCTGAGAATGAAGACCATTTCAGATTGATGTCACCATCAGGTGGGGCAGCACACCATGGGCCAGAAGTCAATGAACACTGTTGCTGCTTGTGCCAGGACATAGCCTTCCCTGAGCTGACCATTTCTGTGATTTGTCACATAGGCAGCTGAGATAGTACAGACAAGTACAACTCTGACCACTACGTTGGTGCTTGCTCTTGAGGAGGCTGTGTTATTGCTCCCTCATGTGCTGAGACTTCGGCTTTGTGTCTGTCAACTGTGACAGAACCCACTGTGTGTGAGCTGCCATCTGGCCTCTTTGGATTACTCTGTGGGATTCGTGGATAGAGAAAGTGGCACCAACATGCTCACGGTCTGTCGTTTGCTGCATTGTAATGAACTGAGTCCTATTATCTTCCTGCTACAATCTGTAGGGTGACTGTGGCGAAGCCACCTGCTTGCTTAGTCATCATCTCCTTTGGAGTCTTGTTACTTTTTGCCATCTTCTAAGAAGTTGGGTTTCAGCCCCCAAAGTAATACAAGATTCAGGATGTCAAGGTAAATAAAGAAAAGACAAAGGTCTGTGGTCTGTGTTCAGGCACATTTTGAAATTTTTTTTGTGGCTGGTAGAAATGTGGCATAGGAGAGGACAAGGACTGGAACAGATAAAAACAAGTTGGGATAATGGATGAAGGCTGATGAAAGAGGGGTGAAATTTAACAAGTGTTTATAGTTGTCACCTGGGGGCACATATTGTGAATCCTATCAGGTATATGGAGACCTAAGTTGCAAGTGGAAACATCTGAAGGTCAGCATATTCCTCAAGAGAGAGCTATGATCCAAACCAGTACTGATAGGGAAAGCCAGGAAGACAAGGAATGCTATGATTAGTAGGATATACACTGTGAGCTGTTGGTTTGCCATCATTGTGAGGATGACTGGACAAAGATTACACTTTTACAGGCCACTAGGAGCACACAGACTACCTCACATGAGACCCGTATTTAAGGAGAGTGACTATTATCAAGACAGATTCACTTCCTACAGTGAAGATGACTCTTGATGACTACTCTGAATTTCTGTTTTAATCACTACCTATGACCAGCATGAGACAGCTTCTCTGCATGATTCCACGGAGAAGCTATTTTAAATGTGAAGACTGATAATACACTCTCAATTCACTCAGTGCTGAATGGAAAGACCTTCCCTCCCTAGGCATATAACTATTGAGTTTATAAAATTGCCCTTCCCTCTGAAAAGTCAAATCCTTCACACAACTATTCTTGCTACATCTTACACTGATAATATGCTCACTTAGGGCTATAAGCTGCCCAGGAGGAAGGCACCACTCTAAGTCACGGGACACCCCTGAAATCCCAAAACAGAGCCCAGAATGGGGAACATCCAACCCATCCACAAACACCCAAGGCCAGGTGGGTATGCCCATGAAGACTGATATATCCAAAGAAGAGTCATTTGAACAAGCACCAGAGAGAAGCACAGTTCAGTCATTGCTCCATGACCCCCATGCTCTGAGAAAACAGAAGATGGCTGTCACAGGCTAAAGCCTTACTTCTATGGGACACGATTCCCTTGTAAAGATCACCAGAACAGTTAGGGCAGAATGCGTGGCTGTCTTAGAGCAATCGCTTCTTTATAGCTCTTCTTGCTGACCTTGGGAGACCAGAGGACTCCTCCAGTGAAATGTACAATGGAGATAGGCAAGAGGGGTTGGAGAGAAGATGAACCTCTATCTCTTTTTGAAATATACCTGATCACTAAGCACTAGGTTCTCTTGTGGGACTAGGCTCATACACTCAATCAGATAGATTTTTAAATAGTATGATAGGACATGGAGTAATTGTGAGCATGAGTGAGCCCGATTGGACCCTTTGCATAGCACCACAGTCTCTCTTTCTACTGATAATTGACATGTTTGTCTTATGAATGCTTGCAATGTTCAAGCAGGGAGATTTTTCTCTTCTGTAAGAGCACTTGTAGAGATCTGACTGTGGGAGATGTACGAGGAAGGCATAGCTCATCTTCTGGTTCTCTTCTATGTTTTAAAAGGAAACAATTTAGAATTTCTAGGAAGAGAATAGGAAACCACAGCCTTGATGAAAGCATGCTAACACGACAAGACTAATGAAAAATGCAACATCTCAATATAATCACTCTGTGTGGCTAGTGACAAAAGCTAATGGGATCTGGAAGTTTACAGTGGATGGTCGCCAAGTGAATTCAGTTAACATGATAGCACTGGCTGCTGCTCTAAAGCCTGTAGTCCTGGGCACTGTGATTGTAAACGAATCAACTGACTGTGATAGCACATGCTATGCTTCATTGGACTTCTGTCTTAGTTACTTTTATACTGCCATGAAGAGACCATGACAACTTATAAAAGAAAGCATTTGGGAGTTTGGTTACAGTTTCAGAGGGTTAGTTCATGACCACCATGGCAGGAAGCATGTAACAGGCAGACAGGCCTGGCACTGGAGCAGTGTCTGAAAGCTTAATATGGTCTACAAGCAGGAGGAAGACACACACACACACACACACACACACACACACACACACACACACACAGAGAGAGAGAGAGACAGACAGACAGACAGAGACAAAGAGAGAGACAGAGAGAGACAGAGGGAGAGACAGAGACAGACAGACAGAGAGAGACTGGGCTTTTGTAACCCAAAGCCCACCGCAGGGAGATACCTCTTCTAAGGCAACACTTTATAACCCTTCCCCTAAAAAATTCTATCAACCAGGGACCAAGCATTCAACTATACAAGCCTATCGGGCTGTTCTTATTCAAACCACCACAGCTTCCATCTTGTATTTTTTCTCAAGCCTATTGACTACCAAAGATGACTTTTTCCCTACCCAAGACTCTAAATCATGCTATTGTGCAGTCAAAACACTAGAGTTATGGACAGTTGTGAGTCACTCCATGTGTGTCCTGGTAACTGAGAGCAGTGGGTATATGGTCTTAGCCATTCAGCCATCTCTCCAGCCCATGAAGTACTGTTTGGATTCTCCTGCTATTTGCCACCGTATTGGAGAATCAAAACACAAGCCAATCCCATTTATCCAAACCTGAGCTGGCACCATTACATTGATGATTTTGTGTTCATAGGCTCCTGGTAAATGGTCTTGGGAAGCTCATTAGCTCTGATAAGACACAGCGATAAACCATTTATGTCAGAGACCTTAGAAAAAAACATGGTCTAGTCCTAGAGACATCAATGAAATCATTCCTAACCTTGGCTTGCCACTATCAGAAAGGAAGCCTGTCACTAAGTGGGACTGTTCAGGTGTTATCTGCGTATCCATTCTGCTGAATTAAATGAGAGTTTGATCAAATTTGGCTGGAAACTGAAGTAGCAGGTGACATTGGAAGCTATCCCAATAGATCAGCCAAAGACCCTTTTGAATTTCAGGTCTCTGGGAATGGAAGCAGCTCCTAGCCAGCAATACCCATTGGTATTGTAAACCCAGATGCCCTGACCCCTGCCTCTAACCACTTCATCGGTGGAAGGTACACCTTAGACCCTGGAGGTATAGGGAGGACATAATAACATTCCTGTTATCTCACAGCTTCAGCCTGGCCGAACAAACTCATGACTCACCAGAAATAAGCTGCGGCCTGCCAAGTGTGCTATTGCTGCATTTACCACCTCTGTCCACCTGCTGTGGGAGCAGAAGAGCTGCTGTTGGCAGACTTGGCCCTAAATGATCCTGCTGTGTCTGATGTTATTAGAGGCAGCTCTAGACAGCGAACTCCTCTTGTATGTGAACTTACAGAGAGTTATGTTTGTTATGCTCAGGACTATTCTCATATTCTTATGCCTCTCTTGACAACTTAGTTTCCCTGGAAATAAACAAATGTATATACATACATACATACATACATACACATGTATGCAAACATAAGTATATATGTGTAGACCACAGCCATCTGGCTTAACCAAACAAATGCAATGACTATCCAAATCAAGTTTATCAGTGGATCATGAGAAGGGTAACCCCCACTCCATTCTGTTGTATGTTTATATGAAAGACAGAGAGCCCATATGGTTTCTCTTCCAGGGCAAGATTGCTCTTGGGATCATTAATTTTTGTGTGTATGTCCTTGCATGTAGAAGGCAAGTCAACATGTGTTAACTTCCTCTCTTGTTCTCTACCTTATTTGTGAGACATTGAATCCCAAGTTCAATGATTTGATTAAGCTGGCTGTCTGGCTGTTCACCCTGCCCTCCAGTGCTAGGGTTGCAGATGTCCCTGCTGGGCCTGGCTTTTATATGGATACTGGGATCCAAACTCATGTCCTCATGTTTGTTTAGCAAGCACTTTATGCATCAAACTATGTCCTCAAACTCAAGTTCATTTTTAATGACCTCACCAGTGGTATGGTACACTCTGTGTATATTTTCTTTTAACTGAGACCCCAGGTGGAGAATAAATATCAGTGAATATATTGTTTCCTTCTTCCATACAGCATTGTGAGGACTGTCCTGTTAAGAGAAGCTTCTTCCTTGCTAGCCGCTTTGGTTTTTCCCTGCCAGTTGCCTGGGCTCTGCCGCTTTGTAGTCCCCAAATAAACACACAAGACGCTGTATTAATTATAAAGCTGTTGGCCTTGCTTGTTTCTTCCTGGCTAGCTCTGCTTTAAGCAATTACCCCATAATTGTTAATCTAAGTATTTCTCTTACCGGAGAGGTTTCCGGGCTTCCTACACCAATGGCGTTACATCTCGACACTCTCTGTTTCTCCTTCCCAGAATCCTCCTGGACTCCTAGCCCCTCCTATCTAGATTCCCTATTGGCCAGACAGTGCTTTATTGGCATAAGACTTCCCCAACACTGTCCCTCATATCAGAGTTCAGATTCTGGAGACAACTCAAGAATCTGTTTCACTCTACAGACTCTAGCCAATGAGATGGAAAGAACCACAGAAATGAGCAGTTGCATCACAACTGACATTCTTTGATGGTGGATGGGTCACTGATTGGCCTTAACCCATATTCTGGCTGAACAGGAGGGTTAATATGGCTTCCAAATGCTTTTCTTGTCGTTTTTCCTTTTTATATTAGTACCCACAGCATGCTGGCACAATATATACAAACTATGAGTAAGGAAGCTAAATGGTTATCTGAAATTAGACCTACTCATCTTCTCTGGGGTGTAGTTGAATCTGCCTGGTGTACTGCAGTACATAGTTAAGTTCAGTGCTACCCATAGGCCTCATTCTGTGGATGGCACTCTGTTGACAGTGATTCTGATCAAGTGTTGATTGAAATCAATGGGGACAGATCTGTCTGAGCATTTGCAACCATCCAGTCTCAGTTGTTGATGGTGTGGCATGACCATGTGGGCATGTCAGCCTTAGAAGATGGCAGATTGTTAGGTGGACTTGGGGAGATGCAGTACCCTAAGCATCTCTGTCAGTCTTTGCTTACTGTGTGAGGCTGCAAATCCTGGTGATTCTGAGTGGTGACAGCTAGTCACATAGTTTAGAACCATCACTGTCCAACAACACAAGGATTACAACAGGATAGCTCTGTGATGCTTGTTCTCGGGGAAGGAAGATCAGGCTATTTTTTACTTGCTATAAAATATACAGAACCTGTTGCTCTGGGTTTCCAAGCTGTGGTGGTGAAGCTCACCATGTGTGACAGTGGTCTGGTCTCACTGTCATACAGTGAGACACAGGGCAAGGGGACTGCACTACCATGCTTGTGGCTCTGCTGTCTTCTTGGCTTCCCTGCATCTGTTCCTAGCATCCTTAGATCTGTGGAAACCTCTTGCTCAGACATCACCATCAGAACTCTGTAGCTGAGCTTCTTCCTGACAAGAAGGACCTTGCAGTCACACATGTCCATGGAGCTGGCAGTTGCTTAGATTCATACATCAGTGGCATAGATATAATTCTCTGTTAATTTTTCATTTTCTATTGACAGTCTGTTAAACTGTAACTTGTGTAGGAAGTCAACTAGAAAAATCCCATTCAGTTCTGTTTTACTCTATTTAAAAATGTTTGAAAAGCTTTTAGGCTTCAAGGTGAAGCTTATTTAAGGAAGTTTAGTTCCTCTCCATATAAAGGTTGAAGTATTTCCCGAAGTTTTAGGACTGGAGAAAATGTGAGAGATTACGTTTCTCAACTTTGTCAGTGTACACGAAGGAATTCACCCCTGAGCAGGGAAGGGATGCACCCATGCACATTGGATGAAAATGCTGATTTAATATTTGATTTTGCAATCCTCTTCTACTCTCCTACTTTCTCTTCTCTATTTGCAAAACCATCTAAAGTTGCAACCAAAGTCAGTAACCAAGTCGGTCACTGATCAGCTTTTGTCTGTAATAGACTTCTAAAACCCCATTCATTAGAGAAATCATAACAGATTCACACAAAACCATTTGGAGTTGATGACTCATAGGCAAAGATCTCAGCATTCCTAAGTAACAGGAGCCCATCCTTTCTTCAAGGCTCATTGCCTGAGTCAGGCATAGTGGGATTTCAGCTTATTTCTGATTGTGCAGTATAGGTTTATATCAGAGATGGGGGCAAGAAGCTTCGTATGGTATTTCTAAAGCACACTGATGCAGATGGGATTTGCGCAGAACATTCCATTCCCGGAGAAGTTTATGTGTGATGCGTCTTTCCTCTAAATTCCCTAGGTTTGCTTTTACTACCACTCATTCCACACTGGGTCTAATGCAGCATGGGGCAAGAAAATTGTTTAAGCACCTCTGTCTGTCTCTGTCTGTGTATGTAAGAACACGTGCACATGCATGTGAAGCCCAGAGGGCAACTTTCGGTGTCATTCCTCAGGTGCTGTCCACTGTTCCTTGAGGCAGAGTCTCTCAGGGATCCTCAAGTCAACCTATTAGGTCATCATGGATGGCTAACAATTCCCAGGGAACCCATCTGGCCACCTTTCCAGAGTGCACACCTTCATGTCCAGCCTTTTTGCATGGGTTTTGGGGTCTGAACTGGGGTCTTCATGCTTGCAAGGTAAGCACATTGCCAACTGCATAGTTTTCATAACAGTCTTTGTTATGAAATTTCTAATACGGATGGGTAAAAAAATGCAGTAGCATTTTAACCAAATGTGGTAAAGGAGTAGAGGAGAACCTAGTGGGTCAGAGGATCCACAGGTGATGTTCCCGATGTCCCTCACGCTTTTAGTGTGGAATGGAATTTGTCCTGCGCACTGCACCTTTTCGGCAGTGGGGGAAAGCTTAAGTGATGGTTTTTGTTCACCGAGAGGTGGCCCCAGACTCTGAATGATGACATCAACTAGGGCAAATGAGGCCAGTGACCTTCTGGTCACAAAGAGGTCCCTTCAATAGCTACCAGCACACGATGTACTCAGGTTAGTGGTTGTCAGTGGGGTTGACACTAGAATAATGACACCTGTTTTTCATGCTTGCATTTGCCATAAGGAGATATAGCATCTTTGGCCTGCTTCTCCCAGCTCTGTGTATGTGCCTTTTCAAAATAGATCTATTTTCTGTAAAGATACTGTATCCAAAACACATGAATGTGTCACTTATAAGGGTTACTCTTAGCAACATGCAATTTAATTAGATAAAAAACATATCCTAAAGCTACACAGACTGTTTCACTCACAATTATAGCCAGAGACTTGTAAACTCCAAAACAAAGCAAAACAAAAATGAAAACCCAAACAAAGCACAACCTGCCCCACTTTCAGAGAAATAAAGTTTATCATTTTGTTAGTATACAGATGTATTCAGGAAACTCATTCAAGTGGACAAGCATGAGAGCTTCAACAATCAATTTTAGAATTCTGGTGAATGTCTGGAATTCTGAGACATTGCTATTTATTTTCTTGAAACTTTGGACTGCAAATGGATTCACAGCTTCAGGCCTGATGACCTATGTTGGGTCTGTCATTAGTGCAAGGTGCTTTTCTGACTATAGGTTGTACACATTGCATTATTTCTACATCAAAAATAAGTTACATATCCTGGCATTTGTCTGTTGAGCTTTTATTTTCCTTTCGTTTTTTTCTTAAAGATGGTACTAACAGTTCACCATAGGAGTGTTCTACAAGAACCTGACAAACTAGCAAAACACACCATCCTAATTAGATCGCCATTCCCTGTGCTGCCCTAATCCTCAAGTCTCAACATGAAGAGTCTATCAGTGTCTCTTGAATGTAGGCGCAAGGCACACCTCTCACTATCTGAAACTTCCAGTAACAAGGACATATCAGAGTCTCAAAGCTTGGAAATATTTCTTTTTTCTAAACTCAACAAATTGTACATATGAATTAGTTGCAGCTTTTTATCTCTCAGTAACATGCCAATAAAAGCTTTTTAAAAAATAATTTCTTTGGTTATACTGGAATACCTCGCCTGTAACTTTCCTCTTGGCTTTATTAGTGGAGTGATACTGGATAAGGCCAGTCCACTGCTCACATTGCTCCAAGTATATGGTAACTACCAGGCCGTTTGCAGTCATGCCTTTTCCTGACATGTGCATTCCAGGTGATATGTGAAGATATTTCAGGTAACTATGTGAAGATATTTTGACTCCCTTCACTATTTTGCTTGCATATCTAATTTCATTATCATTACTGAAGGTCTGTCTGTATGAGGCTTATATTTCTTCAGTCCCAGATGCTAGAATCGTCTTTCTAGTCTAGCAACCATGGTTTAGGTGCCTTGCTTCATGTTGCTTATCATGAAACAAAACCTCTATATGCTCTTAAAATATCTACTCTCACACTTGTTTTGTTTCTGTAATTGAATTTTTGGACTACAAATTTTCTCTAGTAACCTCTATATTTCTTGTTTTGTATTCTAGTGTTCTTGGAACCTTGTCTAATAGTAGGATTATTCACAATATTTCTCTACTGGTTGAGGCTCTTAAGAATACAATGAGATAAAATTTTATAAAGCTATGTCATGACATCATTAAATTCAGATCAGAACTAAACATAGTATAGGGTTATAGAGATTGGTTTTCAAATCTTCTTAAAACACTGGCTGTTGAGTTTTCCCAACTGTGCCATTCAGTAGTTAATTACATTTTCTATAACTTTGCCATAGGCAATCTTGTTTCTCAGAGGTACCTGCTTCTCTCTGAGCACCCTAGGTCTGGGACAACTTTACAATGCTAGATATTTTGTGGGCATTCAGTTCTTCTCCACTAATCTTGGAACACCAATTTCACTGATATTCCAGAGACTCTCTCCTTCTTGGGTTATAAGTTATACTTTGTGAGTTATATTTCATCAAGTATTTCAAGGTTTTACTATCACCAGGAGGTTTGGCCTCATTCAAACCTTCCCAACACTAAAAACACACTTTGCTTGGTCTTTAATTCTTTCTGAATGGTGCTTAAGGCTGTAGGCCGTTTTCTCTGAAGGAGAAACTCAAAGTAATATTACGTCTATGGGACCCGAATGAGACTGCTTTTAGTTATATTTAGGGTATTTTGGATATGATGGCATTTTAGCTGAAATCACAGGGAAGAAAATGCAGCAATATATTCTTAGCTGTAAGTTGATTTAGTGTCAAATTCGTAAGTCATATCCAATTCCATATTTATTAATTCTGTAATTGATTAATTGGATTTTGTCAAAAATTAAAACAAGACTTTTTCTTGATTAAGATATTATTTCTTAAAGTTATCTTCCATAAACTCTGCTTGCCCATCACCTATCTTGAGGGCACCTAGTTCAGCATAATGAGAAGTCATTTCCTGAAGGTCTGATGCCATCTTCTGGCCTTGGCATGCATAGCAGTCACATACAGTAATACACACACACACACACAATTTAAAAATTTTCAAAATAGTACATCTCATAAATGAGAATATTTTCATCAAAGATGACTACAAATTAAGAATTTACCATTTAAGTTTAGCCAAGTATGATAACATCTAATTCAATAATAGTTTTAAAAAGATAAATACTTGCTACCTTTTAAGAGTTATGTACAATAATGGGAAAAATAAGCACAAGGGAATTAGATGTTATTAATATCAGTTTATCTAACCTTTTTTTGTTTTGTTTTATTTTGTTTTACGAGACAGGGTTTCTCTGCTTGTTTTGGAGGCTGTCGGTCCAGCCTGGCCTTGAACTCACAGAGATCCGCCTGCCTCTGCCTCCCGAGTGCTGGGATTAAAGGCGTGTGCCACCACTGCCTGGCTTAGTTTATCTAACCTTTAAAACTCTCTCTGCCAAAAGAAAAAGACACATCAAAATCACCACAAAACAAAACCTAGAGAGCCAGGAAGTTGATTGATTGATTAACACATTGATTAACAGCCTGGGTCATAAAATTAATTGTAATTTAGTTAATTCTCAGTCACTGAATTTTAATTATGACACTGGCTAAATTCTTCCACAAACATTGTTTTCCACAACTATAGAGGTCATAGGTTATATTGCATATGATTAAATAATATATACATACCCAGATACAAACATATCAGTAAATGTTATTAAAGCCAAGTGTGTAAATAGACCCATTTCTAATTAAACAATATTTTATTATTATTATAGTTAAATGATGGAATATACTAGCTGCTTCTTTTATCTGTGGTATACCTTCATGTAAGCCTAGATAGCTAATTTCAGACTATATAAATATGCTCATTCATCTCACACACATACATATGCGCACACACACATGCTTGCCCGCATGCACACACGATGATTAGACCATTTTCCTTTTGAACCAAAGAGCTAAAAGAAAAGCCATTTGGGTTTCATTCACAAAGAATGCATTAATGTCGTCCAGTACCATAATTTTGTGAGCTATTCTCATTTGGCATTTTTTGTTGTGGAACTGAAATCATTTCCTTCCCAAATTAGCTCTCCACAGATGTCTTACAAAAAAAAAAAAAAACCATGAATCCAGTTTTTGAGAGTGATGTAGTTCGTTTTAAAGGTCTGGCTTTTGCATTTCCTTCTCTGGGAAGACTGTAGTTTTATAGTTTTATAGTTGATTCTATAAAATGCTAGGCCTGCTCCTTGGATTGCGATGCCAAGAAAATGGTTTAGGAATGGCCTTGCTATGCCAATGAGAAGAAATTAGCATGATGTTAGCTTTACTGATGATGCAGGCCTTAACCCTGTAAGGCTCATTGCTAAAAGTGACTGCTTGTTGACTATATTATTTCCTAAATCTGATGTTTTCCTTTGGTGAGAAAAGCATATGACAGTTGCTCATCAAATACGATAGTAGTTGAGGAAAAAGGTACAATTTATCTACTGTATATGCATATGTGTGTATGTCCTATGAATGCATGTGCATGCTATGTGGACACGTGTGTGTGTGTGTGTGTGTGTGTGTGTGTGTGTGTGTGTGTGTGTGTGTGTGTGTGTGGGCCAGTTGTTGAGTTCAGGTGTCTTCCACTCTTCCTCTATTTCTCTTCAATTCATCTTTTGGGATAGGGCCTCTCACTGAACTGGAAACTTGCAATTTCAGCTCTCTGCCTGCCTCTCTATCCCTAGTGCTGAGATTATAGGTACATGCCATGTGACCTGTAGATTACCGATATGTGCCTGGAGTTTTATGTGGGTGCTAAGGATGCAGACTCAGATCTTTGTGCTCGTGTAGCAAGCATCTTTCCTATTATTTAAATCAGAAACTTGGGTATTGTCTTTTATTTAAAATATGGATTCTTGGACCCACACGATGAGGGATAATCTTACAGAGCTTGCATTGTCTGGAGGTCACCAAGGAGGCTGAGAATATCTGGATATGGTCATGCCACACTTACTGAAAGAGGCATAACATTGGGATTGGGGGTCAGAAGAGAACAGCTCCCAGTTATTCTTAAAACCAGTGGTGCTTGCCTGGAGTGTGCCTGTTACTGGTTACTGGGAGTTGTATGATTGTTCGACCTCCATGGGCATTTGCGTTGTCATGATTATCTGTCAGAGCTGTTATGGGAAAGAGATGTGCTGGACCACACATAGTCACCTTTTAGTTTGTATGATGGTGTAGGAAAGTATCATAGTATTCTACTGTGGTTACAGTTTCTGTATTTAAACAGTAGCATGCTGACTTAACAGAGTCACTCCCTGTCCTTATATGATGTTAAACATTCTCAAAATCACCCAGGTATCAATAGAAAGTGCTTTAAAGGGTAAGGTTGGGGTAAAAACCAGGCAGGAAAGGCATTGAGTGGACAGTGACATCTCAGGTGTGAATGAGACTCATGTTGCTTAGAGTCCATAGTGGGAAGTGTTCTGAAGCAAAGCCTAATTCAGCAGGACAGCAGGATGCTACGTGGGTGTGGAAACTCAATTGTAACAGGAACAGATGGGATACAAGTGCTTTCTCTGGACTCCACCTAAGCAAGATAAAAAAGCCGTAAAGACGACACACTGAACATAAAGCCACCATGGGCACTGCAGAGGGGACAGGAAGCTGAGCCTGGGAGGAACAAAATCCAGAAATCCAGAGAACGTTACCCTTGCCTCATTGTCAGTGATGACAAGACTTCTTCAGGGCAGTGAGTTCAGGCCTTGGCCTTTTAAAGCATCTTGTTAAAAAATCAAATTAGACAACAAATTGCAGAGTATAACTTCTGATCAGAACACCACAGCCTGGGGTGGAGGAAGCTTACTGTATGTGTCTCTAGAGCGCCACGTGGCTAATGGCGGAGTCCTAAATCACTTCCTACAGTGGACCCCAAATTTCAGTGTTATGGGGGCATTTGAGTTGTCAGCCAGTTAAGAAAATATCAGTATTATGGGTCATGAAATGTCAGTCAGTTACACTGGAAATAGGTCTTTCATATACCTCTATATCTAAAATACCATAGTTCTTCTCTTACTCAGCCATTCTGTAGATATCTGTGAAGTGCTTTCCAATGTGTCAGGGACTGGGCTAGGTAGATCCCAGAGGCACAAGAAGAAGCAAGATGAATGTGTTCCTACTGTCAGGGAGCAATGGGGTAGCTGTTTACCGCAGCGTGAGTGACTGTGACCACAGTGACCTTTGCACTCCCCTTGCTCCATCTCTTCACAAGGTGACCACAGCTACTGTCATCACGGGGCAGAGTCTTTCCCTCCCGCCCATTCGAACCCAGGCTGATGGGTTGTTTTGGTGCATCGTAAGCATGGGTGTCACTTTGTCATTTACTTTAGGAACTATGCGTGTGTGGGTGGGTGCACGTGCATGCAGAGACCTGAGGTTCATATTGGGAGTCCTTCTCCATCACTTTCCACCTTGCTAATAGAGGTAGGGTCTCTCAGTTGAGCCTAGAGCTCACTGGCATGGCTGGTTTCCCCAGCCCGCTTCCTCTGGGGATCCCCTGTCTCATGCTTTCCCACAGTTGCTCCCCCATCCCTCAGCATTCACATGGACTCTGAAGATCTGAGCTCTGGTTCTCATGCCCGTGTAGCAAGTACTTTTGCCCTGGCCACTTTGTCTATTTCTGTCACCGGGCCTAAAAAGGCCTGTTCTCTTTTCTCTTCTTTAGAACCTGTGGCCGGGATAAAAACAAGTTTGTGATAACATTCCTGAGGAAGAGAGTCTGTGGATCCAGTCATTCTGGCTGTAACTGTCTTAGATCAGGTGACTGATAGCCTGACGGTGGTGGGCTTGAGTGAAAACAGCTAAAACTCAAAGCACGGGCAAGCCTGGCCCAAATAATTGATGGACCATAGAGTTGTAGTCTGCATAGATGGCTGCTTCTAGACTCTAGGTATTGGAATACTTTGTTGCATATGAAAAGCTAATTAGATGCCTTCAGCTGGAATGTGTGACCCCAGGTTTATGCTGAGCATAGAGCTTTCCTGTAGGGTTTATCAAATTACCTTGGTAACTGCCAAATCGTCAACGTCACTTTGAGCTGTGTGGACATGGCCTCAATGCTCAGCTGTCACAATATAGACACCCTGGGGAGGTTTGACATTGGGTCTCTGGTCTGCAGAAGTTGACTAATGTGCTTGACGTGTGACACGTGGCATATAATTTATATGTATTTTGGAGAAAACACAAACAGACAGAACATAAACATTGATCACCATGACAAACTTCTCATACTTGTAACTAAAAAGTTCCCACCAATCCAACTAGCATCGCTTCCTAACAGGGTGGCTATTTTAAACAAATGAACGAATGAATAAACACGAGAACCCACAGCCACACCACACCTGCTCATCAGATTGGGACTCTGAGTGAATCTAATAATTCCCATTGGCCACATGGCCCGACCTCCTTCGGATCAGATTGGGAATGTCTGCCTGAAAATGGCCAGCATGGGATTTCCCATCGTTCCAGACACCTTCACCTGACTGCCTTACCCCTAAAGCAGGGCACGCCTGTAGAGATGGGCGTCAATTTTCAAGTGTCAGGGCATCCTTTCTGCTCCTTGCAGCTTCTCTTCTGGGTCCAGCTCTCCCAGCTGGGCCCCTGGGAAGTAGCCAGTTCCAGGCTAATGTGCTTCTGTGTTATCTGAGGCTGCTACACAGTGGTAATGATAAGTGCTAATTGGATGTATTTTTAAAGCAAACCTTTTAGTTGCTTAGGACAATTAGCTCCCCCTCTACTCTCTGGCTGTGCAAGAACTACACTGATGTGCAAACACTGCATTTGGAGGGGAGTCGGAGGCAGCCTTGGAGAAGCTGTTTAAGGCAGCCAAGGGCTGAACCAGAGAGGTGGGGGCTGTGCTTTCCTTAGAGGAGGGGTCAGGGTGGGTCAGGCAGGGTCGAAAGGCTCAACCATGTCCTAGAGTGAAGTTACCAAGCAGCCACACCCCTGTAAGCCTGGGAGGGAAGACACAGCGTGACATTTAGGGAGGGGAGGAAGATCCCAAGTTTCCTTATTCTCATCCTTTCCTGGAATGAAAGTAAAATATATCACTGCAAAGAATTTGAGGCCCAGCTTGGGACAGGTGGTTTTAAATGGTTTCAAATTGTGTTCTCTAGTAGGTTACCCTTAGGTTTGAGGGGGAAAAATCAGTTTTAAATCCTTACCCTTTTAAAGTGACCTGTAAGAGTTTGAAAGCCACTAAAAAATGAGGGACTTAGAAAAAAGGTTCAGGCGATATGCCAATGTGGATGACAACGAGAGAGGTGGGCGGGACAGAGGAGACACCCGGTTCATTTTTGGCTTCGATTTCTGAGCTGGAAGCAGGGAGATGAATTTGCTAATATTTGCCTTTGAGATGGGGATGGATCTGCTACCAGCGTCCCATGTGCTCCAGGGGAACTGGCTCACATGTTTGTGTTAGCCACGTTGTCTCCGTTAGGTATGTGCGTTCATGTCTCCTGAGGTAGACTCATGGCTGTATTCCACGACTATGAGGTCAGTTAGAAAGTCTGAGCCCTGGCTAGGCTGGGTAGCCATAGCTGGGGTTAAAAACGGACAGTGAGAGATGAGCATGATGCTGAGTCAGCAAGTGGGAGCGGCTGCCACTGTAGTGGCCAAGGTCTTCCCCTAGCTGCTCCTCCGCCCAAGGTCTTCCCCTAGCTGCTCCTCGCCCAAGGTCTTCCCCTAGCTGCTCCTCCGCCCAAGGTCTTCCCCTAGCTGCTCCTCTGCCCAAAGTCTTCCTCTAGCTGCTCCTCAGCTGGCCTCTGGAGTCTTTGTGTAGGAAGCTTCTGCCCTCACAGCCCCGCCCCCTGAGAACAGGAACTGGACCCGAAGTGTGGACCCATGTGTTTACTTCACCGGAGGCTTGAACTCCAACTCTGTGTTATAAAATTATATACACTGATTTTTAGATGTGGGAGACATTTTTGGAACACTTACTAATTTAAATTTGTATTAATAAGTAAGACATATGTGTACTGCCGTATTAGGCTAGATGTCGAATTATTACAAGGTGGTGAATTAGGGAGTTTTGAGAGTATTGGGGATAGGATTGGGATTAGCACAGGGAGTGTTTAAAATTGATTTTAACATATTAGCTAGGTAACATGCTGGTTTTTGTTCTAGTGTTCAGACACCAGACTCTACAAACCAAAGCCTTAACAAACATAGGGATGGCTACACTTTTTTGTTGTTTGTCTTTTCTCTTTTGCCATGACACTGATTTTGGGGAATATTTTGTTATCTGTGACCACAGTGGACAAGGCTCTTTAACCACAGAAATGGAGTAGAGTTGGCTTTTAAGTGGCAGAGACATTAGGGTGATGTTGTTGGGATACAGAAAGTTTTTGTGTGAAACAAAGACTCCAAAGTAGGATTACATGCTGTGCTAAAACTATTAATTTTGGCACGAAGCCAAGGCTATGAGGACAGTAACTTTTAGCAGCTTGGTAGATTGTCAGTCATCATATCTTTATGCCTAGGTGAACATATACACTTACACTGAGCACATTTATGTGACACATCTTTCTGACACCAAGAGCAGAATTCGCTCCCCTCCTCCCTATTCATGGGTGTGGCCTCAATTCCCCAGTTACTGATCTCCTAAAGGATTTAAATCTTGGACTAGTACCGGGTGCTTTATTTTTTATAAACTACGTGTAATTCTAGAAAGCAAGTACCTGATGGTTCGTTCGATCCACTGTATTAGCCGTGGAGGGGTGGTCTCTAGTGTTCTGACGGATTCGAGTGGAGTTCTGCTGTTCGATCGTGGAGGGGGTCGGGATGCAGAATTCCCTGAAGCATCGTTTGAAGTTTTCGTCCAGGAACGCGTACAGAACCGGGTTCAGGCAGCTGTTTGTGTAACCCAGGGCGATGCAGAAGTGCCAGGAAACCGTCTGAAAGGTGGTCTCTGGGATCGTGATCAGGGCCTTGATGATGACGTAGATGTGAATCGGGGTCCAGCAGACGATAAACACAGCCACGACCACCAGCACCATCCTTGTGATCCTGCGTAGGTTCCTGTCCTTTTCTTTGGAGCCAGACAGCATGCGGACACTCTTGAGTCGCAGGATCATCAGTCCATAACATACGGTGATGATGAGGACTGGCATGATGAAGGCGAAGATGAAGACACAGATTTTGAGCAGGTTCTCCCAGTACCAGGTGGGGTGCGAGAACGTGAGGGTGCAATCTATCGACCCTGGAAGAAAAGAATTTTCAAGAAAAATTAGCAGCAACATTTCATTATGCTATTACTGGAGTTGCCTACTAATACCTTTGATCTGAGCTAAATGAAGGTTGTTGCTTACACAGACGGGCAAGGAAAGAATGAACGAAATTAAGGAAGAAACTCATCAGCAGGTTACAGAGAATTTACTTCCTTTTTCCTTCCTCTCCTACATTTCCCATTTTTTCTGCCCAGTTGGATCACATTAAGATTTTGTGAAGTCAGAAGTTATGTGCATTCCACAATGAATCAGACATTTGTGGGGTTTATGCTGTTACAAAAGCTGTAACCATTATCCAAGATGTCCAGGAATTTCCTGCTAATGACTGTCTCCCTTCCATGTCAGGATGGCAGCTGTTGTTAAGTCAAGACAGGCAAATTTTGGAAATTAAGAGCAAGCCTCAGTGAAACATTCTTTAGGCTTTAGCTACTTTTGGAGAAGCTATGCTCCCATTTATTCAATATTTTGATGAAATAAGTTCAGAGAAATCATCACTGTACAGACTTTGTTCTTATTAAAATACCCAGAAGGCCTATAATTACAGAGAAATCTTCCTGTGCCAGTATATTTAAAGACATTTTCTTTTTCTTAATTAACTAACTAATTTCCTAATTCATTGTGTAGTTTGACAAAGATATTGTACCATGAATTTTTCTTGGCTCAGGACATCACCAACATATCAGACTATAAATATATCCCCATCCCTGACTCAGGCCATGTTCACCCTTACCATGCCTGTATTTTGTGGTTGCCATGAACATTACAGGCAGACCAATGGCAGAAGAGATGATCCAGTTGCAGACATTGACAATTTTGGCGTTTCGGGGGGTACGGAAATCCAGGGCCTTGACTGGGTGGCAGACAGCGATGTAGCGGTCCACGCTCATGGTGCAGAGGGTAAAGATGCTGGTGAACATGTTGTAGTAATCTATTGAGATCACAATCTTGCACAGGATAGTTCCGAAGGGCCATGTTCCCATCAGGTAGTTGACACTCTGGAAGGGCAGTGTACTGGTCGCTAAGGCATCTGCCAGAGCAAGATTGAAAATGTAGATGTTGGTGGCTGTCTTCATCTTGGTGTATCTAGGAAACAGGAGAATAGTGGAGGGGTTATTAGAGACACCACCTGAGAGACAGGTGTCATTCCCTTAAGAAAACATCAATTGTTAATGGAAGACCTCAAAGTAATAGTTGACTGTTTACAACTAAGTACCCATGAGATAAATAGAAATTTCCCTAATTAAAATTTTTCCTTTCTATAAAATAGTTACTACAATAGAAAACATGGCAATTGTTGCTGTTGTTTATTTACTCGAGACAGTCTCATATATCTCAGACTGACCTTGCACCTGCTATATGGCATGGCTAGTCTTGAACTCATGACCCTCCTACCTATAACTCCCAAGTTCTGCGATCGTAAGTGTGCAGTGCTGCACTTAGCTTGTTTCCTTGTTTTTTTTTTAATGTGGCAACCAATGTGACTGATGCAATTATAATGGGGAACTACCAGAGAGAGGGTTGTGATTCTAAACATGTAAGAGAACATTTTAGATGTATGGGTAGATTGTAAATCATTGAATACTGTTTATAGCATAAGGATGTGTGTTTCTCTACACGCACATAGATACACATCGTAGGCACATCCATGTACTGGCTGCTAAGGAGTGTGGAAATGATCATTGGTGTTGAATGGGACAGGTGAGGGGCTGGTAAGGCGAAAACATTCCAGAAGCACACATTTTCTCTTACAGCTCAGGTAAGAACATGGTGGTATGAATAGACCATTCTAGAAGAACAAGAACTCCAGCCAAGGGGTAGAGTTGAAATGGTGCAATAAATATATTTGACATGCCAATGCATGAAATTCTACCAGGAAATGGCAGTGAGTATGGTGAGGGGGGAGTAATACAGAGACCAGGAAGTAGGGGAAATGTGTTGTGATAAATAAGCCTTCACCTGGTAGTGATAGAAATTTAAGATTTTTGCTTTATGTTTAAGGTGTTTATTGAATTGTTATTGACATGGAAGAAATTATACATAGTGGGTACAAATTTGGTAAGTTCTGACATACATGTATCTGTGAAATAACTGTCATCAAAATCAGTGTGTGGTTGCATGCATAAAAACCATGCTATATTGCTAAGAAGTTTTTCATTGCGTGACCATACCCCAACTTCTTCATTCAATCATTTATCAACAGGAAGTGATGGGCATACAGCTTTTGGCTATAGTATATTAATATACTGGGAGTGTTGTTTGTCTTGAAAACCTACAGAAAGTTGAATGACGAGGTCAGAATGCTGTGCAGAAGCATTTACAATAATAAATTAGATTGATGGCAGAACACTTCCTGTATATAGTTACCACCTATTGTTTCTCCCATTTAGTGTTTACATAGTCAGATTCATCAGTAGCATCCCAGCTTTACTCTGGAGAAAGACTCCTTTCCCATTCTCTATCTGTGAGCTATGTTATTAGTTCAGGGCATGGAGATGTTAAGAGATGGAGGGTCACAGGAAGGAGAGATGGCCTTGGGTTTCAATGGAACAACGATGTTTGATTTTGTTTTTTTACTTTGTTCACTTTGGCATCCAGTGTGATGGTGTGTAATAGTGAGGGGTATTTTAAGAGACAAGAGTAGCAGAGATCTTTAGGCTATGTGTTCAGGTTTTTTTCTCAAAATGAATTGACCTAGTCATTCTATCCCTGGTTGGTGCTTGAGAGACGAGTGTTATAAAAGGGCAGGAATGACCCCTGCCCAGCATCTTTCTGGGCTTCCTCTGGCCATTGCGGTACCTTCCTCTAGCATGAACATCAGCCTTGACATGACACAAAGAAGAGCTCTCACCAGAGCTGGGGTCATGCTATTTGGAATTTTGGCCTCTAACGTTGTGATCTGCATAGACCTCCTTCTGTTGTATATTATCAAGCCTAAGTTATTTTTCCATAAATATGGGAAATGAGCTAATTCAATAGCTAGAGTTTCCTCTCCCCCGCCCCCATGAAGGAAGGCTTAAAAAATAGGGAATCAACCCTGAGAGATATTATAGTCTATAGTTGGGAAAACTCATTTGAAAACAGGTTTTCAAAGACCCTGTCTAAGGATTTTAAAGAACACAAGAGAATGCAATCTTCGAAGCAAGGGCTTCCTTGAACTTTTTATTTATAGGAGATGGTAACTCCTTCCAAATTTCAGTTTGTGCTTCGAGGTTTTCTGTCAGGTGAGGTTAGAAATCTAACTCATTCAGCTCCAAACAGTTGATTTCTGTGGGATATGGTATTATAAAACCTCGGGTAGAGGGCCTTAATTCAATGTTCCAAAACTGTTTTAGTCTCCATGAACAGCAGGAAACTGAACCTTTAGACAATTTCCCAGACATCACCAGGACCAACCAGCTGAGACCATTTCCTGAGTTGCACTTTGGACACCTGGTTCCCTCTGCAGAACTTGCAGAATGACTGGGGGATTTCAGAGGCAAGGCTACCCTGAGTTGCTGTAGAACCACCACTTCCTGAAAGGGTTTTAATTATGCAAGGGTAGAGACAGCTGGTTAACTTGAGATAAGTCCGTGTGATTCAGTAAAGACCACGTACCTGACAAACATAAAGTAGATAATTTCAACAGAAGCAACCATTATGGAAATCAAATTATAATAGCGATTCTAAGCTTTGAAAACCACTCACTTTGATGTTCAAGAAATTGAAACAGTTTTGATGTTTTGATATATGGAAAGATTTTCCCCAAGGCAGAAAATGATTTTTTAAGATAAACTATTGATGACAGGCTTGTGATTCAAAGGCATACCTTATGACATTAGTCACACTCTAGAGAGAGGACCTTACGGCAGTTTCCTGACTCATTAAACTCTCAGCGTTTTCTTTAAACTTATTTGATCACCAGCTACTTAGAATGCATAGTTTATTTCAGTTAAAAAATCATTTCCTCCCTTGGAATGAGGTGTTTGTGAAACAAAATTTGATTAGCATTTATCCTGAAAAGAGAAGTGACAGGAGGGTATATTAATTTTTCCATCCCACAATGCCTATGCATATCACAGTATCAAATGTTATGTGGTTAATACCTGCAATATGACCTGTCAATTAAATGGAGCAAAGCAAATATTATAAAGATCTCTCCATTGGCATTTTATGGGAACACTGGTATTTAATTTTTCTTGCTATGTCTGTAGATCCTTCCTCTGAAGGGACCTGGAATTTTGATACCAGTTACTCATTCTTTGAATCCTATCACTAGCTTTCTAAATGTATGAAAGAGATTTATAGAGCCTGGAGGTTTGGTGATGCCTTCAACGTACTTCATCTGGAGAGATGGCTTGCTTGGGCAAGGTATTGCTACTCAGCAAAGGCATAGAATGAACGTGGTCCCAAGAAACTTAAAGGAATTACTAGACACACACGAGATGGCATAAGGAGTAAACAAACCAGAATTAGTAAGCAGACAAAGAAAGAAGCTAAATAAAGGACTGTCTTTGCCGTTGCCTTTGACAGAACATAGGGGATTAATATAATCTCTTCTCCATCCTTTAATGTTTCTGCTTCTTACTGTGCAAAGTGAATGGGAGTGAAGTGAAGGAAATGAGCAGGTACTCAAGGTGACTGAGCAAGGTATATGGCCTGGGAGACTGTCTTCTGGACCCTTCTTGATGATGGCTGCACCTTTCTCTACTAAACAGTGACCTAGATACCGTCTCTCTAGTCATCTTGTTAGAAGTTTCATAATAAATACTTAAAACATGTATTGTAAATGATTGATTGTCTATGTTCTGTAAATGTAAACAAAATTGCTTCAAATATTGTGCTCATCTTAGGACCATCAATGTTTGACTACCAGCGTATCTGTCTATACAACCCAGGTACTAGGTTGGGATGAGGCATTTCAAAGTCTCTTTTATTGGTACATTTCTACTCTCACATGGCACATGCATGTCTTTTGTTTGTAAGTGTCTATCCTTTGTATGTGGTTATAAAGCAGCTACTATATGTTGCTACATGCGTTCTTCATGTCATTTCCCCAATTATTGCTACTTTGTAAGACCTCACTGATTTCAGTTCAATAAGGGTAAAAGAAACTGCAGCAATTTAACTACCTGTGTGATGATCTACCAGTGACCTTGGCCAATCTTTCTTCTGTTTTTGTTTTTGAGTTAATTCTTCAAATTGTGATGACTCTTGGTTCAGAAGCAGAACCAACAAAGGAAGTCTGAAATCAGGGAGAATGTATTTTCCAGTTGGGTTTGATGACTTCATGTCACTTTTATCTTACATCCTTCACAGAGCTCACCCATTCCCCCATCATGCTTTAGGTATTTGCAGTAAAGCCCATGAGATTTGTAGAAGAAAAGTCTCCTTGCCTTGGGTCCCTTCTAACATTTTATCAATTTGAGCAAGGAAGGAAGAGGTTTAATTCAACAAGGCCTGGTGAGTTTCTTTTGTAAATTTGGCATGGAATTGGAAAAGCCTCCTTGTGATGGTGTGACCTTTGTGTCCATATCTCCCACATAGAAATCCATATTTTTAATGGAGGAGGAAACACTCTAATGAAACCCTTTCAATCTCATGATGAATGAGGCAAGTCAAATGAAATAAAAGTGTTTGTCCTACATTGCAGGTAATCATGCAAGCGGAGACACTGTCGAGTGAACACCTGCCTAAATTTCTCCATTATTATTCAGGCTGGAATGTGTATGAGTGGATGGGGCTGAGGAGAGGCAGGAAATGAGGCGGGGGAGAGGAATTCTATAATAAGTCACAAAGGAAAAACTATAGTTTTCCATGACTAGAAAGAGGACATATGGTAGTTTACTATTTCTACTACCTCAGTTAAGGAGGAAACAGAGATCCCTCTGTAAAATGCTTAAGCATTTCATTTGTATCTTCTACAGTCATGGTCCATGGCTATTGATCCCGTTTCCCACAAGTCAGTACTAGCAGAGTATAGTCCAGTGACCTCGGAAAGGTGATTGATTTGTCACTTTGACCCCAAGAGAAGACAGATGGAAGTTTCCAGAAAATTAAAGAAGCATAACCTTCCAGTGGCGAATTAGCAGTTCTCCATGTGTCCCTAGAATAAGGGACCGTAGGAGCCCTTGCTTGAGTTCACCCTCACTTTACCCACGTACTCTGTACATGTTTATCTACTTTTTTCCAACCTCCGATTCCCCCAGTGATGTCATGAGCAAAAAATCATTCGGGCAGACTTACATAAAGTTTTACTTTCTTGGAGCGTTGGTGAGCTTTATGCATAGAAAAATTAAAATGAATAATTGACATTAATTTTACTCTTACCACTGGGGCTAATAAAGTCAGAGTTAAGTGCATAACTCCTATTGCTTGAAGTCTAATGGGGATGCATTTCTATTGTTCTAAGTTTCTTACTAATACTAGTCTTCATTTTATTTAATTTTACTTTCTATTTGGCTGTTTGCAATTTTCTATTTAAAATTTTTTATTTTAATTTTAAATAGCTTGTTTTACATGTCAATCCCAGTTCCTTCTCCCTCCCTCCTCCCGCACCCCACCCCCCCCAGCCTCCCACCCTATTGCCAATTCCATCCACATAGGGGATATCTAGAGTCTGTCATTTCACTCAGGGTAGGGTCCAGGCACTCCCCTAAGAGTCCAGGCTGAGAGAGCATCCCTCTTTGTGCTATGGACACACGATGTCTGTTTGTATGCCAGGGATAAACACTGATCCACTGCTCAGGGCCCCATAGGTTGCCCAGGCCTCCTCACTGACACTCACATTTGGGGGGTCCAGATCAGTCCCATGCTGGCCTCCCAGCTGTCGGTCTGGGGTCCAAGAGCTCTCCCCTGTTCAGATCAGCTGTCTCTACTGGTTTTGCCAGCCCATTCTTTGCCAATTTGCTGATCGCTCCTCTCTCTCTCTGTCACTGGGTTACTTGGGTTCAGTTTAGTGTTTAACTGTGGGTGTTTGCCTCTGCTTCCATCAGTCACTGGATGAAGGCTCCAGGATGGTTATAGACATCAAGTTCATTATCAGGAATGGGCATTCGAGATGATTTCTCCACTATTGCTTAGCTTGCCAATTGGTGTCATCCCTTTAGATCACTCGAGGTCACTCTGGTGCCTGATCTGTCTTCTAACCTGTGATTCCCTTTTCCCCCTATTCTACCCCCCCCACTCAACCTTCCTGTTCCCCCATGACCTACTATCTCTTCCTCTTCTCCCTCTCTCTTCTTCCCAGCTCCCACTCCCCCCACCCTCACTGTGTTCCCCATCTGTTCAGAGGATCTTGCCTCATTCCTCTTCTCTTGGGTACTATGCATATTTTTTAGGTTCTTTCCTGTTTCCCAGACTCTCTATCAGTGGAAGTGCAGACTGGCACTATCCTGATCCATGTCTAAAATCCATATATGAGTGAGTACATACCATGTTTGTCTTTTTGCTCCTGGGTTACCTCACTCAGGATGGTTTCTTCCAGTGCTATCCATTTACCTGCAAATTCCAAGATTCCATTGTTTTTTTTTCTGCTGAGTAATACTCCATTGGGTAAATGTACCACATTTTCTCTATCCACTCTTCAGATGAGGGGCATCTAGGTTGCTTCCAGGTTCTGGCTATTACAAATAATGCTCCTATGAACATAGTGGAGCAGATGCCCTTGTTGTATGAATTTGCCTCATTTGGATATATGCCTAAGAGTGGAATTGCTGGGTCTTGCGGTAGATTGATTCCCATTTTTCTGAGGAATCTCCATACTGCTTTGCAAAATGGCTGTATGAGTTGGCACTCCCACCAGCAGTGGAGGAGTGTTCCCCTCTCTTCACATCCTCTCCAGCATAAGTTGTCTTCGGTGTTTTTGATTTTAGCCATTCTGACAGGAGTAAGATGGTAGAGTTGTTTTGATTTGCATTTCCCTGATGGCTAAGGATGTTGAGCACTTTCTTAAGTGTCTCTCAGTCATTTTAGCCTCCTCTATTGAGAATTCTCTATTTAGTTCTGTACCCCACCTTTTAATTGGATCCTTTGGTGTTTTGGAGACTTGCTTCTTGAGTTCTTTGTAAATTTTGGAGATTAGCCCTCTGTCAGATGTGGGGTTAGTGAATATCTTTTCCCATTCTGTAGACTGCCTTTTTGTCTTGTTGACTGTGTCCTTTGTCTTACAGAAGCTTTTTAGTTTCAGGAGGTCCCATTTGTTAATTGTCGATCTCAGTGTTTGTGCCACTGGTGTTATGTTCAGGAAGTGGTCTCCTGTACCAACTCATTGATGAGTATCTCCCACTTTCTCTTCTAAAAGTTTTAGTGTGGCTGGATTTATGTTGAGATCTTTGATCCATTTGGACTTAAGTTTTGTACAAGGTGATAAACATGGATCTATCTGCAGTCTCCTGCATACCAGTACTCTGTTATGCCAGCACCATTTGTTGAAGATGCTTTCTTTTTTCCATTGTATAGTTTTAGCTTCTTTGTAAAAAATCAAGTGTTCATAGGTGTGTGGGTTAAAATTAGAGTTTTCAATTCGGTTCCATTGGTCTACCTGCCTATTTTTGTGCCAATACCAAGCTGTTTTCAGGACTATAGCTCTATAATAGAGCTTGAAGTCAGGTATGGTGATGCCTCCTGAAGTTCCTTTATTGTATAGGGTTATTTTGGCTATCCTGGGCCTTTTGTTTTTCCATACAAAGTTTATTATTGTTCTTTCCAGGTCCTTGAAGAATTGTGATGGAATTTTGATAGGGATTGCATTGAATCTGTAGACTGCTTTTGGCAAGATTGCCATTTTTATTATGTTGATCCTACCAATCCAAGAGCATGGGAGATCTTTCCATTTTCTGGCATCCTCTTTGATTTCTTTCTTTAAAGACTCAAAGTTCTTGATATACAGGTCTTTTACTTCCTTGGTTAACATTATCCCCAAATATTTGATACTGTTTATGGCTGTTGTAAAGGGTGATGTTTCTCTGATTTCTTTCTCAGTCACTTCATCATCTGTATATAATAGGGCCACTGATTTTTTTTTAGTTTATCTTGTATCCTGCCACGTCACTGAAGGTGTTTATCAGCTCTAGGAGTTCCCTTGCGGAGTTTTTTGGGTCACTTATGTACACTATCATATCATCTGCAAATAGTGAAAGTTTGACTTCTTCTTTTCTGCAATTTTCTATTTTACTGAGCACATTTTTGTTAATTTTTAAATTACATGTGTACAGTGCAAACTGACTGCATCCTCACCTCTTTACACTCTTGTGTACTTCTCTTCTCCACAAAGCTGTGTTTTTGTCTCTATGTCTGTCTGTCTGTCCATCTCTCATATTCATATTTCTTTGTTTTATTTTGTGACACACCAAGATTAACCAGGGCCATTGGTGTGACTGTCACACCCTAAATTTACAAGAAAAAAACATGGTTTTTCTTAAAGAAGTTTTTGATTCTATGATAAATGTATATTTTAGAGAAGCATTACTTTGTTGCATTGTATGATATAAATAGTTAGAATTTAATAAAAATTTCCCATCTGTAACCTAGAACTTTTGTTTGCTAATAAACAGAACATACACTCAACACCCCCCTCAACACAAACACTTTGAAAACATCATCAGACCATCTATTTCAGAGCTACAGCTTTTTGGTTCATGAACAGTAACGTTGTATGGCTTTCAAATTCAGAGCTTCTGAGAGGAAAGGAAATGTGTTCTATGCACCCACAATGCATAGAATCTGATAACTTCAAATAATGGTGTGTCTATATACGTTCCTTTAATATTGAAGGAACTATGAAGAGAACTCTGAAATTTGATAAAACAATGTCAACATTATTACTACACTTTGGAAACAAATGTCAGTTTCAATATTAGATAACTAAATTGTAGAATCATATAAAGCCTTGTATATGTACAAGTAAAGTTCTAAAGAGAACATAGGCTATTGGTAAATAATTTTCTTTTGAAATAAGCTCAATAGGTTTAATGTCTCATCTGAACTTTTGGTGATGTTTACTGATCTTATTTTTGGTGGTAATTTGGTGATGTTGTAGTCAGCAAGTATGAGGAGGAGTTGAACAGTGACACAGAGAAGGAAAAAAGGCAATAGAAATCGACACAAAAATTTTCTACCCTTTAAAAGAAAACAACGCAACAGATGCTTGTTGAAAGGGGTTGCATAAAGGAACAGGAGTATAGCGGTTGTGATACGAGCAGTTTTCTTAGCAATGCAGAAAATTTGAAATAAAATGAGTAGAGAGTATTTATTTTTGTCTGGCTAATTCATCATCAAAGCTTACAAAGACATCAACTGCATTTGTCACAGAAGCTCATGGAATAAGTCTGAGGTAGAATATTTCAAGACCACATTGTTGAACACCCTGTGTTATGGGAAAGGACCCAAGGCACAGAGAGCTGGTAGTGTGAGAGTGTCCTCTCTGCTCCATTTCTCCAGACTGCACTGGGAACTGAAATGTCCCCACTGTACTGCCTTGTGGTCCTTGCATATTTATGAGTGCTTTGCCAACAAGGTTATAAAACACTTTGCCCCTGAAAATCTCTGCTCATGGTTCAGTAAATCAGGGTAACTGTGGAAAACATTTATTTTCTTTGCAAAGGTGTATTTTCTTAGGGTATCACTGAAATCAGTTTCCCATGGTGTGTGTGTGTGTGTGTGTGCAAATATGTGTGCCTGTGAATATGTGTGTGCATGTGTGCATTTGTTTGCACATTCGTGTTTGCATGTGTGTGTATGTATGCATGTCATCTGTGAGTGCAAGTGTGCATGTTTATGTGTGTGTGCATCTGTGTATGTATGTGAGTATATGCATGTCATTCATACTTTCCTTACTCTGCGGTCATTAAAATGACCTCAGTAGTAACACCAATAAATCATAAAATGGAATTTCATGGGGGTCTGCTTGTAGCTCCCCTCTGTCCACCTCTAACACAGAGGGAACCAAAGCAGGATTGAGTCTTAGATTTCTTCAGTACATAGCAGACACTCAGAATTCTATATCAGTGATACAAAAATAAGATTGGGGCTGCAGGGATGGCTCAACAGTTGAGAACTCTCATTGATCTCCCCAAGGACCTGAGCTAAGTTCCCAGTTAACATGGTGGTTAGCAGCCACCCATAATGCCAGTTCAAAGGGAACCGACACCTTCTTCTGACCTCTGTGGGCACCAAGCAAAACATTCAGGAGCAGAAAATAAATAAATAAATAAATAAATGAGAGCTTCCTTGTGATAAAACATCAGCCCCATTTTCTCCACTTCATTTTGTACTGATGGTGCTGTTGTTCACTTAATACAACTAATAAAAGCACCCCACATATGTTGAGGATGCAGTCTAGAGGCCATCCAGTTGACTTTGTAGTCACTGTAGTTTTCATTTGGTTTGACTGTAGTCTATTCACTGCTTTTTTTCTCTGATCATATTGAAATAGACTCATTGACCTAAGAAATACAGCTTTCATAGTTTCCTTTCCTACAGTATTTTAAATTTTCTTTATTTAAAATGTCTGTTTATTTGAAAAATGCATTGTATGTGGTACCTGGCAACCTGTCCAGTTCAGGATGCGTGGGCAGTTGTTTCAACAAATACTGCCTGTCTTGCAGCCCTCTGGTCATGTTTCCAGTAGATACTATCAGCCTTTGGTATCTACTCATGTCCAATTTCATGTGATTCTTCCCGTTTCATGGAAGCATTGATTTTACTCGTTTGAAAATATTAAATATTTTAAAATCATTGTATGATGGCTTTTTGTGACTTCTTTGGGTTGTGCCCCCACTTGTCTCCTTCTTGGTGTAATACTGCCAGACATGAGCAGTACAGTGACTACAGATTTGAGGGAGATCTTTGAAGTCAATATCATTGCAGCCTGTCTGGAGTCATGGCTGGAATTATTTAGTATGTGTCGTGGATGGGATGGGCATTATTAACACCTGATATGCTCAGGACTACTAATCTGACTTTAAGTGCCTTCTAATCCTCCAGAGCATTGCTATCTCCCAGATGCAGCCTAGCATTTCTGCCCCAATCACTGCACCGTTGCTTTCGTCCAGTCTGGGAACTAGAAGACAACAGTGTCAGCTGACACAGTTACTGCCACTATGTGGAACCCCTTTTCATACTGTAATGACATTGGTGTTTCCTCTACAGCCTGGGTCTTAGATGGTCACTTCTAGTTCTAACTCTTCATCCAGGCTATCTATTTGTCTGCCTAGGAGAACATTCTTCCTTCAAACTCCATGGCTCTAACAGTTTCAGTGTTTTCAGTCCTCTTACTTGCCCCCTTAAAAAGAAGGATTAAAAACACCCATCTTTAGTATAAGGTAAAGAAAATTGCATGGGTGTAGTTTTCCTTTATCTTCCTCTCTGTGAGATTTGACTTCCAAATGGAAATTCACCTTTTGTCCCACATCTTTGTTTCATAAGGCTTAAATGGCCCTTCCTCTTGTAAAGATGTCACCAGTTTAGGTTTGTGAGAAGGCTGGTGTTTCAGTCTGGATTAGAAACAGAAAGATAGTAGGATACAGTCACATCCACCACAATCGTATTGATCAGTAGCAAGGACAATGATACTCCTTCTTCACCTGTTAACCCATTGGAAAATAAACAGTGACACTTAAATTGGACTCCTTAATCTAATACAGTATCCAATAAGAATTTTACTGTTTTCATAAATTCATGTGTGGACATCCATTGATATGCTATTTACTTATGTTCTTTCAGAAACAATTTCTAAGGTAGTCTGGATACAGGGGCAGGCAATAGAATTTTTTGGTTATTCATAGTGGACCACATTAAAAATAAAGATTGAATTTACCTCAAACAGTACGGAAAATCAAATAAAGGCAAATCTTGTGTTATCCATGGACTTGAGAATCCATTTCAAATTCCTTATGCTCACACATGAAAACAGTTCCACTGAAAATGAGTAATGTCCATCAGAATGTTGGCTGCTCTGTTGGTGTTTGCTATGTTCCAGAGCTGTCTGCAGTTTGCAATGTTCTGACTGTTGTGCTTTGCTTAACCTCGGTAGCCTGTAAGGTTTCTCTGATGTTCACATGTATAGTATCATCAATTATGACAGTTTTGGCCACCATATGGGGTCATAAAAGTTTTCAAAGACTTCACTCCTATGGGAACAAAATGTACTCACTACGTCACCTTACCGTTCCCATATCAGTTCTGATGCTTAAGTTCTCTCATTGCTGCTGAAGAAGTGACAGTGAGATGCAATAGTAGTGAAGGGCTCCAGACAGGGTTCAAAGAAGTAGTTTAGCTGTAATCAATGGGGTTCTCTGTGTGGAACAGAGTTTCACTGGGTATCAACATCATACGAAGATTTTCCATGATGCAACAAACAAACAAACCACTACCACCAAAAGCCCCATACACCAAAAAAATGACTTTATAAGCTTGTTTATAACAGAGATAAAGTAGAATCTGCCCACAACCAGAAAAACATGAAACATCTCCAGATCAACACGAAAACTGTTTCTCAAGCAGACAACATCATCCTTACATTTTAACTATACTTCCTACATACAAAGTTATTGATGCCTTTTTATCAAGTTACCTTTGCACATCCATTCAGACAAACTCCTCCTGATTCTTTGAATTCTCTTGCAATAACCAACCTCAAATTTTTATGACGTTCTCTCTTTCTTAGCATAGCAAGCTTATTAAATCTCTATTTTTTTGAATCACAGACATATCCATGCTGTTTTGGGGCTCATGTACATCGATTATGGAGTGTGCTTGTTCATAGTAACATAAATTAGGAGGTTGTACCATCACCAGGAGACAAAAGAAAATCAGTGATGGAGAGAGGTATTAGAAACTCTCCAGTGATGCGAACAGATGAGAACAGGCCACTGGGGGCGGGGGCCCCTATAACTATGGCAGCTGCTGTACTACTAACGCTTTGGCATGTGCACTCAGCAGTGTCTGTAGAATAGGAAATATCTTCTCCAGATGGAGCTAGGCAATTATGGAGGCAAGGATTTTTCTCCATCTCACCATGTTGTCAGCCCTGTCTCCCTTTTTCAGAACCTCTGGCCATTCACTGTGCCCATAGCCAGATCTTTACCACACTTTAGGTTATCTCTACCTATAAGATACCTCTCACTTCTTCAAATCGTAGCCAAGGCAAACACACACACAACCAGCAACAACAAAACCCCAAACCAAACTTTAATTCTATATGCCTTCAAAGCAGAGAGCTATTTAATTACAATGAACTGATTTGTATCTATAGTGGGTGCTTTCATATCTTTAGGGATAATTTACTTTTACAATGAGTGTGTCGTATTCTCTGAGTTAAAAATCTTAGGTGCAGCAACACCTTGAATGCCTGAACAACTGTCCTAAGAACAAATCTAACCCCACTCAAGGGCTATAAACCTATAGACCAATGAGTAAGAGAAACTTTCTTGATTCTGTTAATTTCTTTTAATTTTCATGCTTTATCAAGTTAGAAGTAAACATTCAGGCATAGCCTGATAGGGACATTGTGCTGAGAATTAGGACCTATAGGTCCGAGAACCTTGTCTGTGGCCTTAATTGTGTGACTGAACCTTGATATCCACATTATAAATAATTGATTCTGTTACCAATAAAGATGCCTGCTGAACCAAATAAAAAGATAGTGGAGCTACACACTGCAATCCTGTGAATTTCAGTGACAGCCAGCAGGTATGACCTGCTCACCCTCTGCCCTATAGGAGTCATTCTAAGAAGGTTTCTTGGACTTTTCTCAATCTTCATAACAAACTTCAAAGACATGTATCACTATTTCTTGGCAGATGAATAATCTAGGATTCATGGAGGCTGAATAACCCACCCAGGAACAACCAAGGCAAGGAATCAGAGCAGATGGCTGAGTAGGAAGTTCTAAGAGTCTGTCTCCCCACTGAGCTATGCTTGCACTGGCAGAATCTGTCTGAAGCAAATATTTTGGCACTTTGGAGTACATCAAAGTCTTACAGCTTCCATAGGAACGTTTGGGGGCAGTGAGCATCAGTTAATTTGGGTCGGTTTTCACTCATTGAATGGCCACCCCCATGCTCAGCCCAGTGGCAAGACATACACAAGCAATTGGCACACTGTGTGTAAGCTCCAAGCAAGGTAAGCAGCAAAATCCCCATCTGCAAGCATCAATGTGTGTGTTCTGGTCCCACGTGTACAGGCACAGGGGCATGGAACACTGGTGAAATCCCTTCAAAGGTGCAAATCCCTCCTCCTATAGCTGAAGGGACTTCAGGGAAATATAAAGGTCCTGGGATTTTCCCTCTCACTTCCTTTTTTTTAAACCACTGTTTTTTGGAAGACAGACATGAAAGATTAAGACAGCCAACAGAAAGTGCATATATAAAGAAAATGAGAAAGTGACTATTTATGGCCAGTGAAAAGTACAGACTCAGAAAGGAAAGACAATAAATTTTCATCTCTGGCTGAGGCTTGGAACAGATGATGATCAAAGTGATTTAAAACCCAAACCCAAACAAATACCTATGGACCTCAGAGAAAGGAGAGAATCTGGTTCCCAGATTTAACATGTTATTGTATTTAAGCTAGATATCTGCCAAAAATACCATAAGGCACAGACACAGGGAAGTGTTGACTGTTGAGAAGGAGGAGAACAGAGGGGGGAGAGAAATTGAGCAGAAGCTGTCACTGAAAGAGGGAGGGTGTTAGACCAAGTAGGGGAAACAACAACCTTTAAAACAAGTCCTAACGATGATCCACAGAGTGATGGACTAACATGGAAAAGTCAGGAAAAGAATGAGTGAGCAGGATATTGGATGGAGGTGAAACAGATAACGTAAACCAGAGGGAAATCCTAGAGCTGGCAATTATGGTAACTAAAATGGAAATTAGCAAGAGGGATATTCCGGCAGATTTAAATGAGCAGAAGGATCAGTGTGCTGAGGGTCCTCCGAGTTGAAGAACAGAAAGTATGAAGAACAGAGAACCTAAGGGATGAGGGGGAACTACAAAGAGGACTAAGACACACGATAGAAAGAGAGAAAGAAGAGATGGTGTTTGAAACAGTGTCAGGCACTCCTTAACCTGGAGGATGATGTGAATAGACAAGCATCCAGGAAGATGACAACCCTAGGAAGGATGGAGTCAGAGGCTTATTTTGAGATGCACAGGGAACCTGCCCAAAGACAAAGTAAAGCTTAAAAGCATCAAGCTTTAATTACATGTAAGGATTTACTGTAGCAGATTTCTCATCAGAAATGTTGGAAGCTAGAATACACTGACCAAATTTCTCTAAATGTGAGGGATAAATTAAGACATTTCTAGGTAAACAAAAATTGATTAAATTTGTTAACCTTGCATTTCAAGACATCCTAAAGGGGGTCTTGTAGGATGAAATGAAAATATAGTTGATAACACTTTGAGGCCATATGAAGATAAGCTCTCACTAACAGAAAACTAACAGGCAATTATAAAAGCAGGCATTATTATATTAGCGGTTTGTAGCTACACACTGCTGTTTTCTTCATGAGTTACATAACTAAGACAGCGAAAATGTCAGTCTAAAAGATAATATTTCTCTAACTTTGCTTTCGAAGTCCACATTTTGTTTTCTACACAAGATGCCAATGCCTTAAAAATACCACCAGGAAGCAGGAATTATGACTAGATTGATAAATAATAAGAGAACGAGTCAATAACCATCAAACTCTTCCAATAAATAAAACCTTTGCACGTCAGACATCTAGATAGACCTGCTACCAGCCATCAAATGTGTTTAAAGTCTTGAAGAAGAGAAAATAAACACTTCATTCTTTTCAGGAGGCTAGAACTGATTTGACATCATTTGAAAAATCACTGCCAGCAAAGAAATTCAACCTATGTGCAAATAAACTCATGAAAAGCTGACACAAAAGTTCTAAATAAAACGTTGTCAAACAGGATTTGCAGTGAACAATAGATATGTCGTGTTAGTCCAGGGATTCTGATGCCCTCTTCTGGCATCTGTGGGCACCTGTACACACACGTACATACATGCACACAAAGACTAATAAAATAGATCTATAAAAACAATTAAAATAGGCTTGGCTATGGATGCACGGATCAAGATTCACAGGACTAGGCTCAATATAGGTTAATGTAATTTTTATTTGGGAAGAAGGAACTTACACAAGAAATGGATGACTACTGCAAGTTCCCACTCCAAGGATCCACCCAGGCTGCTCTCTGTGACCCAATGGGAAGGAAGAGCTCAAGCTGGGCTCTAGACCCCAGACCTAGTCCTATACTCTGTCATGTCCCCACCTGTGACCACGCCCAAATGGGTGTGGTCAACACTACATGTGCGGGGGAGGGGTGGGATGGGGGGTGGATATCGTACTACACTTGGCAAAATGACTCAGTAGGTAAAGCACTTGCTGTTCAAGTTCAAGGACATGAGTTTGATCCTCATGACCTAGGATGGAGGGAGGGAGAGAGCCAATTCCAGAAAATTGTATTCAAGTGCTGTGACACACACACACACACACACACACACACACACACACACACACACAAAACTAAAAATAAAATGATAAATTTCTATACTGTGCCAGTATTACTTGAAAGAAAAAATGAATCAGAGTAAAAGGAATAATCAAGACAGAATTTATAGCTGTTATCTGTTTGTTGTGAAGTCTGGCCTTCTCAGCTCTACACTTCACTGATAAAACATACACACCCAAAACATGAACTATCTGCATGATAATTGATTCCACCAAGGTTATAAAGGTTCAAAAACATCTCAACCCATGTTTGTGTAAATAGTTGCTCACAAAATCCCTGGTAGCAGTGGCAAGCCTATAGCTTAAATACCACTGAGATTCCTAACACATTTCAGACAGGAAACTAACACTGCAATTAGAAATATGTTGATGTTCTTTGTTAGGCCAATAGAAGATGTGAATAATTAGGATTTATTTTATTTGTTGTCTGGAGTTTATAATTATGAAATTAGGTATTTTTGGAACTATAACAACATGCAGTTTGAAATAGTAAAATAAAACAGAACTATGCAGCAGGTTTCAGAATGAGAGGAATTAAATGTGGGGGAAAAAAGCTGTTCTGACAGTTGCTAAATTTTCAAAAGTAATTTGATTAATGCTCATGGCAATTTAATTTGAACACCCATTTCTCAAAACTGCAGCTGGGCATTCCTTTCTTACCCTTTCAGTGTGCCCAGATACCTGCTGCTACCTAAGTAGTTTAGCATTTCATCAGTACCTGCAATAGTAGCTTTCAGGACAAATTGAAAGAAAAATAAAAGTAATGCAATTTAGCTCCCTGGGGTCCCGATTTACATAAAATTGCATATTTATGACCACTGTTTTCCATCCAATAATTACATAATTTTCTTGAACTTAAATATCATTCTGACCTGGACTTTTTCTAGGAAGCAGAAAGCAGCTTATTGAGCTTGTTTTTCTTCTAAGTATTTTCAGGCAAAGAGTTTTTGGAAGGTATTTTCCTTCTCCTGTGGAGAATTCAATAGCATTTGTTAGGGGAAAATATGATTCATGAATAAACGAGTAATTTGGCAAAGCAAGGAAGTCCCATTAGTTTTTAGAGGCTGGAAGTTTAGTCTTACAGTGTAATGGGGTTATTAAACCAATGCAGGGTTGGCTTCCAACTTGGAATGGACTCCCTTGGCACTAACAATGTTTCAGTCACAAATAAGGAGTGCAAGTGTGGTTTTAATAGGAAAACACCAAGCACAAAGATGATTTACTCTTTCCGGTGAAAGCTCTCTATGCAGTATTGTATTGCTTTTGGGATCATCTACTATTTTTGAAACTTCTCCTTTTAGTTTTGTATTAATAACTTTTTGTCCCAACCATATAGTTTATTTAAAAAATCTGATGAGTTTGAAGATCTGTATGTATGTATATGCTACAATATAAATCACCATCAATGTAGATAGGCACCTCTGAGGACAGTTTGGTGTATTTAATATCCTCTGTGATTAAAAATGACATATTTCGCAGCTTCTTTTAGCTAAAAAGAAAAATGTCATTAGGCTTTAGGTGCAGATTTTATGGGACTTTGCTTTATAGCATCTTGATACCCAAATTTGTATTTTAAGTTTTCAAAAAAATATACATTTTTCATGATTACTTTGTTCCCCCATCAAATATCTGCTGAGTGGTTGACACAGTAACATACAATCACATAAGGCATTCTCATATTCTGTTTTGGTAAGTATGGAGTCCCATGAGATACATCTGCCTTGGAGTAACCTTCAAGAACCACACTGTTTTAAAATGGAAAGGTAGATATGATGGCAAAGTGTATGTGTGTGTGGTGGTGGTGGTGGTGGTGAAAAGACAATGATTTAGCATTTAAGTGGTTGGATATGGTAGTTATTAAAATGTGTTTGAGTAGATGAGAACACCCAAGAAAATGATAGATGTGTATCTGGGGTTATCTTCTTGGCTTCAGCTTGCCAAGTGTTTTGTCTCTGATGGTGACTGAAAGCCATTAGTTTAGGGTTAGCCCTACATTGAACTGTTTATTGCTGTTTTTCCAGAAACACATGTTAGTCTAACTTGCATAGCAGATGGCTTTTACATTTTCTGAAGTCAAACACAAACCTCTGTTAAAAGCAGTGGAATTTACAAATTTTATTACTCAGTTTTACAGACAGGGAACTTTTAGTAATTTTGTGGCCACGGCATTGTCTTTTCTCTGAAGTAGCACTTCCTTTTGCCCCAAGTGTGTTCCATCAGGTATTTGTGAAGTGCTGGGCATTCAGCAGAAATGGGGAGAGCTGACATCACCTCACAGAAACTCCTGTGGGGCACACCTCTCATTCCAGTGCACATCTCTCATTCATGCATTTCCTTGTGATATCTTCCTGCTTCCTGTGGAAGAAGTCCTCTCCTGTTCACCTCTGCCGTTTCAACTTCTTTGTTCTATTGAGGCAAATATGCATTTTGTTTTCAGGTAAAATCTCAAAGCTAGGAATTCTTCTCTCAATGTTAGCTTGTAGTCTACCACCAACAAAGCAGAATCTCACTTACTGAAGATTTATTGTGATACCTTGTTTTTCCAATCTGCTTCTAAGTGATGGAATGTGGAATGAAAAGAAATCTGTGTGGGATATGAGGAGGTTCTATTGTCATGCTATTCATGAATGACTCCACCAGTAGAAGAAGAAGAAGTAGAAAAAGAAGGAGGAAGAGGAGGAAGGGGAGGAGGAGGAGGAGAATCCTAGATAGAGCAAGAGTGAATAGAGGATCTTATTAGTCTTGTCATCTGCTTACTGACTCGGGGTCTCTAGACCCACACAGGCATGTCTGTGACCTGGAGTTAGCTGTGATGTAGATAACCTTCCCAGAGCCTCCCCATTGGTGTTTCAGTAGGGAGATGCAGACACAGAATAGAATGGTTTGTCTTTTTATTTAATTGGGTGGGTGCTTTAGCAAAATCCTGGAGTGTTCCTCTTCATCCAGATAGTTTTCTTTTAAAACGTACTTTCAGATGTGATTCTTCCAGATTCAACTCCTATTAGTCACTATTAGCTTCTATGGATTCTCTTCATGGGTCTTTGGACAATGAAATAGAGCAAATACTCTGTAGGTCAGCATTCTCATTTCAACCTAAATGTGGAAAATACCTTTCCAAACCAAATGTGGCAAACTCCTTTTATAAGAACTTTATCTTTACAATATTTATTTAATTAGTTTTAATTATGTGTATGCATGTGTGTCTGTGTGTGGTTATGCGCCTGTGAGTGAGTGAGTGAGTGTGTGTGTGTGTGTGTGTGTGTGTGTGTGTGTGTGTGTGTGTGGCCCAAAGATGCCAAATACATCAGATATTCTAGAAACGGAGTTACAGGTAGTTGTAAGCTACCCAACATGGGTGCTGGGAACCCAATCTGGGTCCTCAGAATGCGCTCTTAACCACTGAGCCCTCTCTCTAGCCCCAAGAATTTACCTTTGAGGATTTAAAGTTTCTTTTAGTCATTATCTGCTTAGAAGCAGCCCTCTTAAAAATTGTTCTTCCTTCCTTCCTTCCTTCCTTCCTTCCTTCCTTCCTTCCTTCTTTCCTTCCTTCCTTCCTTCCTTCCTTCCTTCCTTCCTTTCTTTCTTTCTTTCTTTCCTTCTTTCTTTCTTGATAGTGCTGGGAATTGAACCCAGGGCCTCATAGTTGCCTTCCAGGCTTCCTATCACTGAACTGTATTCTCAGCCCAGCACTGCTCTTTTCACAAAACAGAACAGGACACTGAAAAGCAAAGGGCAAAAAATTATTGTAACATTAACATAATATAATCTGGCCAATAATGTATATATATATACATATATACATACATAGTGAATGTACATACATATGGGTATACTATAACATGAATAAAAAGAACAAGAATGGCTAAATATTAAATATAAGGGAATGAGGAAGGACTGAATGCAGGTAATGGACCCGAGTTATGAAAGTGGAGATGAAGCTAATTGGTCCTCTAGTTCTAGTTATCTTTTGGAGGGTGGAGGTGATGGATAAGTGAATAAAATACATTTGATAGTAAAATGTAAAATCCAACATGAAGCTGTACAGCTCCCATTTAAAATGCCAAGTCTAAGTGTATAGAACTTATTTAATTATATAGATTTCAGATCTGGTTGATGTTGATATGTGGTGTTTTTATTTTAAAATAATAAATGTAATAAAATTAACTAAAATATTATAATAGATTATACTGAAACAGTTCAGCTGTTTTACATCCCATGACCTGCTGGGTTTAAATATAAGAGGGGAAAGATAAGAAAGGCAGTCTTTGTTCTTAAGAAACCTGCTTTCACCAAATAGTAAATTTCTGGTGTGTGTGTGTGTGTGTGTGTGTGTGTGTGTGTGTGTGTGTGTGTCTGTGTGTGTGTGTGATTCACCCTCTGATCTTCAGACACTCTTTCTTTGCACAAACAAGGTATCACCACATGTGCATGTGTGTGCCTTACATTGGAATTATGGAAAAAGCCATGGCTCTTGGCTGAATAATAGATTTACAAAGCTGAGTCTGGCACAGTGACTGTCTCCTGATCATTTATTGACATGAGTATCCACTTTGCTGGTCACAGATATGAAACACTGGCAGCGATAATGTGTGGAACTATCTTCAGATCATATTGGGCTTTTGCAAGTAAAAGTCCACAAATTATTAATGGAGTCTATTTTTCCAAGCTGAAAGGAAACAGACTCAGAAAACTAGACTAGACCCAGCTGGCCTGAGAAAAAAAGGCTAAGTGAAAATGTCATAGTGTAAAAACCCTGCACATACAGACTTGTCAGGGACCAGATCACCTACTTCCTTGGGTCTACCAGTAACAAAATAGTAACCAGTAGGTTGTTACTTAGGGAATAGTCTGGGAAGACAGCAATGAGGAGAATATACCAGGTAGGCATTCAAAGGAGCCCTCAATTTCTGGCTCGCACATCCATCCTCAATGCAGTTGAGTGCAGAAGTTTTAAAGACTGGAAAGTTAAGTGCCATATAGAATTTCACTCAAATATTAGGTCTGTCAATTTTTTAGCAAGATAGATTTGGACTTAATAAGTTTATCACCTATGAAGTTTGGAAAATGTTACATTTTCCTTGATCTGTTGATATAAATCTGGGAATGTACAAAACAGTAGTGTAATTTAGGATGTCTAGTAGGGAACTGAGGACATTGTAACATCCAGAAAATACCAATAATGGAGACAACGGTAATTATAATACCTATGGTATTCAGCTTTAATAATGGGGATACTATTCTGGAGGACAGATTTCTAGGGACCACATGTTCTGTTTTGCTCATGTTTGTTATTCTGGGCTTGTGTTTATGATGTACTAAAGGACTACTTTTGCTTTTCCTTACATCGATTCTAGATGTTGCTCATGGATAATAAAGATAATAGGCATCCTGACCCATAGTTTTTTTCAAAACACAACCATTCTCAAAGCGTTTCTTTGAGCAACTATTGTTCCAAAACGCTTTAGTTCTTCAGTTCTATGACTTTGTCTATTCCAACTAGAATGCTAATCAATACATTGCATTTTGTGTACCAACTTAGAATTAAAAAATCTATGTGGGGAAAAATTAAACAGGTGCACTGGAAAATACTGGTTTTGTCCTTGCTCCAGAGTCAGAGTGATTTTAATAGCTTAGAATACATGTCCTTATGTCAGACACATTTTGAAGGTGTTCAAAAACAAAGGCACATAGAGGGTATGTTCATTCTTTGCTTCACCTGATATTATTTGGAACTTCTAAATTGCTGACAAAGCAGTGCTGGTGAAATGGTTCTTCTGTGGACTGGACTTTGGGTAAGAAGAAGGATGCCATATAATTTGGCCACCCTGAGCTAAATCTGGCGCATCAAAGATAGTACTTTGTCCATAGTGCTCAATGAACATAATGACCAGGTTTCATATTCTTTATATCACTCCGTATCTTAAGTTTCTTTTCTGTGACTGTCATAAAGCACTATAACCAAGGCAACTTGCAGAAGGAAGAGTTTCTTGGGGGCCTATGGTTCTAGAGGGACCATTATGGGCAAGTAGCAGTCACAGAAGCTGGAGCAGCATGGTGAGAGCGCACATCTCAAGCCACAAGGACACAGGGAGAGAGAGAGAGAGAGAGAGAGAGAGAGAGAGAGAGAGACAGAGAGAGACAGAGACAGAGAGACAGAGACAGAGACAGAGAGAGACAGAGAGACAGAGAGACAGAGAGACAGAGACAGAGAGACAGAGAGACAGAGAGACAGAGAGAGACAGAGAGAGACAGAGACACAGGGAGAGACACAGAGAAAGAGAGACAGAGAAATAGACAGAGACACAGAGAGAATGGAATGTTTCAAGGCAACCCTCAGTGACAAGGTTCCTTCAGCAAAACTGAACCTTTTGAACATGCATGAAGAGTTCCATCAACCAGGGACAAAGTGTTCAAACATCTGAGCCTGTGGGGGACAGTCTTATTTAAAGCACCATGGTAAAGTAAAAACTTTCTACCTGGTGTGGCCACAAAATTACAAATTTGTAATACCTGTATGTGGGAAAGGTGGGCAGGAGGATCAGGATTCAAGGCCATCCTTGAATTGCAAAGAAAATTCGAGGCCAGCCTGGTTACACGAGAGCCTTCTCAAGCAACTCTCCCTCAAACCTCTCCTCCCCTGATTATAGTTACATTGTGTGAGAACTCCATTATTCAATATAATGAAGACTTTAAAATCCACACAATTTAAAGGTACCAGCTTTAATCCTTAGATATATGTTTTATATTACAAAGGAGTTAATCATTTTTCATCAGAAGGAAAAAAAAACCTTAGAAGGCTCCTTAACAGTGCCATCTGCTTTTAATACAGTCACTTATTATAGCAACTTTAGCCCATCATAGGAAAAAAACACATGCATTTAATTTCACTCAACCCGTGTGTTTTTCTTTCCACAGCGGATGGGGGATGAATAAGAATGAAATACCGTCAGTAATAATTTCCTTTATTCTTCTTGGCAAGCACAGTTAGGTGCTGATGTTCAGGTTGTACTGCTGGCAGCATTTTTCAATTAACATTTAATCTTCCCCCACAGAAAGTTCAGCTTCCCCCTGGCATGGAACCCAGCATTTCAATGGAGGAATGTTGAGAAACAAAGAAAGCTGTCCCTTCCATCGCTCTGCTGTTCCTCACAGTCTTCATTCTGAGAGGGCACCGTGTGCTTCAGGAGTATCATTCTGTACCGCATTCAGTGCTCGCTTTATTTGCAGGGGTTGCTGCCTTGATGTTGGCAGGTGACAGACACTGTTTTCAAGTCTTAGAAAAATCCATTGTCCAGGCATTTGGAACAAGCAGACAGTTGGAGTCACAGAGCCTCCACTATCTCATAGAAGCACTCCATCTTTTGACCTATTTCACTTTGATTAGACAATCAGACTCAACAAAAGTCAGGGTGACTCTTCACTGGGATGAAGTTGTAAGTGCCTAAACTTCCATAGCTTACATGCAGATAGAGCTGTGGGTAGAAGTAATTTCTTCTGATGCGAATGAACAAGTCTTGGGTAAATGAAAGTCAGGACTCACCTTTCATTACCGCACAAATCTGAGTGAAATATTTAAATATCAAGTTATCGAATATTGGCTTGATATTTTTGGAGACAGTTTTTCCATCTGGCCTGGAACTCATCACGCTGCCCAAGCTGGCTTTGAATTCATGGACCTATTTTGTCCAAAGAGTTTGTTTGTATTCCCCCCTTCTAAAGTATTAGGCAACATGAAAAGATTCACCAACAGGGAACTAAATGCATAATCTATCTGCAGAACTTCTTCACTTCAACAAGGTGGGTTTGGAGTCACCCAATGCCTTGAGAAAGAGTTAATAGGAAGTACAAGAAGATTGACCATAGTGATACCCATGTGACACTTCTCTTTGTTTCTATAGGCTGAAAAGGTAATCGATAGCTAAATACATTTTAACAGATAAAAATTATGATCTAGTGTAGGTAAAGACTCCGGGTGCATGTCACTCTGCTGATAATGATGGCCTGTGTCATGTGGGTTATAGTGTGAAGAAATTTGAAAGCAATCAACAAATCTTTTTTCTTTTGCAGAGCACTTCAGAGTAAGCAAAGATTTTTGCTATAGTATCTAACTTAGATCTGAAATCCATGTGAACTTGAACACGGTTAGTATTCTTCACCAAACACTCACTAATAAGATTCAAGTAGTTTGGGTAGGAAGTTGGCACAAACATTTACTAATGGGCAGAGACTCAAACGCTATTTGCTTCAGGTTTGGTAGCTCCGTCTACTGTGTCTATTCTGAAGAAATGCTAGGCCATATGTAAGAAAAAACTTACAGCCTCTTAGGCTTTAACCCTCCTGGAAGTTAGTTTACTAGACGTACTACACACAACCTCATCTCTTAGAGTTAATATTTTTTATACTTCCTTAAAACAGGACTCAGTTTCTTATTCATAAGACCAGCAAGGTAGATCAGACTAGAGCAGTAGGAGCTCAGATGTGCATTAGAAGGCCGGAAGAGTTTTCTGTATGCCAATTCTCAGGACCAGTTCTCTGAGACTGTAAATTAATTAGCCCTCTATGAATAGTGGCCTCTCCTTGTCCTCCTTGTCCTTGTCCTCCTCCTTCTCCCCATCTTCTCCTTTTCCTCCTATTCCAACTTCTTTTCAAAAAGAACTTCTTAGATTGTGTTAGTTTGTAACCAAGAGTAGGAACCATTGTTCTAGAAGCTCTGGAAAGCTTCTCCCATGTGCTTAAGAGTGTTGTAAGGTTTTGTGCAATGGGTAGGATGCTCCATGGTTGGTTAAAAGGAAAATCAAATCTTATTGTTCTTTTTATATAGGCTGGGTTCCTCACTAGAACTTAGATTCAGTTCTCACTGAAGAATGTTTGAGAAAGAGTTTGGCTTTTAGTGGGCTCGATGTTGCCAAGCTACAACTCTACTTAAATTTATCTCTGTGCACAGATAGTGCCTGGTAGCCATCTGAGTAAGCTAAAGAGCTGTGGCACCTACAAGGAGATGTTGACTGGGCAAGGCTGATTGGAGGATCGATCATTTAGTGATGTGGAAGGTCAATGCAATATGGAATATAATATATTTATTTACCAGAATACGAACTTACACACAATCTGGGAAGTCAGAAGTGTGGCAGGCTTCCAATCGAGGAGAAGAGAAGAGAGATTCGTTTTCTCTTTCACTTCCTTTTATTCTAACCTGTGCTAAATTTCCCTATCCCCGCCCTTATGGGCAGATAGCTTTGTGGAGCTCACTCCTATAATTCCCCTCTTAGTCTGAATAGAAGATTTAAATTTGATACAAACTCAAACATATTCAACATATATACATAGAGGGTGATAAGTAAGTTATAATCTACTTATATCCTAAGCTAAACATATCTATCCCATCTAAATTTTAAACTTATCTGAAAGGGATGTCCAAATCTGAACACCTACTTCCAACCCCAACCCTAAAATAATTGAAAACTAACACTAACAGGTGTAAACTATCCTCTAATATCAATAGTAGGGAGAGGGGGCATGGAATTCTCAAATTTACTTTGCTCACCCCTTTAATTTAGATGTGGATGGACGAAGTTGCATCAAGGTACAGAAATGAGGTTAGGGAGGGGATTTCAAACAATGTGTACAGAGTCAATGAAAAAACCATGGACAGAAGTCAAGAATCTCATATAGCCTCAGGACACCTGGGATTCCTCTAACAGTCCCTCTCAGCCAGTTGGAAAGACAGAAGTAGAGAGTGACAGTGTTCAAAACAAGTTTTGGGAACTATAGTCATCAAACTTTTAAAATGCAACTGTGTTACGTAAGTCAGAAAGAAAAAAAAACAATTTTTGTATTTCAAATGTCATAAAGATGTTGATAGGCTCAGAGGGCCCCACCCTACCCTGAGGAACTAAAGGCAGTTATTGGTTGATGAGGGAGGGGGAGACATTTTATTCAAGTGGGGTAGCCACTAAAATATTGTCAATGCTTGTGTAAGCAACACAAATGACATCAAATGGGTCACTATAAAAAATCAGTGGGTGGGGAAAGAAACAGGAGAGGGTAAGGGGCATATGATTGACATGCTTTATGAAAAATGTCATAATGAAACCCACCTTATGCATGAACAACATATGTAAAATCTTGGGGGAGCAGGGCTTAAATATTTATCAATAATGAAATAAATCAATTTTTTTAAAACCAGGGTGACACCCAGAAGCTTTCCATCATTATCAGGCTGGGCATGGTGCGTTCAGCATGGCTGGTGTGCAGGCATACCTGATTTTGAGGATAGATTTGGTATGCGCTAAGAAGTTGTTATGAATTCACTCATGGCAATTTCAGTTATTCCCAAAAGCCTCTGAGTGATTGGAGGTGAAAATGCTGTGCAAAAGCCTAGAAAACTGCCTGGAATCAAGATGAGCACATTTAAGAGAGGGTAACTTTCAGAAATCCTTCTTTCTTAGCACTCACCCTTAACCACTGGCAAGGGTAGTCAGGAATGTTGATAATCATTTGGACCAATGGACACATGGAAGTCTGGGGAGAAATGGAGGCAATCCTGTGTGGCTACTACTAGAAGACAGCATTAGCATTAATTTGGGAAAGGCAATGCTGCCGCCATCTGTGGCAATTTTGCTGTGCGTATTGACTTCCTATTTCTATTTTTCCTGAGCTTAAAAATGTGTTACTTCAGCAAAATTCTCTGTATCTATTATGATCATGGTCATTGCCTGAACATAAAATTTTATACCTTCTCAGCAGCCTTTGACTAATGAGATCTTGTGGGCCAAATCTAGCTGACTGTTTCTGTGATTTGTTAACAAATAGTGATTTTGTGATTTTTTTTAAGTGGTTGAAAAATAATTCAAAAGAAAAGTATTTTTAGGCATATGAATCCAATATGGAAGTTCAAACTTTGGTGCCCCTATGAAGTTTTACTGAGACAGAATTGTTTCTACTTATTTACACACAATGTCTTTGGCTTCTTCTAAGCTCTGATCACAGAGCTCAGTCATTAGACCAGGGATCATTTGGTTGGTGGAACAAAGCATTTACTTTCTAGGCTTTTATAAGAAATGCTTGACAAGATGGCTATCTATTCTTCATATCATGGGCAGAAGTCCTGTGTGCATCTGAGTGCTCTGAAAGCAAGGTGAGCCATACTTGGAGTAGTTTAAATTCATATTTTACTTTATATTATGAAAGCATTTAAGGTATTAAGTTAGGTTTTAATGTTCCAGATTGAATCTGTAGCTGATTGTGCACTCCTACCATCTTCAGTGCTGGAGAGAGCAGACAGATTTACAGACCTAGAGTCATTAAGTTGTAGGCAGAGCCCTGATAAGTGAAGCATTAAACACTAGAATAAAGATTTTGTTGCTTAAAATGGCTTCTAAAATTTTCTAAATGTAAGTATCAAATCATTGTGATGGTGTAGCTATAGACCAGTTACTATTTATTAGGTAATTGCCCCTTTTATTTTAGAACTGCTTTGGAAATGAAGGGCAAGGATTCAAACAATGGAACTGAATCCTAAATTATGTTCTTCAGACATTCTGTATGCCCATCACACAATTTTAGTTCTACTTAACCCCTGTCTTTAGAAATACATGGAAATCAATTTAAATTTGACAGTTTTATTCCAATATATAAAATAAAATATTCCATGTCTGTTTCTGAGTGTGTGTGGTACACCTAGATATCTGGTACTGAACTGCTGAGGGAATTATGGGTATTCACCTTGCTGTCATGCTATTCCGTTTGATGGTAGTGTATGCTCAGAGTGTGGAACTCGTCTTTGTGTGGTGAACTCGCTGTTGTGTTTAACACAGTCGAACCTCTTGGTTGTCTTATTTGTGTCACTTCTGAGTACCAGAGAATCCTGCATCTGTAGACTTAAGCAACTGCAGTTCAAAGGCGTTTGGGAGATTTTGTACTGTACTCAGCAGGAACAGACTTCTTTTCTTGTTGTTATTCCCTAAAAAAGTGCAGCACTTCATCAATTTGCACAGCATTTCCATTATGTTAAGATGCTAAGCAATCAAGATATGATTTAATGAATCAAAGTTGAAGGCAAATAATGGACCATTAAACACAAAGACTTGAGCTTCTGCGCTTGGTATTTATGGGAGTCCTAGGGCCAAATTCCCTTTGGATACCAAGAGTTGACACTATTTCCTTGAAGATTGCTATGCTTGCCATCAATCCTTATTCCAGGAGGAAATTGTAGAGGAGACATAACTGAAACTATTTGGCCTTACAAAATGTACTGTGGGCTTTTGCATCCTCTCTAGGGTTTATGTGGGTTTGTAGAGAACTGTGCTTTACCTGAAGGGCCCTGTTTGTAAATTCCCAGGTGACTCTAAAGAAGGTGATGCTCTGTCTCTGAGCTCTCATACTGTGAGCCAGCATCTCTTCTGAAGACCAGGCTTTGCCTCATTTGTTTCTTAGGAGGTTTTGTTTATAAGTCTGAAGGAGGGAGCTATGTGACAGAGCTGGGTGTGATGGGATTGCTCAAACAGTAAAAATGGAGACTTTCCAAACTGGCTGAGACCAACACAACTGACTAAGTCCCCCACTAACAGTACTATGCTTCAGTATGGTACCTCATTCCTAGCCTTCCAGAATTTGATGTTTTCATCATGCATCTAATGCTATGACACACCCCCAAACTCCATATAAGGCTAGAAGAACCCTATTCCAGGAAAATCCCACCCCTTTCCTGGAATTCCTCACCTTTTTTCATGAGTAATTCTCTCCCCTATAAATGTTTTTGTCTATAAGACTGAGTGGCCCAAAATTCTGGTGCTGCTACATTCTCCCAAGAAGCCCTCCCTTCCTCTTGGTGGTTTACTTTTGCTTTGTAAGGAAATTTCCTCCTTATTCTAAGTCTTTGCTTTTTTTCCTCTGTGAATTATTTCTCTGATCATGACAGGAAGTGGGAGACACTAGATAGAGGTGCCAATTTGGTCTCTGAGACTTTCCTAGTCTTCACCAGCCACTGCAATGTTGCTGTTTGAAATGCCCTCATGTATAGTGACAAAATGCTGTCTAGGATCCAAAAACAAAGAAAGTACTAAGTGCTTTCTATAGAAAGTATGCATGTTAGACTTTGTGTAAACATGATTTCAGACATGCACAATGGACTGTGAGTTCAGTGGAAACTGATCAGTAATGTGTATTAAACAGGACCCCCTTAAATAGAAACACACATGGAAAAGGTTTATGTATCGATTGGTTGATGAACTTTCTCAACCAGAGCTCACAACAATACTATGGTAGTCATGGAAACTTTGCAGAGTACACTATGATGAATGATGAAAACCTCTGTATTCATTTCTTTTTCCTTTTTATTCCCGTAGCAAGTGACAGCAGCAATCTTGTCTCAATTCAAAGCTGATGAAGCTGTATGTATATTTATGCACATATATGCTTATCTCTGTGTGTATGTGAACTGTCAATTGCTGGTATCAATCCACAATACTGATTCCTCTTTGGGAAAAATTATGTATATGAACAGAGAAGTTTTCCCCATTTTAAAACCCAAAGTCGTCTTAGGTGATGGCTACCTATGATAGTTCTATGGAGTCAAGCTTGTGATCCACATCTTTGACCTAGGATAGAATCCTCATTTATTTCTTACATTCCTTAGAACATATTTTTTATAAGAATCCTACTTAAGGTTTGCTCATTTATGGTATTGAAGGGATAATGAGGATGGTCCTGAGAAAAGAGACATTAATCTGGGATTACATTATTTTTTTTCTTGCTGTTTTTGTTATAGCTATCTGTGGTTCACTCAACATCCTAAGCTATTCTCAAAGATACTATCTTCATCCCTTTAGCAGCTGTGGCTATTTGACTACTTAATTGTGTTTGTTGTTTCAAGCAGGTGGATAATAGTGAGTCCCTCTCACTATTTCATGGACTCATCACTGTACTTTTGTTTTGTAACAAACAGAGTGACGAAGTCCGTGAAATTATCTGGGACACTACAGCCTCCAGACATCCAGTTAAATATGCTCAGCTACCTAGGTATAGTTTCTTCAACTCAAAGATGCTTCACCAGCAGTTCATCTGTTAACGAACTGCCTATTTTTCTCTTTCACATTCTCATTCCCAGAAGGTTATCTGCCCTTGGAATTAAGCACCTGTTCTGCCACAGGTGGGTGTTTGGGTTGACCTTTTAAATCCAACTGCTTGTCAGAACTTTCAGTACAGAGAATAAAGCATAATGCCATGTTCTCAATGAAAGGCAGAGTCACCATGTGTCTCCAAGTGAGCAAGTGAGAGGTAATGCCTTTGAAATGAATCCACCCAGCCAGCAGCCTCCTCAGCACTGGGAAAAGACCAAACTGTCTGCCTCAGCTGGCCCTTGTGCTACTGGTTCTCTTTATAGAAAATAGAAACCAGAGGGGATAAAAAAAGAGGAAGACACTGCAGACTAATAGGGAGAAAAGACTCTTGGTTGCTTTGGCAATGGTTTCACTCCTTTAAAACCCAGGAACCTACCCATAAATTTGGGATATTTTGTTATTTCAGTATTACTACTGTAAACCAAGATTTCCCTGTTGATCTAGCGACAGAATTAACTCAAACAATCAATTTCTATCCTAATAAACAGAAAATTATGTGAGCTAAGTGAACTAATGAATATATTTTCTTGGATAAACAATTGATTTTCTTTTGTATTGGTTCACTTGTCAGGCATGGATAATACCCAGTTCATTTTAGTTCTTTCATTTTATGATTCTGTGATTTTTTTCCCTCCAGGAACAATGAACATCATATTTTCCTTATTGGAAGCCATCTTTAAATTACAGCCTTACCTGTGGAATGAGACTGACTTTTAATCTCTCATTTGAATCCATCTCTGGGCTGAATTATAGCAAGTAAACATTTTAAAGCATACATTTTCCTATTGATCTCCTTCGTGTATTTTCCCTTCTGCTGTTAGCCTTCCTCTCAATAGATGGTGCTCTTTTCTCAGAGACATATTCCTCACCCAAAGATCAGAGAAATCAGTTTTACTTTAAACAATCATTAATTAAAGAAATCAGACAAGCAATTTGCAGTACCTTGGGAACAAAAGCATAATGAGGGAAATGATCTTTCAACGACTTGAGCACTTTGTGGAAGCTGTGACATGTGTGCTGAATAGGTGAAGCAAATATTGTAACTAAACCTGAACAATGCCATGCTCATGATGCCACATAACCCCACTGGGAAGAAGGACTCAAATCAGGAGCCATTTTAACGTGCTGGGATATCCATCTACTTTAGCAGAAGTCCATAGGTGAGTATTCCACACTAACAGGCAGAATTGGAACACGTGACTCAATGCCACCACACTCAACATCACTCTCAGTACTGAGACCCTGTTCAGTCAAATTCATCTAGAGCACCCCAAACAACAGAAAGTAGACCTCAAACTCTTTGGAAGGTAGAGATACTTTCCTCTCCAGAACATCCTGAACAGCTCCCAGTAATACAGTGTTGCTGCTATTATGATCCCTAATTGACTCCCACGTTTGCAAGCACTGAAAAATGGTTATGCCCTGTAGATGCCCCGAGCTACCCAGCAATTCGAGATGCCACTCAGGGCCCCCTGAGCAGATCTGCAGGAAGAAAGTGCAAACTGGGTTAAACATCACAACAGTATGCATGCTCCATCCGAGCCACCCTGCCCTGGGAAGATGCCATGGAAGCTTCCTCCATCTGGGGCAGCCTCAGGATGGAAGAAGAGTAACATAAGACTCCCCCAGCACAGGAGAATGGGTGGGGCTGTGGTCCAGCCTACACTTGCTAAGAAAGTTAGTGAGTTCATCTCTTTAACCTACTGAGAAGCCTCTGCCCGTCAATTAGGGAAAGCTAACTAGATTTTTTTCCTCTCACTTTTCACAGCTCATGCACAGGGATGACTGACTTTAAGACATGTTTCAAAGTCCCTCTTAGCTTAGAATAAGAAGGAGATCTAAGATGCAGCCCCCTCACCCACACCCACATCTTAAAAGCTTTGCCCAAAGAAACTTCTTGGTTTTGGAATTTTGAACACTCCTTTATTAAGGGAGGGAGAAATACCCAGAGCAGCAAAATTTCACACACAAATAGCAAATGCTCTATCCAAGTCACCCCCTCGTTGTATCCTGTTTACTTCTCTGTTACTCACAGACTTTGTCTCCTCCCCCCACCCCTTTTGCGGAGCTCCGGTGCTCGGGGCATTCCTTACCTGACAATCACATACATGACCAGGAAGTTTCCGAAGAGGCCCACTACGCACACTATAGAATAGATGGCCATGATGGTTATTGCTGTGATCATTGAAGGACTGCCGGCCGAAGAGCACAGGCTGTCGCTCCCGCCAAGCCCGGTGCGGTTCAGACCGCATGGGTCGGACTGGTTGCCATCTACATGGGACAAGTTGAGCCAGGAGGCAGGTGCTGGGTAGCAACTTGCAGGAGCCAAGGGGTCAGAACAGTCGCTGGTATTTCCAGGTTCAGCGCGGCTGTCCATGGTGCTGAAGGCCTGCTGTGGGCTCGATGAGGGCAGTAACTGAGAGCTCCAAGACTTTTTGTATTTCGGGATCCCCAGCCTCTTCCTCTCCCAGCTGCCTCAGCTCCGTCCGTTTCTTAAACAGACAAGCCCTGGCATAAACCAGAGAAAAGCGTCAGCCAGAAGGGAACGCCTGAGCGTCTGATATTCTCCTCTGCTTGTAACCCCCTCCCACCTTAGAAGTACACAGAGCAGTCCTTAGCATCCCAAAGCACTGCTCTCTGGGTGGAAGGGAGGGAGCGCACTGTGAGGGATCCAGAGGCTGGAGAGGAGGGAGGAGAGAAGGCGTGGATTTTGCGCAAAGCAACTCAGAGTCAGTCTCCCTGTCTCCATGCACTTCCAAGTAAAACGAGTGTGTATAGTGGGTTAGGAGGGGCAGAAACGGACGTGGCAGAGAAAAGTGGGAAGAGAGGCAGTTAAGGTTTTTTTTTTCAACAAGGATGCATAAGGTAGAGGATTTCAATGCCCATTTTTTTCCAGCGCTGTTTTTCCTTTTCTAATCAGGCAGGAAAGTCATTGATCTGTTATGATCTCAGTGACCCTTAAACTCCAATATTCTTCCCACTCAACTCCCCAATGCAACTATTTGGGACTGGAGACCCACTATGTTTGTCCTTCTTTACTTAGATCCCTGTATCTGAAGCAAAAAATTATAACTCCAGTTTCTTAACTTTTCAACCCTACAAATCTATTCAAAGCACCAATGATCTTTCTCTGAAAAAGAAAAAATTGTGAAGGATGCCTATTTCTTGTGCCCCCATTCTCTCAATGTATCTTAGATTAGATGGCCCCCTTGCATCTGAATTTATCCCAGAGAAGAGGAAGTACAAGAACACATTACAGAAATGAGGGAGGAGGGGTGATACCCAGTAAGATCCACTAATGATCACACGGCCACTCTCATGGACCTGCTTAGAAAGAGTTATCCTTTAGCTTTTACACTTCCTTCATGCTCACAAGCTTCTGGGGAGAAGGCTACTGAGTGAAGCAGAAATTGCACTGTTGTATTCTTTCTTTTGTAGAGATTACAAAAAAAAAGAGGCACACGGCTCCTTTGATGGTGACATAGCTCAAACATGACCACTGAGGAACAAGGATGTATTAACAATTTTTTGATCTCATGTCTAACTTCACAAATGCAATACAATTTTAAAGTTGACAGCAGTGTGCTTTCTTCTTTTCATCCCTGTGCATGCATATTCTTGTGTATATCCATAGTTTAAAATGATAAACATTGAAACTAAATGGGCTTGATTGATTGTGGAAAGTTTAACTGTATTCTCACAGACTGTGGAAAGCAAGCTTAGAAGGAACAGGTGATTCCAATTTTACTTTTAGACATTCATCTTGAAAACAGATAACTCACAGCTCAACTATTAATCATAGACTTTTGGCCAATGTTCAGTATTATTTTTACCCTTTTCCATTAAAGGGTGTAATTTCAGCAATGATGTAGATAAGGGTTCCCAGTGGCTCCTAAAATGCCTTTAAATACATTCTCCCAGGAATAAATATGTCAGTTCTCTTGGTTGAGCTGAAATCTGTGTGCTGTTCATTCATCAGTCATCTGAGTATGCACAAAAGCAACCTCACTCCCTTCATGGGAAAGACGAGGCAGCATGTGGTGGTTATTGCTGCCTTTGCTGTCAGATTGCTTTGTGATATAGTCTTGTCATCTCTAGCAGTGTGAGTTTGAATATGTTACTTTACCATATTGAGTCATAGTTTTCTTCTCAGAGTAAGCATCTGAACTTTATTTCTAGGACTCGAGAGATGACTCGGAAGTTAAGAACCCTGGTTGTTCTCCCAGAGGTCCTGAGTTCAATTCCCAGCAACCATATGGTGGCTCACAATCATCTAAAATGAGATCTGGAACCCTCTTCTGGCATGCAGGCATACCTGGAGACAGAATGTTGTATGCATAATAAATAAATCTAAAAAAAAGAACCTGAACTTTATTCAACCATATGTTCTCATCTGAGGTCAAAATCTCCCTTCTAGTTTTGTTTCTCATGCTTCACAGAGAGTAATTATCATCCTCCTATTACTCCAAATGCAACATTTCCTGAACACCATTTCATATCTATCTATCTATCTATCTATCTATCTATCTATCTATCTATCTATATTCCTATCTATTTCCAGTATGTCCTATTCATTCAACATACACTTTGAGAAAACACAGAAAAATAAAATTTATCCATCAAAATACAAGCATTAAATTAGCATTGACAGGTCTACTGAAAAGTTATACAGAAATAATTATTTCATACCACTCAATAGACTATTAAAGGACCCCAAGCTCAACTCCTGCTATTTCTTAGTTATTTCTCAGTTATTGCTCATTTTCTTCATGAGTGATTTGAAGGTCTTCCTGGAAGCTCAAATCTCCCATAAACAGAGGAAGACTATTCAAAATGACTCAGAAAACTGAAATCCTAAATATTTTATATAACCTGGATTACCCATGAGACTTTTAATTTCCTAGAACTGTAGTATTGTCTGTGGGAATATCTACCTTTTCACTGATATCTCCTGAATCTTGGTTTTTCATTTGAATCAAAGATAATTTACTATCTACTGGTCTATATTTAATTTATATAATAAAATTCATGTTAAAAAGCATTTTTTCATGCAATTGTTTGCTTCAAAGAACTGCATTTAGCCATCATATGGATGGATCCATCAATAAGCTAAGAGTTGCTCCTCTTTCTTTGATTTCAGTGTCTATTGACTTTTGGTATTTATATGATGGCCATCAATGCACACTCATTTTAACAGTTTAGTCATCATTGTTTTTGAAAATGGTTGTTAATGGAACACATGATTAACAGCTGTTAATGAGAGCCAGAATCATAAACACTGTCTATAGACTAATTACAGTGGTTAGAAACTCAGAAAAGGAAGGTCATATAGGGTTTCATCAGGAGAATATATAACATTCTTTGTAGCTGTGTCTTGCTACTGACATTTAAATGTGTGCAGCTAATAAGAAGGCAGTTGAGTTTTGATACAATATTATTTTAGACTACTGGGATACTGCATGACCCTTCAATAAAACAGAGTCAGATTCCTTGGGTTAGAGTTGAAAAGAAACAAAAAGCTAAATTAAATATAAAAACTCTTCACCAATTTCCATGTGATAAACCTAAGAGGATGCTTGAAGTAGAACCAGTAAAATCCCTGAACTTTAAAATTTAAAAAGTGGCCCCAAATCCAGACTCTACTGTCCATTTTCTTGAGACTTACATTCTTTATGCTTCCTGTTAATTGGTTCCTCTTATGTAAGATGAAAGAGTGAGAATCAACTACAAAGCAGTTTTCCAAAGATTGCATGTATTTAAAAGGGCATGCCCTTTGTCTTCAAGTTCATTGTCAAGACGAATTCTTGGAGCTATTACAGGGCATTTAATGGCACAAACTTATCCTTAAGGGTTTTATCTTTTTAAGGGCCTGGGATGTTTTAATAACAGTTTAGCTGTCAGCCTTTCAAATTATCACTGTAAACAACTAACTGAAGTAATTAATTCGCAGGTCTATGTGCCTTTCTTCAAATCTGGAAGCTCAGTTTAAAAAAAAAATTAGGGTTTAGTTTTCAGTTTCTGGCTATAGAGGTTTACAGTCTCTTATTTTAGTCTTGAACAATAGTCATTCTTTATCGGTCTCGATTAAAAATTATTGAGCACTCAAGAAACTTCTGTTTATGCAGGTGTTATGGCTTTAATGGTAAATATACCGCATCAGCTCAGGTGTTAGAACCCTTGGTTGTTGATGTTGTAGACCCTGTAGCAGGTGGAACTTCGCTGAAGGAAATGGGTCCCTGGGGAGTGGTCCCTGAGGTTTTACAGACCAGCCTGGCTTCCTGTCCACTCACTGCTGTTTCATTGCAGTTGCAATGTGACAAATTCCTAACTCCTGATTACCATGCCTTCTCTGTCATGTAGAACTGTACCCCCCCTCACAATGGAAGTCAAAATAAACACTTCTTTTTAAAATCTGCATCTTACCAGGAACTTAGTTGCAGCCATGAAAAGTACTTAATGCAGTGGGTTATCTTTATCAGAATTCATCCCATTAGAAGTTAAAACTGAGAAATTTAGAAAATCACATTTATCAGTTTAGTCAAATTAACAATACAAATTATACAGAAAAACAAATAATTTTATTTTAAGGAACATCTTCCCCAATTTTCCTCTAGGATCAGCCAAAAAATATTTAGTAGGAAGAGTGGCATTATGGCTGGGCCATTCCTTTAACTGTATAGTTTATATAGTTTAGAAGTAGGTAGTTAGGTTCTTGTACCTGATTCTGTCTCAGTCATGGGTGGTTGAAGTATATAAAGAAAACTGGGCCGGGCGTTGGTGGTGCACGCCTTTAATCCCAGCACACGGGAGGCAGAGGCAGGCGGATCACTGTGAGTTTGAGACCAGCCTGGTCTACTGAGCGAGTTCCAGGACAGCCTCCAAAGCCACAGAGAAACCCTGTCTCGAAAAACCAAAAAAGAAAAAAAAAAAGAAAACTGAAGAATGTTTGCTTTGACTGTAATATATGAGTGTAAAGAGGAGGAAATTTTAGTAGTCTTTATAAATAATGGTGGCTATTTTGCTTTGGCACTGAACTCCATTAGTACCGTGTCTTCTTGTTTTAAAGGGAAGTTGGGTTATGGGAATTGAACCCACATCAATGATTCCTAGATCCTGTAATACTTGCAGATTCAGCAGCTGCTCTCCTATTTTGAGTGAATAGTCTACTTGATCATGACTTTGTAATATTGCTCAAAGGGTCATTTGGGACTGATAGTTCATGGCATCCTATTGCTTTCCAAATGCCAAAGGACTCCATTCTGCTAATGGCTACGCATGCTTGTTAATACAACTGGCTGTATAGGAGAAATTCTCAATATCGTGATACTGTGGATCTCTTTTTATTTATTTATTTTTAAATTTCCAGTTTTGTTGGGAAGCCAGAATTTTCTCATTGATAATCAGTCATACCAGAGGTGATAGACTCGCCGTCTTCATTTTAAATAAAACGTCGGCCAAACATATGATTTTGAGTCAGTGTAGACATCTGTCTTTCCATCATTCTTCAAATAAAAATAGTGTCCTGTGGAAAGAAAGTACATGGTTCCCACTACAACCTTGACAACCACACAAGTGCTTTTCCTTGTGAGTGGTAACTCTCTGTGGCTTGTGGTTGGCAACATGTTCTATGTGTACTTCCTATTTCCTCACACAGGACATCAAAGGTCAGGATCTCTTCATGTTTGTGTGTTTGCAATGTGTAAGCATGTAGTCTATGCACACATGTGTGTGTGAGTGTGAATATGGATAGGTCAGAGGAGGACGTTGAGTGTCCTCTTCTATAGCTCTATGCTTTTTTATCTTGAGACAGAGTCTTTCACTGAATCTGGAGCTATGCGGGAGGCCAGAAAGTCCCAGAAATCCTTTTATATTTTCATTCCACTGTGCTGGGGTTGCAGTACTACAATGGCCACACCCAGCTTCTTATGTGGGTTCTAAGGATTTGAACTCAGGTCCTCACGCATGCATGGCAAGCACTTCTGCTTCCTGAGCCTCCCATGATTGAAATTGTATAAACTTAACTCTTATTCATGCTGCACTGACACTATCTTCTCTTTACAGTTGTTGGTGCAGAGAGGGTAAGAGACTCCCCAAAGAAAGCGTGCTCTTGTTTGACCACCAGCACTCGATGACAAGATTCCCCCTTTGCTGAAGATACTGCATATTTTGGTCATAGGACTTGCAAAACTCAAACTGATACTGTTTTGGAAGCTTCCTTTCTGCTGGCTAGCTTTTACAGCACCAGACAGTGCTATTCAGGTCACTATGGGGAGAAGAGTGATCACCAGCTTTTCCCAGCTGCGACTCCAGTGAACTACAATAGTGACCACCCTGTCAAGATATGTAGCATAATGCTATAGAAGTAAAAAGCACTTTCTGATTAGATTTAAGACCATATTCATAGGAAGAAACTCATTCCTGGTCTTGTAAATCTAGCCAAGGACTCGGTTGTAGAGCTCACAGGCTCCAGAGTGAAACTGCTATTGTTGTTAGTAGATGTTGTACCAGCTGCTTTCTAAAAACGTAACTCTATACAGGACAGCTTTCAGACCTCGCCAGAGAAACATCTCTGTGCATTGGAGCGTGGTTCCTATAGAGGCTCACAACTTGTCAAAAGTGCTGAGATGTATCTGTGGAGTGATCAGCCATAATGGGGAGGGGTGCAGCCAGGGGGTGGGGTTCTTTTCTTTTTATTGCCCTGTGAATGTGTGTCTGTGAGGAATTCAGTGGCGAGTAGCAGCACGGTGGATTCCCAGGGCTGGCTGTTTTATCAATCACTCCATATCACCTCCAACTTAATCTAGTAAAAGCCACGTGACTTTATAGAATTGTTAAAACAAAATTTTACCTTGTTGCTTTCATGACTCTTAGAGATCTCCAGGGTCCATAAACCACACCTTCTTGCTTACTGATTTATGCCATCTTAAAAAGGCTCTGACTCTCCACTTTTGTTTCCCAACAATCCCCAGAGCAGAGAGGCATGCATTCTCTTGCCAGGCAGAATCCAGCACTCACTCCCCGAGCACCAGCTCCTGTAACTCACAGCCTTCGATGACTTTCTTCCACTTACACTAAAACCTTACTAACCTTCATTATTATTTTGGTTTGTTTGTTTGTTTGTTTGAGACAGGGTTTCTCTGTATAAAAGACCTGGGTGTCCTGGAACTCACTCTATAGACCAGGCTGGCCTCAAACTCACAGAGATCTTCCTGCCTCAGCTGGAGGGCTGGAGTTAAAGGCATGTGCCACCATCACCCGCCTTTAACCTGCATTTTTATGTGCCCATTTCTTAGGGCTCCATTCTTGTCTGTTTTTCTCCCCTCTCTCATCCCTCTGAACTTTCATGCTTCACAGATCACAAGGAAATCAATAGGTACAGCATTTCTTCTAGAATATATCTCTGCTTTCAAGGCATCCTGCAAGCTCCTATGCACAGAAGAGCTTATAACTTTGCCTTGCATACCGCAAGGCTGCCCAGATTTTGAAGACTATCTTGTTGAGGTTTCTGTTTCTAAGCCAAGTCCTGCCTACTGTCTCTCTGTTTTCTCACAACCCTACTTGCATACTTTAATATCAAGACCTTTTGTTTCAGAGGCTAGCAGGGACTTTAATAAGGCTAAACTTACAGGCATTTCAATCTTTATTTCTTTTCTTGTTTTCTCTTCCACTCCCTCTTCATTTATTATACTTCTAATTTTCCAATTCTGTTTTTGTTTATCCTAAGGTTTATTTTCTCCTTTGCTTGTATCTCATATTCTTTGCACTCATCTTCTCATCATGCCCGTCATAGTGATCTCAAATCATGCTCATCTATACTTTAGTCTATGTGGTGATGAATTCAGTCTATATCTCCAGCTCAGTCTTTGGCTCTAGAGAGTAAGATTCTTATGTGTGTCAGTTTGGTGAACATGTTCACTGGAGATACAGTGTGTCAACTACTCTCATATTCCTGGCTCAGCATAGTTCTCTTAATGGCACCACCATCCTTGTGTCCTCCCTCCATCCTTGGTGCCTTGCAGTAGGCAAGTGCATAAACTCTGAGTTTCTGTTCATGGTAAAACTATGTTTGAACCAAGGATAAAGAGCATGGCTGTAACCCACTTGCATACCTCACCGATGGTCTGTTGTTTCAAACATTCGTAGAATTTACTTCCTAATAGTATCTACCCCATGGACATTTTACATAGTATTCAGTGGGTTTGCATTAATAAAGCACTTGTAAGAATTGCCAGCATATTTAAGCATGATGTAAATATTTAAGTAAGCAATGCCATAGGCTGTTCCCACTCCCTTTTTATCCCAGTACTTAATTACCAAGGTCATTGACTTAGATCTTATAAATGTACTCTTGTTGCTGGTGTCACTTCCTAGCTCAACATTTTATGACACCAATCTCTCATTTCATGCACTCATTCTATATAATGTTATTCAAATGAGATTTAGGAAACAGATGGGTGACTGTCACTGACGTCCTTACTCCTTAGGTCTCTGTTACTTGGGGGGCAGAGCTGACATCCTGAGATCTTCAGGACCACCCCAAAGCGGCACCTCTACCACTCAAGGTTTGCACATTACTCTCTCGAGTGATGTCTTAGTTAGCTTTTTATTGCTGTGATTAAAACAGCATGACTATGAGCAACCTCGGGAGGAGAGAGTTTATTTCACCTTTCAGTTGTCAGGTTATATACTCTGTCCCCAAGGAAGTTAGGGCAGGAACTCACGGCAGGAACTGGCAGACAGGAACTGAAATAGAGGCTGTAGAGAAATGTTGCTTACTGTCTTGCTCCTCATGGCTTGCTCAACCTGCTTTCTTTATATAATCAGAGACACCTGCTAAGGGGTGGCATTGACCACAGAAGGCTGGAACCCGTCCACATCAATCTGCTAAGAAAATGCCTGACAGATTTGTCTACGGGTCAATTTGATGGAGACGTTTTCCTCAGTTGAGAGTTTTTCCTCCCAAATGACTCTAGCATGTGTCAAGTTGACAAAACACCAACCAGGATCAATGTGAGCGTCTAGCAGTCGGCATACATGAATACTGAGGTGCTAACACACAGTGCGTGGCTAGGGTTTGCTATGCTCCCTCATTCCTTGGCATTTCCTCATTTTCCTTTGCTGTCACATGGAAGTTATTTAAGAATTGACTGTTGACCATGGAGCACCTTTTCTGCTGACAGTGCGGGCCATCATGGGGGCGATGTAGCAGATCCTCTGTCATCTCCGTAGCTGCCACAGGAAGGGAGGCAGTCTTAATGGGTGATCACTAGCATTAAAGATAAGCAAAAAGGAGGATCTCAGAGTTTAATGCTCTTATGCCATTTTTTCCCTTTATAGTAAAATCAGAAACTGCCTGACTGTCAATATTTTTGTCAACATTAAGATACTCTCTTTGAAATAGTATTTAAAGAAATAGAAATTCTGAGAATTTTTGATAGGATTAAAGTATCATAGAAGTTTCTACCATTTTTTTTTCTGTGGTTTGTGGTGCAAAGATAGAACAAACTTGATGACCCTAGAATTAATGAGCAGTTTTTCAGTGACCAAGAGACCTGCTTCTTACTGGGGGGTGGGGTCACATATTGTAGATTTGTCTGTAGCTGTCTGCAACTAGAGTACTATTCCAATAAAATGTGGCCTCACTGTCCACCTAAAGCCCATTCTTTTAGGAGCAATGAAAGCAGTAAATCTGTTTTAATGGTGTATTTTTATTCTGGACCATTCTTAGCTCTATAAAATCTTTCTTCTTTAGTGAAGACATTACACAAACCAAACTCCTCTCACCCAAATCTCCATATTTTATAAGTCCAGGGAGTAGAGCATCCATAAACTACTTTTTGTTTGTTTGTTTTTTTAAATAAATTTGTTGAGGTGGGGACTGACATATATTTGGCTAACATTGGTTCTCCCTTTTAAAATCATATGACTACACAATCTCTCCTTTCTAGCAAACACTAAGACTTTGGATTAAAGGAATACTTGAATATTCACAATTTAAATTCTTGGAAAGACAGACACACGTCTTTTAAGAATCTTTTATGCTTTTTTTCTGAGCTTAACAAAAATGTTCTAAAATCCCTTTATCCACAGACAGCTTGCCTTTTTTTCTATTTCCTTAATCAACTTAAGTACCTTAAGAGCAAAGACTAAGCTTTACAATTCTTTGAAGTACGTGAAGATGTCTTTTCCTTGGATGAAATTTATACAGAGAGGAGAGCATAGGAAATGGGCAAGTATCAGCTGAATACAATCTTTCAGACATTCCCTAAATGGATGCCACAAAAATGTGGTAATATTCTACATCTTTTTCAGCAGCTTTCAGGTGGGGATGTACCTACTTGGCACTATTGACATGCCACTAACTAAACTACAGCTGGTTAAATCTTCATTTGTTTTGACAGCAGAGCTGAGTTTCTGAAATTATAAGGAACTCCTTCAGGCCAAGTTTGTATGTTATGCTCAGATAAGTTTTGTCTTGAAGTTTAAAAACTATATTTGGCTTTAAAGTGTGGGAATGGATCATTTCTAATTGGAATATATTTTTAAAGGCAATTTTAAGATTAGTTTTTGAAGAAGCAAGTATTTCTAGAAATATAGAATGGTACGAAATGATTGATTTGATAGGCTACTTTCCTTTAGACATCCATATATTAGAATATATAGCCCTTATAAAAAAGAAAGATTTAATTTGTTGTGTTAGTATGCATGCAATACATTAGAAAATATCTTCTTATATGCAGTCAGATTTTAAGGGCAGATCAATGCTTGATCTTTCTTATTTCTTTCTTCCCTCCATCCCTTCCTCCCTCCTTCACTCCTTCCCTCCTCCCTCCCTCTCTCTAAATATAGATTTGCCTTATAACCCAGACTGTTCTTACACTGCCAATCCAATCCTCCTTCACCTGCCCTCCCTGATTCTATGAATACAGGCATGGACCACCAAAAGGCTTTAGAGTCATTGTTAAATAGGCAAATAAATATTTGAGCTCAGAGCTCCCTGCATTGCAGAGGATCAATGAAGATGGTGATGCTGTCAGGATGAGTTGTAGTAAAGAAAACTTGTGAGAGAGAAATGTTGTGTTCATAAAGAGAAGAATAATGGGTGGGGGGAGGGGGCTGAGGTGTTTGGGGAGACAGCCCCATTACAGATGTGTAGAATAAGCCTTGTCTTTCCAGGGATATATGAACAGGAAGAGAAATGTGTCCTTCATCTACACATATAGCTGGACCTTCATTCCTGGACCCACAGTCTGGGTGAGAAAATGACATTCTGCTGAAAGTGAATGTTCAGTGATCTCTCCTGGGTCAGTCTGTGTGTATTTAGGGTATCTTTATTATTTACCAGAAGTAGAATAAGGTTTGGATTTCCACATTTTTAACCATAAAATAGACAGAAGGAAGGATCGTGGTAGGAGTATGGATTTTGAATATGGGAGATACTTTCTTCATAGGAAAAAAAAACCCTCTATATTTATACTAGTGTGTCAGTACTGAAAAGTCAAACAAAAATCGGAAGACTTGGTGACTCTTTTGTCAGGTGAGCTGTCAAGAACAAGTTCGTTATGTTACATTCTAAGTGTGTAAGTGGGTAGAAGTTGTGCAGCATCAATTATAAAATAACACGGCTAGGCGTTGGTGGTGCACACCTTTAATCCCAGTACTCAGGAGGCAGAGGCAGGTGGATCTCTGTGAGTTTGAGGCCAGCCTGGTCTACAGAGCGAGTTGCAAGACAGCCTCCAAAACAATACAGAGAAACTTTGTCTCGAAAAACCAAAACCAGCCAACCAACCAAACAAACAAAAAAACCCACAACGTCTTCATCTAAAAGGTCTAATTTAGTAGGTTTTATTTGATATATGTCATTTCATTACTATCTTTTGTAATTCAAAAACTTAATTATAGATTATTTGACATTCAGATTAATTGGACAAGTCACCTGTGTGGATTGCAGTAGGATGTGGAAGTGAGTAAGACAGACATAGGAAGTCATCATGACTCCTTCTTTTCTTAGTATCTCCTAGCAATTTACACATAGGAATGGCATGTTTTCTTGGGACAAATTGTGTATCAGGCACTGTATATGCACTTATGTGAAGAAATGTTACTGGACTACTGGTCTACCCAGGTGAATGACTAGGAGCTATGAAGTGTCACAAAGGATTTCATGGCATGCTACTTTAGCCAATATCTACCACCATGTAGACACTCTTGTACTCAGTGCCATCTAAAGTCTAGACCAAATGCTGTTTGTCCTGATATCTGGCCTATAGACTTGGCCCAATGTACTCTGAACACATTATTTCTCAGGGAGAGTTTTAGCTATGAGAAATAAATAACCTTCATATTTTCATTAATTTTAAATGCTTAATTAGCATCAACCATATGCTAGATGCTAGTGCCAGGTATTTGGTGAAAATAGCAAACAATAAAAGTGTCCTGCTTTATTGTGGCTTCTCTTAAAGGGAGAATAGAAGATTGATAGAGAGGGTAGGACAGGAGAGGAAAGGAGAGGAGAGGAGAGGAGGGGGAGAGAGAGAAAGGGAGAGGAGGGGAGAGAATATAATATCAGATAGTAAAAAGGGTGAAATATTAGCAAGGAAAATAAGTCAATTTTGTGTCAAAAATGAAATTGACAGCTGAGTAAAAACCAAATTAGGTGACTTCTGGTGTATTTGTATTTGATCATGTGAATGACACCAAGGCCATAAAAGTAATACTTATTTTTTTATTTCTGGACATGATTGTTAACTGTGACATTTTGTGCTTATAAATAACCTTATTGTTTGTTTGTTTGTTTAGCTAGCAACCCAATTTTTGGTTCCAGGCTCCACCAGACTCAGTCTCTCTCTGTTGAGCACCTAAACACCTGGCATAGTGCAAACAGTGTCCACGCATTACAATTTCACACATTCTGAAATTTCTGTGTGTGGCTAGTTTCAGGAAGCAGCTTAATAGTGTACTACTGAACTAAAATTCGTGGATTTAAAAACATGTTCAGTAGAAATTCTTCAACTGCAATTTTAAAAGTTGCAGAATTACGTTGCATCAACAGTGTAAATTACTGTCAGAATCAAGTATAACCACAGTAAAGTACAATCTGGAGGTGGCCAGTGCCTCTCCACCCATCACCTTTCCCCCCTGTACTTTCAGTTAAAGGCAACTGTTTTTAAAATTTGTTTTTGTCTCTAGCCATTAGGGAAATGCAACCCAAAACAACTTTGAGATACCATCTTACACCGGCCAGATGGCTAAAATCAAAAACACCAACGGTAGTCTAGGTAGTCTATGTTGGAGAGGATGTAGAGAAAGAGGAACACTCCTCCACTGCTGGTGGAAGTGCAAACTTGTACAACCACTTTGGAAATTAGTATGGCAGTGTCTCAGGAAAATGGGAATCAGTCTACCTCAAGATCCAACAATTCCACTCTTGGGCATATACCTAAAGAATGCACACTCATACAACAAGGACATATGCTCAACTATGTTCATAGCAGCATTGTTTGTAATAGCCAGAACCTGGAAGCAACCTAGATGCCCCTCAACAGAAGAATGGATGGAGAAAATGTGGTACATTTATAAAATGGAGTAATACTAAGCAGGAAAAAAAAACAATGAAATCTTGAAATTTGCAGGCAAATGGATGAAACTGGAAGAAACCATCCTGAGTGAGGTAACCCAATCACAGAAAGACAGTCAGGGTATGTACTCACTCATATATGGATATTAGACATAGAACAAAGGAGTACCAGCCTACAATCCACACCACCAGAGTAACTAGGAAACACGGAGAACTCCAAGAGAAGAACACATGGTTCCTCGAAGAAGGGGAGGGATACAGGAACCCATGATCAAACTGGGAGCAGGAAGGAGAGAGGAGGGAGGTGGGAAGGGGAGAGGAGGAGAAGGGGAGGGGTAGAGAGCAGGAGGGATCAGGAGAACTGAGGCAGGGGAGGACTAGAGGAGGGCAAGAAAGGAGATGCCTTGATACAGGGAGCCAGTATAGGTTTGGAGAGAGGTCTGGCACACAAGAATTGTTTGGGGATCCACAGGGATGACGCCAACTAAGAATCTAAGCAGTAGTGGAGAGGCTGCCTTTGATGCCCTTCCCTTATAATGAGATTGATGGCTACCTTGGTTGCCATTCAGAGAGCCTCCATCCAGCAGTAGCTGACTGAAGCAGAAGCAGACACCCACAGCTGAACTCTGAGCCATACTCCTGGAATCCAGTGGCAGAGCGGGAGGAGGGATGAGCAAAGGAGCCAAGACTGTGCTGGAGAAACCCACAGAAACAGTTGACTTGGCCTAGTGAGAGCACAGAGACCCCAGTTGTAAAGCTCAGGAACCAGCATTGGACCGAACTAAGCCCTCTGAATGTGGGTGCCAGCTAGGAGGCCTGGGCAGTCTATGGGACCTCTAATAGTGGGACAAGTGTTTCTCCCTAGTGCACAAATAGACTTTGGGAGCCCATTCCCTATGGAGGGACACTATTGCAGCCCAAATACACGAAAGAGGGCCTAGTCCTTCCCCAAATGTTGTGAAGGACTTTGATGCCTCCCCTCCTCCCCTCACTGTCCTTGGGGAGTGGGTGGGGAGTGGGTTATGGGGGTCCATGGGAATCATGGGAGGATTGGAGGCCAAGGCAATGGGAGGATTAATATGTAAAATAAGATTGTTTCTAAAATTAAAAAAATTGTTTTTGTTCTGTGTGTTTCAAATGTCCTAAAGAGATATGTATAGTGTCCCTTTCACTCTTACATTTCTTTTACATAGTATACACTTTAATTCCTCTTTCCTTTTGTTAATGCTTTTTCTGTGTTTGTGTGTCTGTCATCTAGATACTTATGAGTATATATGGTGGTACCTGGGGATGCCACTGATGCTTTTCCATAGATGCAACCACCCACTCTGTGTGGATGTGCTCCATTTTTTTTCATGGAGTTTGGACATTCTCAGGCTTTTGCTATTGCAGCCAATAGTGAAATGTGCAGCCTTGTGAGCCCTGTGTGTTGGCCAGTGTGTCCTTCATGGGGATTCCCAAAGTTGCTTCTGGGTTAAAATACATATAAAATAACTCTGGAAGAGATGTATCTGAGTGCTGACATCTCCTCAACTTGACAGTATGTTTCAGCCTTTCAGAGGATTTGCCCATTAAGTAGGAAATGGCACTTGGGAGGGGATTTTGCTTTTGTATTTCCATCAAAGTTGCCTAGATTTCCTAAGAAACTACGGGCCCATAATTTTCTGGGCTAAGAACTACTGCTTTTAATTTTCTACTCAATATCCTCTGGTTAATATTCTATCTCACTTAAAAATATAGATTTTTTTTATTTTATGAACTCTTTATATTTTAAGGATATTACCCCTTCAATGTTTTCTCAATTTGCCATACAAAATCATTTTATGTTATGTGTTTATGCTCATCATTTTCCACATTCTTACTTCCAAACATGATTATAGGAGGCCGATTTTCCTACCTTCAAATTATATTAGCTTTCCATTACTATAACACAATACTTGATGTTATTAGCAGTCCCAATCTGATGAGAGAACACATTGTGGTGGAAGGAAATGCAACTCCCCTCATGGAGTGTTTAATACCGCTTGTCAGCTCATTAGGGTGTGGAGTCACCTAGAAGACCAGCCTCTGCACATGGTTGTTGGGATTATCTTGATAATGGTACTGGAGATGGGAAGCCCCACCCTGGCACCACTCCCTGGTTTAGGTCCTGGACTGCATACAAGGAAAACCTGAGCCGTGCACCAGAAATCACCACGTTCTCTTTCATGGCCGCAGGTGTCATGGGACCGACTGGCTCATGCTTCTTTTGTTCAGATTTCCCCAACATTATAGTCTGTGCACAGGACTGTAAGCAAAAGAAATTCCTTTTCCCTCAAGTTGCTGTGTTTATTTGCCTCCCACATGCTGGGATTAATGGCGTGGGCCACCAATGTCCATCTCAGGTTGCTTTTGTTGGGGTATTTTAACACAACAACAGGTAAAGAATCTAATATACTCATTGACAGGAAAATAGCGGAGAGAGACAGAGAGAGATATAGAGACAGAGACAGAGAGAGACAGAGAGACAGACAGACAGAGAGAGAGAGAGAGAGAGAGAGAGAGAGAGAGAGAGAGAGAGAGAGAGGACAGAGACACAATGGGCAACAGTTCCTAGACTTGAGAGGACATATGCTCAATTACTTAGGTGTGCTCCAGCTACTGAAAGCCACTATCTTCCAATAATACCCCCTGGTGACAATGCTTTCAACACACGGACATTGTGAGAACAATTATCACAAACAGCGAAGATGATAGAAGAAATTACCTATGTTAGTTTTCAGTACTACAGTATGTAGTTTTAAGAATAATCTTGATACTTTGGTAGGTTATGCTCATGTCTGGAGAAGGGCCACATGCAGCTTTTATATTTTTCCCACTCGATTATCAAGTTATTGCTATATCACTTACTAAGAAAATTAAACTCTCACCCTTGAGGTCTTATATATTATGGGTTTGAAATAAAACTGATTTCTGAATTTCTTACTTATTCCACTAATCCATCTATGTTTTATGTAATAAATTCTACATCATTGTGAGACTCTTCTCTTATTTAAGAACTGCTGAGACTGTGAGGCATTTTCCTTGCCTTTTTCAATATTTTCAATATTCAGTGTTTCCTCAAGTGAACCAGTTAACTTTTCTAGTCTTCAAAAAGAGTTCTTAAATCATTTGAATGTTATTTTATTAAATTTGTACACTACCTCAGGGAGGATAATCTACGTATAATACTGATTTTACTAAGTACCTGATATATATTTCCATTCATTTCACTGTAGTAAAGATTTTTTTCTTAAAGTTTAGACATTCTTACTGGAAATTAGTTCAGGCACTAACTATTTTTACTATATTAATAATTATATTTACTAATTGCCAAATTGACTTTCTTTTATGCTGTATGTTTTATTTAATTATGTATATATACAAGGGTGACATTGATTTTAATATTAATGTTATATAATTTGTTACTTTATTAATTCCTTACTTATTACATATTAATGATTATCTATTTTAAGATTATGTTATCTTTTGTTATTTAAACCAATTTTTAAATTTAAATATATTTTGATCATAGTTTTCCTTTCCTCCAAGTCCTTCCAGATCCTCTCCCTCTCTCTACCCACACAACTTTAAGTTCTTTCTCAAAAATCGAAAATTCAGTACAATTAATTACACCTCTCCAAACCAAGAAAACAAAACAAAACCATACCCCAAAAGAAACATAATGAAAAACTCACCAAAGTACAAACCAAAGTTTAACCAAATAAAATCACACACACCCTGCACGCGCGCGCGCGCGCGCGCGCACACACACACACACACACACAAACACACACACACACCAATAGAGTCCATTATATGTTGGTCAACTATTCCTGAATATAAGGTAAGACAAATTTTTGGTTGTTTTATCTGGGAGAATTGTGATTTCATTTTTTTTTGTTTTAGGTTGCTTATATTAATTTATAGCCAATAGATAATTACAACACTTTAAAATTCTAAATGCCAGACCATGATCTAAAAATTCATGTAAGCACAGCTAAGTGTAAGGTGGGCTTGGCACTCACACTTGTGACAACAGCAGACAGTGAAGTCTTGGCTTAGACTTGTTTTTTTTTTTTGTTTGTTTGTTTTTTTGTTCAGACTAAGCAGATTATATACCTGCCTAACTTGAAAAGTCATTGGTTTTATCATAAGGAAAAACAAATATAGCTTATATGTTGTGCACATGTAATTGTGCATGTACAACTTTCTAGTTCCTCTCATTGACTGTATTTTTCTGTGTACCTCACTCTTCATTTGTTTGTGGCATCCACTAACCTACCAGTATTTTGTTCAAGTTGAGAAGCCCCTTAAATACCTAGTAATTATGTTTCTCCCCATAACTCCTACGTGACTTCTCACTTTTAATCACTTACAAAACCCTATATGACTTTCACCCCTCCTCTTGTCCAATCCGTAGAGCTCTGGGATCTCATTTTCTATCTTTTCCCCTCCTTACCACTATGTTGCCCCATGGACTTTGTACTTGCTGTAATTCTGTCGGATATTTTCCCTCCTTAGACATGGACCAGTTGCACCACATTGCTCAACTGATCACCACTTTTTAAAGCAGCATCCATACCTAGGGTAGATGCATCTTGCCCCTAATTCTCCTTACATGGTTCTTCAGGTCTCTCTCTCAGTGGATAGAATCACCTGCCTGCTCTTTTGCTTCTAGCATCAATGATATCATTGTTATTGGTGAACATGTTTCCTTACAGGCTCATATGCTGGTCTCCAGCTGGTGGCTGTCTTTTGGAAGTTTCTGGAGGGTTAGGAGTTAGGCTTAGTTGGAGAAGGCAGATCATCAGGGACATGCATTTCAAGGTTACACTTAGCACTCAGTGACTCTTCGACTTTCTCTGATTCCTGCATTCTTGGAGGTGAGAAGCAAAGCGCCTTTCCCATATACCCCTGCTGTCTTGATGTCCTGCCCACATCACAGAGCCAGACAACTACCGTATGAAACCGTGAACCCAGACACGCCTTTCCTTGGAGCTGATTAGAGTGCATGTTTTGTCAAAGAGATGCAGACGTCAACGTACATTCACATTCATTGGACTTCAGAATGAATGGAAAGCAACAATGTTCTGTATACAATCAAAGGGCTCAAGAGGCCTTGTCTGTTTCTGCATCTTCTCCTAATCTTTTCTAAGGCCCTGAAGGTCAGATTTGGCTACGTGAGATTGAGACAGATGTCAGTCAAGTACAGGTGCCCTGCTACCTTAGCTGAGGTCAGCTTTATTTGGTCAACCTTAGACAAGGTCAACATGGGACTGATTACAGACACATGCTATTAATACCTACTGCTGAATGCAGCAATTTTCTGTCAACAATGAAGGACTCATCCTTAGCATTTAGTCTATACTTTATTTAATATGTATCACCATCTAACAAAACTTTTGTGTCCACTGCTTTCTGTCTCTCAACTGTCACCTCATGGAGGTAGGGAATTTTATCTACTATGAAATTGGTTTTCAGTAAACATTCCTTTTGTTGGATGAGTGAAGCCACAAATTATTTCTCTTAAGTTCTGCCAACATGAGTTAATCATATGAGACACCTAACTGACATTGCTTTGAAAACCTCACGAACTCTTCTCTCTCCTACAGACATCAACATATAAATGGTTTAAATGGAAGTCTCCTAGAATCTTATTCGTTACATTTTTAAAGTTTCATGGTCACATCTTGTGGGTCCTGTCACACATCACTTATTATTATTGTTATCTCTTAACTGCTGGCTGATTTTTTTAAAAAAGCATTTCTGATACTCTCTGCAAACCTCCATTTGAAAACTGCCTTTTGTGTTCAGGGTCTGTATCATCAAGGGCAGGGAGGTTAGCTCATGCTCACGCATGTGCTATTGAGGTAATGTCTCCATTCATGTGCTCTTTCGTTAATAAACTTTATTCTTTCACAATTTCATAACATACAAACTGTGTATTCTGGTCACTCTCTACCCTGTTATCTCTGCCACCCCTGTTAGATCCAAACCTCTTACAAGACTCTTTCTCCTATTCCCTGGTTTTATTTTTGTTTACTATCTCATACAGTTTAGGGTCATCTGTGTGACCTTGAGTTTGGAATTAACCAGGAAATTCTAGTCAGCTCACTATAGCTTTACAAGTGGAGATTATGCCTAACCCTCTCCCAGAATCTGTTCATTGTCGATAGATCATGTAAGTGAGTCCCATTCATAGGTGAAACCTTCTACTTCACTGGAATATTATTATGAAGTGGGGCCTTTGGGACGTAATCAGTCTCTGCGCTTGGAGCCTTCTTCATTGGACTATTACACCTATATGCAGGGGAGAGAGATCTTTCTTTCTCTCTCTTTTGTCTCCTACATGAAGACTTGGGAAGAAGAAAACCACCTACAGAGGACACTCGCAGACTCTGGCCTTGCTAGCACCCAACAAACAGGCCTACGATGAGAAACAAGCCACCGCTATGTAAGCAACTCAATCCCAAGGTCCCACAGTAGTCTGCCATAGTGGTCCACACTGGTTGAGATGTGCACCTTCATTCATCTTTAGAGTACTTTCACTTACATTTATAAGTGCATAAATAAATGCCAGGGAAGTGCTGTTCCACCAAAAACATGTCCCTAGCCCTGGCGTATTTATAATTGACGGAAATATAATTAGTAACTGAGAAATTATGCCAACAATTCTACCTTAGCTTCTGAGGCTCCAGGCTGGACTCCAGGGTTGCTGGAACGTCGGGCAGTTTGCCACTAACCCTTTGGAGAGGTGATATCCGTGAGAGCTCTAAAAAGTGTGGCACCTACTTCTTTCCCACAAGCATGAAGACTGAGGTACAGGACAACTAGGGGTGAAAAACATGGAGGGTTTTATGAAAGTGGAAACAACAACGAGGCTTTCAGTATCTGAGAGGTCCTGGGAGGGGTTTGCTGAAGGCAGATGAAGTCATGCGCTTCCTATGTCTTTGTCTAAACAGAGAAAAAGAAAGTAATTCCAACTGGCTCTTAAATAGTGATTAAAAAAATAGTGGGTTCTAACTAGGGAGAGGAGGCTAGGGGTGAAGAAACCCTTGGCAGATTCTCTTGGTTCTCTATGTCAGCCTTGGAGAAGAGCAGTCTCGTTTCGGAAGCCTTGTCAGGAAGTGGCCATAGCCAATGGAATGTTTCTGATCCTGTGCCCAGATCATGGCGACCCAATGAGCCTTCCCAGCTGGGGATTCTTTGTCCCTGGGTGACCCGTTTTGGAGCCTGCCTCTCTTGTGTCACTATCATCATGAAGGCCAGTGTTCTGCCCAAAATGGGAACTGAAAATTTGTCTTTTTACTTGAAAATTTCCCAATAGCTCTCTGTGCAAGAACACGCGTATCTGTTCATTACCCAGAATAAAGCCTATCAAGGTAATGGCCACTTTTTCCTGAGAAGTAATATCTTTTAAAATCTTATATTATACAAGTTTGCAGCCTAAAAGCAGCCAGAGAAAAGTTATTTCTGCGACTACTCATTTTAGAATATTTTACATTTGTCAACTAAGCCCTTTCATTAGAGTCTGAGATCACAGAGGTTACTGCCATCCTCTTGATTTCCAACCAGATCTAGATGATGGAATCTGGTTGCTGAGGATACTACACACTTGGAACTGAGCTGGAAGCATCCTCAAGCCTGGCTAGCTTCCATAATGATGAAAGGTGCTGGGAGGCTGCTGGGGAGATAGGTCTTCCATAGTCCTATCCAGCTACAAACCCTGCTAACTACAATATCAGCGTGATAGCCATAGTGTGCCTACTCATGCACTGTGGTGTAATTGTTATGAGGTAGTCAACCACTTTCTGACTGGCTTTTAAGCACATTCCATGCAAGAAACTTATATGGTGTACTTTAAACTTGGCTAAAGCCTATGCCCTAGAGGGAACCTATTATTGTTTTAGTAAGTAGACATGATGTTAAATTGCCTTCTAAATATTTATGTTCACACCCATGGATTAGTGCTACTCTCAACCTTCCTCAAAGACGAGTCTGTTTGCAGTCGACAATGGTTAATGCAAAGACTCATAACTGATCATTGTGCTGAGAACAAGTTGAGGGCTCAGGCCTAAAAGTGACATCTATAATACTGCCCCCAGCCTCCATGGCTCACAGAATATTGCAGAAAGGGGGGCAGAGTGAATATCAGAGCCAGGGGATAGGAAGGAGTGCTGTAAAACCCTGTCTTCAAAGTGTAGGGGTGTTGTAGCCATGAATCACAGCCGCAGTGCTACCTGCACGAGGCCAGCATAAGACTGGGCCCCTCGATGTTCCATCATGGGTAGGACAGCTGTCCCCAGGATCTGTAGGCAGTTAATGGTTGCCAAGGAAGGGGGTCACATTGCTCGGTGGTGTGAGCCACTGGTAAGTTGTCCTTGCAAAAGTCAATAGCTCCCCACGTATGCTCATGTAGACAGACTATCCTAAATACATGCAGCGGGAGAAGGCATGAAAATAGGAAGGGGAATGAGAGCTCTTTCTGGAGGTATAGGGGGATGAAAGATGATAAAAGATGTGTGTGGGGTGTGATTCAAATGCATTACATATGAAATTAGGAACAAATAACAAAAGCCAGGCCAAAATATCCTAGATTGTTACATTTTTATCCATTAGCCCATTCTAAGTCTTTGTTTAAGAAGCTATTGTAAATACTGAATTCTGCAATAATTGAATTGGTCTCAAACCGTAAGTGCTAAAAATCCAATAATTCTCTCCTCATTTGAGTCCTTGAGATAAAGATTCCTTAGCCTGTGCAATAGCAGCAAACGAGGTATTGAAGATTTTAGACTTATAATTTGCAGTCCAATAATAAGTGATAATAAGTGATTCAGTTGATAGTTGCAGTATCGCTTCGGTGATTCGGAAGGCTGAGTCATCTTGACCATCTAGGATCACTCATTTTCGTGAAATGAACATTGCGCTCATACATGAATTTAAATCCAATTTAAAATCCTCTCTGCTCACATTTCTATAACATGATTTTAATAGTCCCATCTGTATCAGTAATCCATCTTCTTCTTCATCCCCGAGTCTAGTGACTGACAAGATGTTTGCCTTTAAATAGAAGAAAATGTCCCCAATAAGTAAAATGGAAAACCCCAAAGCTATTTTAAAAATTGTTATGATGATTTTTTTCTAAGCCCTTGCTTATTACATATATGTGATACATATGTATTATTTCACCTGAAATTACTTAGGTTTAATTTTTTTGGCATGTGACCATTTGTAAATGCAAATCCATGTACACACTGGGAAGCGTGCAGACAGAGGTGAGATAGTTTGTATTCATAGAGAGACCAACATTTTAATCACAATTTTCATCTGTTAAAGCTTTTTATCTCTTTCTTCTATGCCCGGCTGTTCTTTATAAATATTCACAGGAGTCCTAGATTCCTCTATGAGCTATCCAAGTTCCTAAATGTATGATAAAATTAAAAATTATCCAGGCAGCCTATGAAATGATTTACATAAAGGCAAAGTTTGGCTTAACCATCCCTTGTCATAAGGCCACTTAGGGGAAACAGACAGACAGACAGACAGACAGATAGACAGACACACACACACACCGCCACCACCACCAGCAGCAGCAGTAGCAGTACCATTTAATCCTTCCAATTGTTAATCACCATTTCTGTGTTTTCTGCTCATCTTTTGTCCGCCGTCACATCACAGACCCCAGGGAGACTTACCGCATTAAAGAAATGAGCATCCAGTAGCCCTTTGAGCGAACTAGGTAGAAAAGATTCCCACAACAAAATAGTTTTCTCGGGGGCCCCATTTCATTCATTCACCCTTCACCTCTCTTTCTGCTGCCATCTGAGAGGATTTCAGAGTTCCATACTCCACACAATAGCAAAGACTTTAATGGGAAGCAAAACCTGGTCCTTCGTATACAATGACATTTATTGCATGCCACAGCCACAAGAACAAGAGGCTACAATTACATAAAAGGAGGACCTTTCCCCATCATCTTAGCAACCCAGCTCAGCTGAATTCAATTGACTAAACTCTCTTTATTAGCAGCAAAGAGAGGCAATTAGTTCCGACAAAGCCATGGCTACACTCTGAAGAGAAGCCCACCTGAGGCAACTGCTCTTCTCTCAATTTTTCTCTTCCTACTGAGTTTTTGGAGTGCAGACTTAGAGGACTTACAGCCTTGGATCAGATCCCACCCCTTCAAGCTTTGTGGAATATTCTCTCTGCAATGAACCTGGAGGGCTTCCCAGTTTTGGTGTTCCTGTTCCTCCTCTTTTCAAGGACGACAACGTGCGTTACTGTTCAGGGAGGGGCATCTGGGTGATCACCAGAGCCTGGCCTTGATGAGCAAGAGAAAAACCTTGCCATGATGTACGATTAAAATTCCAGTTTGCTCTGTTCAGATATAAGATCAAAAGTGTCATATGGAGATTTGACTGAAACATCTCTGCCCACCAGAGTTACAAGGGACCACTAGTGGCATCAGCATCCTTTCCCTTAACAGAAAATATCTGAATGGGCGTTCTGTAACTAGTTTTGTTGTCACCTTAACTCACCAGTGAAGAGGGACTCTCTGTTGAGGAATTAACCTCCAAGACTCTGTGTTGAGGAATTAACCTCCATCAGTCTCCAGAGGGCACCTTTCGAGGAATATTTTCTTGATTAGTTATTGATGGGGGAAGGCCCATCCTAAAGCAGGTGGCACCATCTCTGGGAAGTTGGGCCTGCGTTGTATAAGAAAGCAAGCCGAGTAAGCCATGGTGAGTTGCCAGACCACAGTGTTCTCTCAGCTTCAGTACCTGTCTTGCGTTGCTCTGGTGATGGACGGTAAGCTGTAAGTCAAGAAGTCCCTTTCTCCCCTGAGTTGCTTTGACCAGTGTCTTATCACAGTAATAGAGAGGCAAGTTGTCATTTACTGAAGCCGATAGTCCTAGAACTGTTGGAAATACTTAGCCCCTATAAACTGTTGTGACTAATCCATATATTTGTAAACAAACCCTCTATCCAAACACCCTGTGCGCTTTTTCCCCATCCTTATTGGTCCCCCTGCGTTAGCCTCCAGGTTAGGAGATTTACTGTTGTTTCATTTAGCATTGATCTTTGCTTCTTTAGATACATTTTTATTTCTGGGGCACTTTTATATTTGAGCAAAACTACAAAGAAAATTTCCCATTTCCATACACAAGGTCCCTAGTTATTTAAACATAGCAACTTAGATACACAAGGGCTTCTGTTATTTGTCCTTAATTATTTAACTCTACTGTAGTGGCATCTTGGCTTACCCTAGTAATGTTATTTTCCTTTTCAGGTCTTTTACAAGGTTGAAGACTAGACAGTCACAGCTAATATCCTCTCTTATCTTAGATAGAAAATACTAGGTACAAGACTTAGACTTTCCAGATGAGTACAGCTATCGGAGTAATCTCTGTTATATGCCATTACCCTGGGACTGGACATGTAGACTGTGTCTATTGCTCATTGTTGCTCTTGCTGGTTGTAGGTCTTAATTTGTGTATGTTTTTACCTTTTCTTCTCCTGGAATATACTTGATATTTGTTATCATTGTATATTGTTTTTGTATTAGGCTTAAAACCTTCTTCTTTAGACAAAAAGGGGAATTGTAGTGGCATCTTGCCTTACCAGTGAACTTGTAGTAGTGGTTGCACCCTTTGGGTGTGATTGCAGGTGCAGATGTGACCCTTTGAAGGTAGAGGAGCTGTGGGCTGGAGCTCTCTTGGGTCAAGGAGAGACTGCATCTTTTGGAGCAGGAAGGCCATGGTGGTTATTTACTCTTATCTGTGTAAGTTCTTCCCTAATAAAACACCTACTTATCATTTGTCTTGGGTCTAGTGAACTCATTTAAACCCTGCCTTCACTCTACTTGGGACTAACCATATTCATTCCAACCCCCTCTCTTCCTTCACAAGGTCTTTAATCTTTCCATTGTACAGTACAAAACACACTTCTTCTTAACCTCTATTCAAACAAACTTATCTACAGAAAACTTACACATCAGTTTTGAAATTGTGATGTACTATACAATACAAAGTCACTAAAACAGTATTTTAAATTTTCTTCCTAGATAAAAATAGCAATTGTGGATCCTCATGGATTAAGACACAATGTTTGGAACAATGTATATGCTGTGGAATGATTCCATCATCCCGATGGACTTAGACTTGACTCTCCATGTTTATTTTTGTGTAGTGTACCTGTGGAAGCTAGTGAGGTCTCTGTGTAGGAGGTGAGGGTGGAGACAGAGGGCAGTGTTGGGTGTCCCTCCTCAGGTCCTTTTCATGTTTTCTTTGACACAGTCTCTGAGGAATGTAGCTTTGCCATGTTGGCCAGGCTAGCTAGTCTGTGAGCATTCAAGGGTCTGACTCCCTCAATCCTGTCATTGTTGGAGTTACAGGTACCGTTGCAACACCCAGATATTTTTTACAGGGGTTCTGGGGACCCAAATTCATTATTGCAAGGCAAGTACTTTACTGACTGAGACATCTCTGCAGTCCCTGAGTGTTCTCCTCAGAACACAAGAGCCACTCTGTTGTCCGGGGGATTTAAATGCCTCTTGGCCACTGTGGTCAGAGTGCTGGATGCCGCGGCTTTCCCGGATCTTCTAAATTCATTCAGGTCTCACCTCTCCCTAACCAAACTCCAGCTATGGTGGCTTTACTTCATTTCTTAAACTTTTGAAGTCCCCCATTTTCTCAGTATCACATCAACAAGCATGTCCCTGGATCTGATCTCCATTGCGCTATTCCTGTGACTGGTTTTCTTCGTTCAACGGGTCTCCCTATATGATAGGAGTAGATAGGGCTCATCTACAGTAATAAATCCATTGTCTTTTTATTGTGGAGCACAACTTGTTGGGGAAGTCCTGTGTATTTGTCAATAAAGCACTGTTGGCCAATAGTGAACCAAGATAGGTGGGACTAGGAGTCCAGAAGGACTCTGGGTAGGAGAAACACAGAGAGTCAAGATGTAACGCCATGGAGTAGAAAGCCCAGAAACCTCTCCGGTAAGAGAAATACTTAGATTAGCAATTATGGGATAAATACTTAAGTCAGAGCTAGCCAGTAAGAAACAAGCAAGGCCAACAGCTTCATAATTAATATAGCCTCCTGTGTGTTTATTTGGGACTGATGCGGCTCTGGAACCAGGCTGGCGGGAAGGCTTCTCTTAAGGAAAAGGTTTCCCTTTACAACAACTCCTTGCTAATTTCCTTGACAGTACCTGTCACAATTTATATTAAACATACTCATTTTGTCGCCAGAGTGTAAATTTAACTAGTGAAGAAACTGTCCATATTTTATGCACTATGTACCTAGTATCTCAGACAGTGACAGGACATAGTAAATATTCAATAAATACTTATTAAGTGAATGCATAAATGAAATAGGGTGAAAAATTGTTTCCACATATGCTCCATGCCAGCATTCCTTAGGGCAGAGAAACATAAAGAACAATTACAGTTATAGAGCTTAGGGTATGGTTTATGAGCTCCTGGGGTTTACATTTATTAAAACTGCTATGAACCTCAATCCAAGCACAATTTCAAGGCCATAAAGAAGCAGGAAAGGGAAGCAACGATAAGCACAGTTCTTAGCCCCCACATTCCCTAGCAATTCTGCTGCTCTCAAGGCAGAGAAAGACATCCAGGACACAGGAGTGGTTTCCAGGCACTGCATTTGGAGAAATGGTCTCCCCTCCCTGTCACAGACCACTGTACTAAAAAAGCACAAGTCGGAGACTAAGGTATCTTTACTGAGAGAACTATTTCTCTTCCCTTTCATGAAGAAGTGAGAAAATATTGAAGAGCTATGAACCCTCTTCTGTTCTTATTAATCACGCCGCTTTCTTTCCTTCGACAATAAATAAGTACTTGGGCAGAAACAAGGCACTTTATATCACATTCAAATTATTACCTTACTCAGGGCCAGCCATGTGTGAATTTAGACATAGTTCAGGAACTTCTGCTTCCAGGCTAGAGGAGGTACTAAGGGTAGTTGTTGCCCCTTGCTTGACAGAAGTAAAAGTATACGAAAATAGTTTTCAAGAATTTGGAATCCAGTCAGGCAACAAAAGGCAGTGCTGGCTAGGAGACCAGACACGTGTAAGGTGAGCCTGAGCAGTGTGCCCACTTCCTGTCTGGAATTTCAAGGCTGCGATAAAGGATGCTAACCCCAGCTGGAACCTGCAAACCTTGCTGAGTTGAGGAAAGAAACCCAATAGATCAAAGAGTGTGCTAGCATTCAAGTAGGTCTTGGATGCAGTAAACCTTGGCATTCTCCCTCAGGTCTCTCAGCGTACTTTAGTAAACTCCTACCTGGGAAGTCAGGGGAGGTGACAGAGAATGAAGCCAATGGTCCTCGAATGAAGGCTGAGGAACTGTCCTGATCTTTATTTACGACTTGTAGAGTGTAGTCTTCCTTGCCAGCCACAGTTGCAGTCCCCAAATAACACACAAGACGCTACATTAATTATGAAGTTGTTGGCCATTTGCTTGGTTTCTTACTGGCTAGCTCTGACTTATGTATTTAACCCATAATTGTTAATCTAAGTATTTCTCTTACCAGAGATGTCTCCTGCCTCTCTTTCTCAGAATCCTCCTTGACTCCTAGTCCCACCTATTTTGCTTTCCTATTGGCCAACAGTGCTTTATTCAACAACCAATAAGAGAGACAGATTTACAGAATGATATCTCCCATCAATGACTTAATAAAGATTGCCTGAAGTATCAGAATGCAAAGTCAGACACACTGGTTAGCCATAGAAACTAGTCTTTGGTGGTAAACACCTATATAATCCCAGCACTCAGGAGACAGGAAAATAGATCTCTGTGAGTTCAAGACTCAGACAAAGGTGATCTCAGCACTTGGAATCACATACTCTTAATCCCAGGATTTGAGAGGTATAAAAGGAAGGCACAAAGGGTCTCACGGGAGGTTTATTCTCCAGCCACACTGAGAATTGCGACCTGAGGTAGAGGTAAGAGCTGGTGGCTGGCTGCTTTGCTTATCTGACCATCAGCTTGAACCCTGATATCTGTCTCTGGATCTTGTATTAAATTTGTTACAGTTCCTTAAGTTTGAGAAGCTAACAGCTCACAGGACACCAAAGGAAGGACTAAAGGGAAGGAAAATGAAGTTATATTACACTTGGAGCTCTGCTCTTACAGAATCATCATGGTCTGACTATGGTGAACAACGATTTACAGTTTTCCTATTAGCACTCCTTGCTGTGTAAGCACCAGATTGGTTTACCACTGGGTTTGTACCTTTGGAATGTCTGGTTTTAAAAGTTGTTGTTTGAATTGCCGATTTGAGCTTAATACAAATTTTGTTTAATTATTTTTGACTGTAGATTAAAACAGGATTTTGAACAATTTCTGAAATGCTCCCTAATTACATATCTGCCACTTTATACTATGTATTTATGTAAAGCGTGTTTTCAGGGTTCTATAATTTTAAAATTAGCTTATCGATCAACTTGGAAAACGCTGGAAGCTTTATATCCTGCAGAATCAAATATTTAGCCAAGGCTAATGGCGTAATTGAAAATATGCATATCTACCTTATTTATATGCAAATGTAGTTTTATGTTTAGTGAATGGTAAATAATTATTTTAAAATCATGTGTGTGTGTATGTGTGTGTGTGTGTGTGTGTGTGTGTGTGTGTGTGTGTGTATGTGTGTGTACACAGAACCAGAGGATCCCCTGGAGACAGTTACAGGGAGTTCTGAGCTGCCTGTCCTTGGTGTTAGGAACTGAACTTGTATCTCTGCAAGAACAGTATGTGCCCTTAACAGTTGAGTCATTTCTCTAGCTTTATTTTAGAATAAAATTCCTTATGATTCATTATTAGTAAATTACACCCATTTTTACATTCCTGTGTATCTGAGTTGCATAAAAATTTCTTGGACAAAAACTATTGCAAAATTAATAAAAATGAAAACACGCCATTTAAAATTTTTTTGGTGTGGCTTTATGTGGTGCTCAGAAATTCATACACAGGAGTCCTGCTGCAGTGGCAGACTTCCATTTTCACCGTGAAGTACTAGAAAAATAAGAGGAAGTTAACTGCACAGTAAGCAAAGGAGATCAGAGAAGTCAACGGCTTCACGAACAGGAGAATATAGAGAAACCCATGGGCAGAAGGCTGTGAGAAGATGAAATCGCAGAGCCGTCCTGTCCTTCCTGTCCTGGCCACATATGTGCTTTGTGGAGTTTAGAATGGTAGAAAGCCTTCTCAGTGCTCCTCCCCTCCCCGCCAGTAAGCCATGCTTCTCCCCACCCCCACCCTTGACCCCATACCGCCCACCTCCCCACCCACCCCTGCCAGGAGGCACGGAAATGGCCTGTGGAAAGTGCTAAATGTCAATGTACTGTATCTCCAGCATGCCACAGAGCTCCTGCATAAGTACTCAAGGGGCATCAGCAGGCTCAGGGCTTCTCTCTCCAGCCCTTTTCTCTAGGGTCTGCTCAGTTATGCGTGGCTGCCCTGCTTTGCTGAGCCCCGCCTACATGTCTTCTTCTCATTTTTAAATCGTTTGAGCTTTCCATACATTTGATCAAATTTTAATCATTTTCACCTCCCTTAGCCACCTCTCTTATTCCCCACCATCCCGCGGGTGCTTTCTTCTCAGATGGCCTGTGTCCTGTTTCCTTGTCTTCTCTCTGTGCGCTGTCCGCTGAGGAGCTGCTTTAGTTACTTGCCCTGGTGTGGGCGGGGAGTTGTTTGGTGGAACAAAGGCAACCTATCTGTGGCCATGCCTCTGAAGAAATGACACTCCGTTGCAAACAAGCTTTACTTACCCAGGGTCCCTCTGAGAAAAGGGGAGTCCTGTATGTGCCTTCCTTATCCGTGATGGAATGTTGATGGTCCAGTCCGGTGCAGATTTGTCTGCAGCGAGGTGACAAGCACAAGGATTATTCCTGCCCTCTCTTAAGTGTCTGCATTTTTCTGTCTGGATTTCCCCTCCCTGGGAAACTCCCTCCCAGGACTAAGCTGGGGTAAATTTTACACCCGTTTCCCACTTTGCACTGATTACTGTCCTTTTTAAACTAACAATCTAGTATCTTCAAGACTTCATAATATGCCTATTTAAATTTTGTTTGATTACTTCAGACAGGGTCACTTATTCTTTGTTATTCTGTTTTAGTTAGATAAAAGAAGCTTAAGCTTATTTTATTTCGAGTGCGTTTCAATTTAGATGACATGTAATTCTGGCTTCTCTCTTTGCCTTTCTTTCTGCTTGTATTTTCACATTGACAGAGATTTATTTCACTTGTGTGTGTGTATGTGTGTGTGTGTTTTGAGGATTTCATACACAAGTACTGTATTTACATTATCTCTGCCCCCACTCTTTCCCCCTCCAACTTCTAAGTCCATTTCTTTACTCTCTTTCAGATTTATAATCCATTCTTCTTTAATATTGCTACACACACACACACACACACACACACATGAGTCCATTTAGTGCTGATTGTATGTATGCATGTATTTAGTAAGCTGACCACTTGGGATTGGATGACCAGGAAAACTCATGCCTGGAGAAAATGTATTTTTCTCCCAGCAGTCATTGATTGCCTGCAGCTTTTCTTATAGGGAGGGACCTTGTGAAATTCCTCCATCCACACTGGTACGTCAACTGGTATTATCAGGTCTTGTTTAGGCAACTGTTTTGCTGAGATTTCATGGGACATTAGTTTGAGTTTTTAATTACATTGCTTTCTGTATCAAATTGGACTTTAAATATGCATTTTTTTATTATGCTTCACTAACAATGGCAGCAAAAATGAAAAAAGGATGTGTTTGATTGCTGGAGGATAGACTGTAGACTTACAATGATACAAACCCATGGTTTTCCTCAGGGGAAAAAAATACCATGTAGAAATTTGAATACTCTGAGGAAGCAATATACTTAGTGTTTCTGACATTCAGTGGTGAATTATAGCCATGACATATCAAAATACATTTTGCAAATGTGTTGGGCCCCAGCCCCCACGGGGTCTCTGTGAGTTGCTTGTCAGTCAATAACCACAGGTACATCCTGTTTTCTAGTCCTGGCTTACAGCCCCAGCCTTGTTCCACTGGCATCAACCTCTAGTTGTGAAAACACGAACTCTTACACCTGGGGTTTTTCCATTGTGCTGTGAGTCTGTGTAAAAGGCTGCTCCCTCCTTGCAATAAAGACATGTACAAACGGCAGGACATCTTGTCTTTCATTTAAATCTCAAGGCTTTTGTCTGATACATTAGACTTGCTCATGGTGCAGGCACCACAAGTGGAGGCCCCAGCAAGATCTGGAAAGAAAGAAGACCCTGAGAGATCGCCCTCGGAGGCTGGCCAGCAGGAAAGGATTTATGAGGGTGAATTGAAAAGTGTACCTCAACTTCTAAGACTTTATTGATAGAATAGTTAGTAGAATTGTTAAAGAAACAAGGTACTGGTATTAAGCGAAAGACAGCTAAAGATTTCATTTTAACTTTGGAAAAGACAAGTCCATAGTTTTTACACTCAGGAGGCAGAAGCAAGCAGATCTCTGTGATTTCAAGGCCAGCCTGGTGTGTGGAGTGAATTCCAGGACAGGCAAAAGTTACACAGAGAAACCCTGTCTCATAAAAGGAAAAAAAACCCAGAAATATAGTAACAGCAATAAATAAATAAATAAGTAAATAAGTAAATAAATAAGCCACATAAAGATGGAAAATATACAAAGAGTCTGGATACTGTAAGCTATTGTATTGTCTTTGAATTGTACAATTGCTGGGGAAGGAGGAACAACTGCTAAAAGACATTTGATTATCAATGCTGCTGAATTAATCCAACTTATATATTTTAAAAAAGATTTGACTTCAAAATTTATGTATAAGGATATGCTACTTTGGAAAAGAGACTTTATTTGTGTTTCACAGAAAATGAAAAGCTGTGGATTCCTTCCAGACTAATATGGTTTGATGAAGCCAGGCCCCCTGAAACAGAGGCCCAGGTGATCCAACATTCAAAACACCTGGACAAGGCAGCCTTGCAGACCACTACAACAAGGATTTCTGGATTTTCTTAGGATCCTCACAGTATTTCAGCACCCCCAAACAGCAGGAAGCAGTTTGGAGAGAACGACACCCACATTCCCAATATTGTTTATAAATATTTGTTTTCATTTAAATGGGGTTGGTTATAAATGGTTAATAATCACAGCCAATCTCTTTTTAAAGGAAAATGTGGTATAGAAATGAAATCTTTGCATTGGAATGGATTTTCTTTACTGATACAAATTCAAGATCAATTTTGTGATATGTATATTTCTCCTCTTGTTTAGGTATTTTGTTTATATAGCTCATTTAAAAATGTAAGACCTTGGAATTCACAATTTTCCAAATTATTAGGATAAATGAGAGTGGTTTCCTCTAGAGAGATCCTCCTTAGGGTATTATGGATGACAGTGTGTTCCTGCCCTAGGGATGCATACAGAAACAGTGCAGCATGCTCCCATCAAAGCCCAGCAGAAATGCACCCATCATAGAATTAACAAGGGGAAAAGCCCAGTGTGGGGACTGTGAATCATCTCAGACAGGGGAGTCATGCTTCGCTCTTAAGATTTGGGTTTGTGATCAGTGGCTCTTGAGTAGGTTAAAAAGGTAGGTTCTGCTCTTGTTTGTGGGTTTTCAGAAAGCAGGGACCTCTCCACCTCAGGCAGTTATGTCCAGAGAAGGCTGACTCAATGGGGGCTGAAATTACCCATTCCCACTGTCTAGCACAGGAAAATGTCTGAGCATTTGTGTGCTTTGGACAATATAAATATTTTGAAGTGATTGAACATGATTTTGTATTTGTCTGTATGTGCATCTGTGTGTGCACACATAACTGGAGGCCAGAGGTTGACATCAATAACTTCTGCACTCATTTTCTTCAGAGTCTTTTTACTGAGCCTGGAGCTCACAGGTTTGGTTTGACTGGCTTGCCAGCCATCCCCAGGGATCCTCCTGTTTCTGTCTCTTAGCCCTGGGGTTCCAGGCAGCACTGCTCTGCCTGTGTTTGTTACAAGGTATTGAGGACCAACTCAGACTTATGAAGGAAGGATTATGCAGACTGAGCCCTCTTCCCAGCTCCCTGTCTTTATCTTGATCCATCACAATTACAAATTGCCCTTGTTTGGCATTAGATGTTTCTGAAGTTGTGTTACAGGAATGAATGCTGAGGTTTAACTACAAGCTCCTGACCATCTTCTGGTTTTCAGGTTCGCATTTTGTTTTCTCTAAGATGAGATTAAAAGACTTAAGAACAGACTAATTTGTTAACACAAAAATAATGATCACTATACAAAATAAATACAACCCAAGGCAGAGTTCTCTAGAGAAATAACTGCAGATCTTATTGGTTCTCTTTTCTTTATGTCTGTATAATTCTGATTATATACCTATACACATATACATATACATATGTGTACATATATTTGTAATGTGTTATGTATTTTCTAGGAAAGGCACATAAACAGTTTGACATTTCAATAAGGTTGATGTATAAAGACAGAAATCCTGCCACTGAACAGGTACAGCTTTTCTTGTTGACCATCATAAAATAGGCATGTCCATGTGTCCAAGCACAAGTCATGGCATGCTGTTTGTAAAAGGACATCACTGTATCCCTGTATTCTAGTTACACTTAGACATATTACAACACACCCCAAAGTTCAGCTTCTTATAGGAGAGGCTGCTTCGATTGTTTGCAAATGATCCGAGATTACCAGAGCTCATGGCAAAAACATCCCTTTTGTTTTCTTTGACCTTTGCCGTTGAGCATTTGAGCATGTCCATTTAAAAGATGTCATATGCCCTGAAGTTTATTTAATAATTAGGGTTTATTAGTGTGAGTTAGTTTGATAAAAACCATACACCAAAAATTGCTCAGAAATCCACTGAAGAATATATCTTACAGCCTCTTGTTTATTTGTAGACAGTAATTGCTTTAATAACAACTGAGAGGTTGCTGTGCTTGGCTGAGATGTGTGGGCAGTCTCTTCCTGTCCTCATTAGTAATCCTGGGCTTCCGGACAAGAAGCAGTAAGCACTGGTTTCAGAGCTTCACAAAGTCACCTGTACTTTTTAATTTTGCATTTCTGGGTGAGACTTCTTTCTTCATTTTTATATTACTATGTATATATTTCTTGTTCCTTCAACTATTCTTCCAGCTCCTTGTAGGTTGACGTTTTATGTTTATTTCTGAGTAGTAATCAGCCATGTGTGTTGCATAAAACTGGGGTATAAATCACTGAAAGAAGTAATAAAAGGATGAATGGAGGAAGGAAAGTATAATATATGTGATAAGTGAATAAACACCATGTTAAAGAGAACTACAATCCATCCTAGCCTGCATTAAAATGGATAGCTCTAAAATCAGGAATCATGATGCTTACCTTAGATCCAACCACTCAAGAGACTGAGACAGGAGGATGACCACTTTGAGCCAAGCTTGATCTATATCCCTGTACCATGTCACAAACCATACTGATGGGAGATGTAATTTTGTAAATCTGTCTCTTATAGGTTGCTGAATAAAGTACTGTTGGCTAATAGGGAAGCAAGATAGGTGGGACTAGGAGTCAAAGAGGATTCTGGGAAAGAAAGGCAGAGTCAGTCATGATGTAGCCTCCAGAGGAGTAAGAGGTCTGGACCCTTTTCTCTGGTAAGAGAAATACTTAGATTAACAATTATGGGTTAAATACTTAAGTCAGAGCTAGCCAGTAAGAAACAAATGGCCAACAGCTTCATAATTAATATAGTGTCCTGTGTATTATTTGGGGACTACAACTGTGGCAGGGCCCAGGTGGATGGCGGGGAAGGCTGCACTCTATACCATACCAAACTTAACCAAACCGAACCAACAAAAAATCCTCCCCAACAGCCCATGAGTAGATGGTAATACAATTTTTTCCCAAAAGCTCAGTTGAGAGGATAAGACAGCCAACTTAAGATATAAAGCAATGCACTTTATTTATTGTTTTTCAATTATCAGATAGCCTTAGTTTCTTTTCTATTTCCTATTTTCTTCTGAGGAGCAGCAAGAACACCAAGAGAGTAATTAGAAGAACTCATGTTTCTGATGACATGGAGAGGATATGGAGTCAGGAGAACACTCCTCCATTGCTAGTGGGAGTGGAAACTTGTACAGTAACTTTGGAAATCAGTATGGTGGTTTCTCAGAACACTGGGAATCAATCTACCTCAAGACCCAGCAATATCACTCTTGGGCATATACCCAAAGGATAAACAGTCATGCCATAACGACATTTGCTCAACTATGTTCATAGCAACGTTATTGTGATAGCCAGAATCAGGAAACAGCCTAGATGCCCATCAACCAAAGAAAGGACAAAAAATATGTGGTACATTTACATAATGTAGTATTAGTCAGCAGTTAAAAAAAAATGACATCTTGAAATTTGCAGACAAATGGATGGAACTAGAAAAAACTATCCTGAGCAAGGTGACCCAGACCCAGAAAGACAAATATGGTGTGTATTCATTCATAAGTGGATATTAAATATAAAGCAAAGGATAACCAGATTACAATTCATAGCTCAAGAGAAGCTGGGTAAAAGGGGGACCCTAAGAGGGACACACACGGAGGGCCCTAGGAAGGAAAAATAGTTAAGATCTCCTGGCTAACCTGGGAGGGGGAGTAGAAGGGAGGGCATAGGGGATGGGAACACAGGGGATCAAGAAGACCCATTTGGGGGAGGGGTGGAGAGGGAGAGCAGTGAAAGAGATATGTTGATAGAGGGGTCCATTGTGGGCTTAGGGAGAAACCTGGTGCCAGAGAGATTCTCAGGAATCCACAAGGATGACTCCAGCTAAGAGTTCTAGCAGTAGTGAGAGGTTGCCTGAATGGGCCTTCTGCTTTAACCAGATTAGTGACTGCCCTAGTTGTCATCTTAGAATCTACATCCAGTAACTGATGGAAGCAGATGCACTGACCCACAGCCAAGCACTGGGCTGAGCTCCTGGAGTTCAGTTGAAGAGAAGGAGGGGGGGGATCGTATAAGCCAGAGGAGTCAGGATCATGATGGGGAAAACCACAGAGACAGATGACCAGAGCTAGTGGGAGCTCATGGACTCTGGACTGACAGCTGGGGAACCTGCATGGGACTGAATGAGACCCTCTGATTGTGGGTGGCAATTATGTGACTTGATCTGTTTGGGGGGCACCTAGCAGTGGCACCAGGACCTATCTCAGGTGTATGAACTGGCTTTTGGGAGGCCATTCCCTGTGGTGGGATTCCTTTCTCAGCCTTGATACAGGGGGGAGGGCCTTGGTCCTGCCTCAACTTGGTATGCTAGACTTTGTTGACTCCCCAAGGAAGGCCTTACCCCTCAGAGGAGTGGATGAGGGAAGAGGGGATGCAGTGGGGGGGGGCAGGAGGATGAGAGGGAGGGGGAGCTGGGGTTAGTGTGTAAAATGAAAAATATTTTTAAATAAAAAAGTAAAAAAGAGTTGGTTTTATGATGGTACCACTGAGTTTTTACTTCTTTGGCATTAAACTGCTTACTGTGGTTCAAATATTTGGTTTTTAATCTGGGGAGAAGAAAAGTGATTCCTAATCTGCCCATTAAGTGGCCTACAAATATGATGGACATTTGCAGAAAATAAGTCTATGTATGGTGATGGATATTCTATTGAGAATGTCTCAGGCCTGGAGGAACAATTACACTCCCTTAATCACTTATCTCCGACTTTATGTAAATTTACATCCCCTGAAGTCTACTTGAGACTGTAAAAACCAGGAGAGCTAAACAAGGAAGTGATTACCCAGATAATTTAGAGTTCTAACAGGCCATTGTGTGAAGTCCTGGTTAGACACTTCCAAAATACAACAGCACAGAAAGAACATTCCAGTTGGACAGCTCTAGCGATGAACTGAAAGCATTTTTGCATTGTGAGATGAAAACCAGACTTTAAAGTTCACAGGTTTCATGGTGTGACGTAGGTGTCAAGTTGACAAGGATGGGTTTTTGATGGCTAATTTTCATTGTCACTTTCACTGGATTTAGAATTACCTTGGAGATGTATCTGTAGGCGTGTCTCTGAGGCTGTTCCCAGAGGGAATTAACTGAGGAGGGGGATCTGTCCTGTGTGTGGATGATCTCCTTCTCCTGGCTGGGGTCCCAGACTGAATGAAAAGGGAAAAAAAGCGTAAGCCAGCTAAGCACTGGCATTGCCCTTTGCTTCCAAATCCATGGAGATATAATCAAGTGCTAACTAGATGCTGTAACTATCATCCACGCCTACCATCATGCTACCCCTATGAACTGTGTCCCCTGATCCATCAATGCACACAAACCTTCTTTTATTAAAAATAATTTACAGAAGTTATGCTGTACTCTTTGGGCGTCTAGCTTCCATGAATCTCTGAAGTGACTTCCTATTTCTTTAATCCACTGTTTTTGGATATGTGTACAACTATGTAAAAAGCCTTGTTACTCTGCCTAGGAGAGACAGAGAGAGATGTCCCACCTTCTTAGCATCCCCACTCACTGCAACTGTGCTAAAGCCACCAAGTATACCTTCCGAATAATCAGTGAGTTGAGCTCAGTCAATATATAGAAACACACACACACACACACACGTTCAAGTTTGTTACCTAGCAACAGAAAACTGAAGCATGAATGCAAAAAGAAGTAGAGGAACCAATAAGAAGCTTATTTGGTTGATTATGACATCTGGGTTGAGAATTCAGGAAATGAGAAGTGGAAGTCATGGACAGTAGGTTCTGTAAATAGACTTGTAGGCTCTGAGAAGAAGGGAATCAAGGGTGAACCAACATTCATTGACTAGAGTATCTGAAATGACAGTAATATCACTTGTCATTTAAAATTAAGGAAAATCACACTGAAGAAGATAAAGAGTTTAGCTATACCACTCTTCATACATGTTATATTGACATATATCTTTATGCATATTAAGATATTACCATTTATATAGTTGTTACAGTGATTGGATGCATATCAGGAGTCAGGGTGTAGTTAAATTGTGACTATGGGAGTCACTAATGAATGAGGGATATTACCATGACAACAGATGTGATCAGCTAGAGATGAAGAATAGTTAGGGAATAAATATGGTCCGAAGAGGTGCCTTGGTGAGTGCCAATAATGAAAAGTAAGGAAGATGCACTGGGCGTAAAAATAGTAGAACGAGAAGAAATTATCGAGACAGAAGGGTGGGAGAAGTCTCCATTTGAGTGAAGAGAGTGTGAATTGTTGAGTCAGTGCTCTTGAAATGACAGGTCACACGAAAAGAGGACATGACAGCATGAATATCATTATTAAGCAAGAACAAGTTTGTTCTCTCCAGTGGCCTGGTAGGTATAAAACGAGAGTAGGTGATAAACATGAAGTTGATGACGTTAAAGTGGTTTCATTTTTCTTTTACTACTTAGGAGAAATGTATTCAAAGTAGAATGTGTAAGGTGTTATACAATAAGCTAGGTGATACCACCTGGTGACTGGGATAAGGGTGACCCAGTGAGTAGCAGAAATGTTGGTGTGGGTGAGTGGCCCTAGGTAATGTCAAAAGTGAGCCTTTGAAAGGATGAGTGGGACTGGAATCCAGAATTCAGGTGGAGGACTGACCTGTCTGTGAGTGCTCATCGTAACCCAGGAAGGATGCAGAGCCCGCAAGCTGGGTGCTTGACCTTTGCTGAGTTAGGAAGAATCCCTTATGATTGGGCTCATGTTTGCAGCTGGAATATTTGGGGGGTTTTCAATGGGCACTTAAAGAGAAATCCTCTGAGTCATGAACAGACTAGACATTTGGAGACACATCTGAAATTCCCAGTTTCTGTTTTCATCTCTAGAAAAGTGATCTGGTCCACATCCTCTCTTCTGACGTGTCACAGTCTTCCTGTTTGTTGTTCAAAATTCATTGCTATGGTTCAGATGTGGTTTTAGTGTATTCTCCACAGAGTGCGTAGTCAAGAGTGCAGTACGTTCAGTAAGATCTAGTCAGAGATGACTAGGTACTTTTGGGCACTTCCCTGGAAAGAATTAAAATAGTTCTCATGGAGCTTTTGTTAGGACTCTCGGAGTTTGCTAGAAACCATTAAGACTTTCTTTCCACATTCTGTCTTCCCGACTTAACGTCTAATATCTCCCTCTCACAGGTACTTGTACGTTGGAGCCTTCTGACACGATTGATCTGGCTAACGGGTTCCTTAGAAGAGCCCTACAGACATTAGCATCATGCTATATATATCTCCAAAACTGTGAGTATATATTATTCCCTGTATAGGGTACTTGGCCTCAGGCATTCTGTTATAGCAATGGAAAATAGACTACTGCAGTCCTGAAATTGTTCTGAATTACTGTTTCCATAGAATTTATGGAGGTAGGCTATGTGCAGCCCCTCCATTCCAACACCCTTTGAGCACAGATTTAGGATGTGCAGCTGACTGAGGTATTGTCCAGGACACTTTATTAGACTCTGTTGAGGCAGGCTACTGAAGCACCTTTGCCTGTCATTGTGAAAGCTTTAATGGTGACTTATAGCAGAGTTATTGCAGAAAAAGCAATTCCATGCTGGAAAGGGAAATGAAACTGGGCTGTACCTGCCTGGCTGTTTGTGCTGTTCAGAGGTGTCAAGGTAGCTTCATGTTCTTTGGGGAATTTAAATTACTTCTTTATTAACATGCTGTCTTGCTTCTTCTGCATTCTTGCTAACACATATTCATCTGTCAAAATGAAAAAGGAGACTTTGTTTTTCTTTCTAGTTAGTTCTTTATTTATAAATGAATTATAAAAAGAAAGATAGGAAGGCTTTCATCTCATGAATAGTTAGGGTTTTTAAGTGGTGTCCAGAAAACCCTGATGCATTACCTCACTATATTTCTTAGAAACAAGTTAAAAAATACTTAACATCTCTCTCTCTCTCTCTCTCTCTCTCTCTCTCTCTCTCTCTCTCTCCAGTCTATCATCTTTCAATCATCTATCTATCTACTGTCTGTCTATCATCTTTCAATCATTTATCTATCTGTTTATCATCTATATCTATCTATAATCTATTTGTCTGTCTATCTATTATCTATTTATCTCCCCACTGTTTTAATTATTTTTGTGTTAGGGTTACCAAAATATCTGACATAAATAACTTAAAGGAAGGATTACTTTGGCTCATGGTTTCAGACAGTCTTGGAAAACGTGGTTGCAGGTGTGTGTGGCAGAGGTTCCTTCCCTTTTGGAAATCTAGGAATCAGAGAACATAAGTTAGAACTAGGTATGGGTACAGCCCTAAAAGGTCTCTCTCTAGTGTCCTACCAGCACTAGTGGTCCCACAGCATTCAAACAGTGGTCTAACCTGGAGACCTAGTGATAAGAACACAAGATTTTGGGGGCATTTCAGATCCAAATAATAACTGTATTTTTATTCCCTCAAAAGTTAATGGCTTCCTCATAATTCCCCTAACTTAAATGTGTTAACTTCCACTTTAAGATTACACAGCTTTAATAGTTTCAGATATTTTTCAAAAGTCCAGAGTCAAAGTCTCTTCTGAGACTCAAGACTGTCTCTTATCTTTGAGCCCCTGTGAAATGAAAGCTTACAGTGTGCAATGACACAAAGTAAACATTCTGTTACAAAAGGAACAATGGAGAAGGACGCAAACTAAGCATTCTATTACAAGGGGAACAACAGAGGTATGACACGGACTACTGGCTGAATGCAAGACCAAAGCACTGGGGGCATGTGGGGGTGCGATGTGAGTTTCAATGGGCTTGGGTAATCCCATCTCCGTGGACTTGGGTCCTCCGGCACTTGAGATCCCTCTTGAGCCAGCTTCGAGTTTTGCCTGCAGGCTTCCTTGGCAGATGTTATACACATCCCTGACATCTCCAACATCCTGGGCCTCCATAGCAATTTAGACTTTGCTTTAAAGGCTTCATACATTGTTAGGAGTCATGCAAAAAGACCGAAATATGTAACCACAGGATATATGCAGAAGGCCTAAATCAGACCTATGCATGCTCCCTGATTGGGGGTTCAATCTCTGTGAGCCCCTATGAGTCCAGATTAGTTAATTCTGTGTTTCCTTGTAGTCTCCTTGACCACCCTGACTCCTACAAGTCTTCCTCCCCCTCTTCAGTGGGATTCCCTGAGCTCTGACTAACGTTTGGCTGTGGGTCTCTGCATCTGTTTCCATCAGTAGCTAGATGAAGCCTCTCTGGGGATGATTGTGCTAGGTTCCTGTGTAGAGTGTATCAGAATATCATTAGAAATTGTTTCAATGGATTTTTGTTTTCTCATCATGTTTGGTTCTATCCCGAGTCTCTGGGCCATCCTGCCTCTGGTCTCTGGCCCTGCATTCAATGTTAGGAGTAATCTCCCTCTTAGGAGCTAAGGCACCATCCATCTGTTTTTAATCTCTCTATCCATATGCCCCATGAGCCTTTGTAGACTCATTGCCTTTCAGGAGATAAGCATTCAGTTACTTGAGTAGGAAGCTAAAAAAGATAGGTGAAGCTCAAGCACTAGACTGTTTTCTGTCCTTTTATGAAACAAACAGAAGTATCTGGTATAGAGCATGTATGTAGGGATGGCCAGTTATAAGACCCTGGGTAGATAGAGACACCTGCAGCTTGCCTTTCTCCATGGTGAAAAGAAAAACTACAGTTTTAAAGTCGTAGATAAAACCATAGCTAGATTAACATAGTCTTAATAGTCAGGACAGCAATGTCTGAGGCATCACGAAACATACTGATCTAGAGAATGTATTTATGAAAGATAAATTTTTGGTGGTGGTTCAGAAATGCTGAAAATGTTCTGGTGTTAAACTGTTTGGCCAGTTTCAGAATGCCGTTTTCTGCTCTCACATGTATTTGTAATTTTAGAACAAATGTAAGTTGTTTCTCTTGTGGATAAAAACGTCTGGCTTCGAGTCACTGAGTTGTCTAATGGAATAAGCAGCAGAAGCATTCCAGAGTGATAATGGACAGGCAATTTGAGCGCACTATTTAGCTTACTTAGGTCCTCCAGGGAGCAGATATTTCATCATGTGGAATAAGAATTAGCTTTAGAAGGGGGCAGTGATAACACCAGAATTTCCCAGCTCTTTGCCTCTAGAGACACTACCCAATCCAAGTATTGAACCTGTGGAAATGGGGCTGGTGAGTACTCATAGGCTAAAATTTAAATTCAGATCAAAGCAAAGGATTTAATAAATTGCTATGGCCAGGCATAACTGCAAATCAGCTATCCTGAGGATATCTCTAGGGTAGCTAAGACAATGGGTTCTACCTATTACCCACATATCCTTAATGGATCTTAAGGATGCTGACCATGACACAGCTTTAATTAGAATATAAAAGAGATACAGTTTGGGCTTGCAATATAAATTTAGGAGGGCATAATTATAATTACAACATAATTAACAATATTAAAGATCTCTGGTTTTCATCTCATTACCTATGAATTGGAGCTTAAGCCATGAACTTATATTTTAAGTGTCTTGGAGTATTTTACCTTTCCCCTAGCTTACATATAGTACTGAAGTAGTTTGGAATATTTCTTTCAGGTCCATTGGTGCCAGATAGACATTTACAATAAGTTCAGGTAATATAAAAAATCAATAGGAAATCTTTTACTGTTTGGAGAGAGCAATTCTAGGTGTCTCAAGATCAGACAAGAGAATGGAAAGAAAGTTGTTCAGGTAAGTAACAATGAAGAGAAGTCATAGCAATGCTTGTTATAAGGGAAGCATGGTGTTTTTCTTTTGCATATGTCTACTTTATTCAGAGGACTTGGGGATCTAGTTTTAATTTCGTTCTGTCTGGAGGGTCAATAAAGTTCTCCTTGTAAATAGCTGACTAAAACAACTTTCTTCAAAAGCAGTCATAAGGGTCACAGTTTTTAAGTTGCAGTCTTGGCAATTGTAGTGACCTTGAACTGGGGACCTCAGAGAAGTTAAATCTGAGAGGGAGTAGTCAATGGCATCATTATAAACCCGAGGTGCATAGTAAATATTTTAAGGGAAAAACAAGCAAACATAAGGGAAAAACAAGCAAACAAAATCCAATAGAAATCAACTTCCTTCTAGAAAACAAGATGTTTGGGTAATGTCTGCTTTCCATGTGTCCCACTTTCCTCCATAAACAGTGACTAAATGCTTCAAAAGGTTAAAAAAATAAAGTATCATTGGACACACAAGTAGTTCGGGGGTTTTGTCGGAAGGGTCCGTGTGGACCTTTGGAAGGTTTGCTTGTGATTCTGGAATGATTTTTGGAAAGCAGCTGAGAGTGTCTTTCCTCCATTGAGTGTGTAGCGCCCCATCCACTTTGACCACACTAAAAGGAAGAAGCCGGTGTAATGGACCAACTTCTCTTCTGTACTGGAGGGGCAGAGTTGATAGTTTGAGAGGATGTGAGGTTTATATCATTAAAAGGCATGTTGGGTTCTCGGTGTTGCTTTGGACATGTCAACAAAGTTGACATGATGGAGTAAATGATGGTGGTACATCATGGAAGAGAAGACAACACCAATGAGGATGGTTGGAACTATGAGCAGACATCGGGAATAACAGAATTGCTTT